>NC_057798.1:542309269-542653841 GCF_018294505.1 Triticum aestivum
CGCGCCCGGGCCGAGCGGGCCGGCGGTGGCTGGCGGCGGGGAGTGCCATGTGGCGGCGGCTGGACGCGTCCGGCGCGGACGGGCATGTTCGGCGCGGCGCGGAGGGGAAAATTTAGGGTTAGGGATGGATTTGTTCCAGAATTTCGGGGGAGGAGGCATATATATTGATTCTGGGAGCTAGGAGAGTCCGAATGGGGTGCGGTTTTCGCCCACACGATCGTGATCGAATGACCGAGAGCATGGAGGGGAGTTTGCTGGGTTTTAGGCCACTTTGAAGGGGTGTTGGGCTGCAAAGAGAAAAGGGGGTTTCGGGCTACGCGGTTAACCGTTGGAGTATCAAACGACCTCCAAATGGCACGAAACTTGACAGGCGGTCTACCAGTGTTATACCAAGGCCACTTGACAAGCCTCGGTCCAATCCGAGAACGTTTAACACCCGCTCACAACGAGAGACGAAAGGGGAACGCCGGAGGGCATAGGAGTGCCGGAATGCGAAACGGACAACGGGGAAAATGCTCGGATGCATGAGACGAACACGTATGCAATGCAATGCACATGATGACATGATAAAATGCAACACGCAAGCAAATGACATGGCGACAATGACGAATAACTGGCAGACACCTGGCGCATCGGATCCGGGGCGTTACAATTGTATAGAAAGAAAGTGTCATTTCCAGCTTTTACATAGGTTTCGATCTTTTACATGGAATACAATCTGCCTACTTGCTTTGTGTCGCACTACCAACACTCCACCCTTGAAGCTAAACATTAAGCCACTCATAATTGCTTAGTTTATTTGTTCAAATACGAATTTCATATGATTCTAATGTTCCTACTTCAGTTTTGAAATATGCGCCTGTCTGTTATAGAGACATAAGGGGTTTGTATTTTTGTGTGTGGTTTGGTCAGCATAGTTGGGGAGGTGAACTTTGCATATGCAGGGGTTTATAGGGAGACACTCTCCGAGTTGAATCCGCAATGCATTCCATATATAATCTGACTACTTTTTATGTTTTCATGAATCTCAGATTCTGAACAATATCATAATGATTATGAGCTTGCGTGCATGAAAAGAATAAAGCAGAACAATGCCATGGCTGTCAAACTTGGCATTAAGGGACTGAAATCAAGTCTGGATGCAATGCAATGCAAACGCTCTCCATCTACAGATTCATGCTCAGAATATGATCCTAACAGTGATTCTGAGCTAGAGGGAGACCTAAGTCAATGTAGCTCCCTAGTGGAGGAGTCAGAGGAAGATGCCCTATCTTATTCACCCATCAAGGTACTTGCTCTAACTTTCCAAGGTTATATTGCTCGCACATATCTTGCAACTGATGCTTTGCATTGCTTCTACTTTGTTGAACTGCCATTAGCTTAGTTTACACATCGTGTATGTGAATACGCCCTGCCTATCCATTTTCAGTACATATTCCATCTGTCATCATACCATATTTATCCATTCAAATGCTGTTCTTGTGTATCAGACATTCAAAAGGAAGAGGGCGATTGCTGATCATGGAGGAGCACAAGCAAAGTATTTGGAAAAGGTAGTGGCACCTGATAAATCAAATATCCCATTAGGTGTAGTTGCAATATCACCTGACCCACAAAATACCCCAACTCTAGCAGACTCTAGCCCTACTACACTGGTCATTTCTGATGCCCCAACTCAGCAGACCCCAACTGCAGCAAATAGTATGATTATGCCAGTTGACATAGCACCAGTTGTACGACGCAAAACCCCCATTCCAGCAAAGAGTACACCAATCCAGTTTCCAAATCCCTTTTCGAACCAGAGAGAGCCCCAATTGCAGCAAATAGGACCCCTGTTCCATTTCTTCCCAGTTTAGAAGACAAAGCTTATGATGTTGTCAGGAACTTTGTGCGCATCTTTCCTTCATGGAAAGATTATACTGCAGACACAGAACAATTTCCAGTCTTCCTCCGCAACTTACGCGTAAGTAATGTACTAATGTTATTCATGGTCATTACTGCATATGTTTTTGCTGATAGAAGACAAAAGATTTCATTCTTTTAAATAGGCGAGGAGCAAACTGGATTGTGATGACGAGCAAGAGTTGGTTGCGCTTTTCAAGAACTTGTTGATGAAGTATCGTTCCTACCCGAGGCAAGCGCACTTCGATGGCAAGCCTCTGAACGAAATTTCTGTAAAGTCTCCGGTGCTACATTTATCCGATGGTGACTGGAATAATCTTGTTACACATTGGTCTCGGCTGCAGCGTAAGGTACTGTCTATGATATTACATCCCAATTTGAACTACATTTCTGCATTTGCCTTCATGTCTCACTTGTACGAAAACTGTTAGCAGAAGAACATTCGTTCTCAAGGGACCACAGAATCTCGCAACTATACTGCACACTGCATTGCTCTTGTGAGTACCTCTTGCCCTGTATGACCATACTTACTTTCATAGCTGTTTGATTATGTAGCATCACTGCACATGTTAGCCTCGTAATCGTCCGTTTTTGGTGGACATTATAAGATCCGTATGGACTCTTACACAAATTTAGAATCAACCCAATGCTTTTGAAGAGGTTTAGCTCTGCAGCCCTCTTGTAAGGACTGAACGTGGTCTATCACTGTACTTACATTAACAGCTACTCCCTCCGTCCCATAATATAAGAACGTTTTGTACAGTACACCAGTGTTCAAAACACTCTTGTATTATGGGAAGAGGGATTGGTTCATTTTGTAGCATTCTGCATCTTATCTCCCTCGCCCACCATTTACTAAAAAAGATCAGATCTATATTTAATCTTACCAACAAGTAGAATACACAGACAATGCTAGTGCAGAAGTGTAGCCCATTGCTCTTGTCAGTACATTTTGTCCTGTAACACTTGTACTTCCAGGGATTGGTGGTTGATTTTGCAGCATCAATCTGCATCTTATCTTCATTATCCTCTATCCCTTCTAGTATTATCATATCTATAATTACTCTCTACAAAATGTAGAGTACAGGCAATGCTTATGAAGAAGATTTTGTGCTGAAATTCTTGAGTTATCCTTCCCTTGACATGGAGAAGGGCATTATAAAGCCGGTGTTAACTGTCAATGTAAGTCAGTCCTTCTAAAGCCTTTATCCTCAACTGTTGTTTAATTTTCTCATACTCCCTATCATTTACTGCTGTTTAGTTTGCTGTTTCTACCAAAATGCATGTTCGTAAGAACCATAAGTTCTAAGTTTTACTTGTAAGACCAAATTTCTTATTCATACCATGCACATTACTTAATACTCCCTATATGTATGCTTGGTTTTGTGGATCTATAACCCAGTGTGTGGTGAAGCAACCCACGTTTGCACCTTGTCATCTCCTGTTTTATCTTACTGATGTGGCTGATATATGAACAACATGCCATGCACATTATCCAAAATAGATACAATGATTTTCTTTGCCCTTGATCTGTGCTTGTTATGTTAACATGGTAATCCAGTAGTGTGGTGAAGCTCCCCGCATTATGAACAATGCCAAATTATGATATTGATATTTTGAACTTACTCTTTATTTTCTAATTTGAAATTGGATAGAATTGACAGAACAATTATCATCTTTGTTTATACACCTGCAAAACCTATCATCTCTCTACTTTGTTTCAGGGTGATATGTCTGATGGCATGCACAAGTCTGCTGAAGGCTGTGAGACAAACCTAACATATATTGCAGCAAAGAAGGCAAAACATCTTGAAGATAGCGAGACAAGCCCAAAGTCTTGTCTTGATACAGTGTTCAAGTTACTTGAGACTAACAGTCAGACAAGCTCACAGAATTCGTTGTCTGAATCAGTTCGACTTCTTCAGTCCCAAGTTCTAGCAGAAAGGCATTCTGCAACTCAACTTCGACTTGAAGTCCTATCTCTAAGAAAGATTGCAGAGAACACCAATGAGAACCTCATCGCTAAACAACTACACCTGGAAGCTATGACCGACATGCTAGGCCGGTCTCACAGCCTTGCTCAGCAGCTTGCGCAGCAGTTCCCCTGCAAGGCTAACCTTTCTTGAACTGTCTTGGAAGTGGTCTCGGTTCAGTATTATTTTGTTACGCTGCAATGGTGCCCAGTTTTTGTAATCTGCTTCTTCGTTGCGCTTTATGATCACTGGTGGCGAACTTCAATGCCCAGTGGATGTAATATACCTTAAATCCTTTATTGTATAGTGTAGGTTTATTCTTGGTTACTATGCTGTAATTTCTTTATTGTATAGAGTAGGTTTGTTCTTAATTCCTACTAGTTACTGCCATCATTCGCTATCTAAAAAAAATCAGATGTAGTCGACCGGGCCGAAACATTCGACTCTAACGGGCCAGATTTTTAGCGGGCCACAATTGGGCCGACCTGCGTCTTTCTTGGGCCCGAATGATTGGGGCCTTCACACATTGCGCCAGGCCAAAACTTACACCGGCCTATATTTTAGTTGGGCCTTTTGTCGACCCAGCGCTTAGTTTGGCCCAGGTAGCGTTGGGCCATTAACACGCTGAATATTGTACTGGCCTGTTACGGCTGAGATGAAACCACGGGCCTTTAGCAGGCTAAAATGCATGTTGGGCCTCAATTTTCACTAGTCGTCGACGGGCCTTCAGTAGGCCAAAATGTAGACCGGGTCGTTATGGGCCCAGTTAGCTCATGGGCCGTTACCAGGCGGAAACATATCTCGGGCCTTAGTTGGCCCACTGATATCATGGGCCATTAATAGGCCGAAAGCTTAGTACAGGCATCAACGGGCCGAATTACGCTACAGGCCTTTAACAGGCCCAAAGTCACATTGGGCTTAACTGTTGCCACCTTTAGCACGGGCCGTTAGTGGGCTCGATGTCCCGTCGGACCATATATGGCCCATGGGCAGCACGGGCCATTCCCAGGCCAAAAGTCACATCGGGCTGAAATGGGCCCATGTCTACATCAGGCCTCTAACAGGCCGAAAGTCACTTGGCTGTAGTTAGGCCCGAATATTCGGCGAACAATTAACGGGCCAGATCTGGCTTCGGGCCGCAAATGGGCCCAAATATTGGGCGAACAATTAATGGGCCAGATCTGGCTTCGGGCCGTAAATGGGCCCAAATATTGGGCGAACAATTAACGGGCCAGATCTGGTTTCGGGCCATAAATGGGCCTTTATTAAGCAGGCCGTTATTGGGCTGGCCCACTAGTACCTGATTAAGTTCTACGGGCCTTTGACTGGGCCGGCCTCTTTAACCTATATGGGCCTCTGTTGGGCCCAGCCACGTGTCGACGTACCATAGGCATGTCTCCAATGGACGGGCGACATCTGGCCCACTGACGAGCTGACAGGTGTTCCTTTCGGCCAATCAGAATTTTACACGTGGAAATTTCCCATTGGTTGTGGCTGTTAACGGGTTATTGGATCCAAAATCCGACACGATAGCTTAACGGCGTTCCATTACGGTGGATGCCACGTGTCGGTCACCCTTGACGAAAGCACTTCTGTGATGCATGATTTATCGTCATGGAAGTGGACATTTCAGTGATGATAATTTTGGTAATGTCATGGAACACTTCTACGACAGCACAGGTATGACTATCTTGATTCTGTCATAAAATCGTCATGGATGTACATGCATGACAAAAAACCCGACCTACTGTGACAAACACGTATCATCACGGAAGTGTATTTTTTTGCAGAGCCTATCACACCCGATCATCACGTGGTGTCTCAGCACGAAGAACTGTCGTGACGGTGCATATTCAAGGAGAACACTTATACCTTGAAATTTAGTTAAGGGATCATCTTATAATTCTACTGTCGTACTAAGCAAAATAAGATGCATAAAGATAAACATCACATGCAATCAAAATATGTGACATGATATGGCCATCATCATCTTGTGCTTTTGATCTCCATCTCCAAAGCATCGTCATGATCTCCATCGTCACCGGCCTGACACTTTGATCTCCATCATAGCATCGTGGTTGTCTCGCCACTATTGCTTCTACAATCATCACTACCGCATAGTGATAAAGCAAAGCAATTACATGGCATTTGCATTTCATACAATAAAGCGACAACCATAAGGCTCCTGCCAGTTGCCGATAACTTTTACAAAACACGATCATCTCATACAACAACATATATCACATCATGTCTTGGCCATATTACATCACAAGCATGCCCTGCAAAAACAAGTTAGACGTCCTCTACTTTGTTGTTGCAAGTTTTATGTGGCTGCTACGGGCTTCTAGCAAGAACCGTTCTTACCTACGGTACAAACCACAACAACTATTTAACTAGTTGCATGTCTATCGGTGGAACCGGTCTCATGAACATGGTCATGTGAGGTTGGTCTGTGCCGCTTCATCCAACAATACCGCCGAATCAAAATAAGACATTGGTGGTAAGCAGTATGACGATCACCGCCCACAACTCTTTGTGTTCTACTCGTGCATATCATCTACGCATAGACCTGGCTCCGATACCACTGTTGGGGAACGTAGCATGCAATTTTTTAAAAAAATCCTACAATCATGCAAGATCTATCTAGGAGATGCATAGAAATGAGAGGGGGATAGTGTGTCTACGTACCCTCGTACACCAAAAGTGGAAGCGTTTATCACGCAGTTGATGTAGTTGTACTCTTCGCGGTCTGATCATGATCCAACCGATCTAGTGCCGAACGGACGACACCTCCGAGTTTAGCACATGTGCGGCTCGATGACGTCTCCTCCTTCTTGATCTAGCAAGCAGGAGAGGAGAAGTAGGTGGGATCACAACCAACACGACGACGTGGTGGTGATGGTGGTGGTGGAGCACCGACAATGCTTCGCTAAGCGTCGCCGGACGAGGTGGTGGAACTATGGAGTAGCGAGAGAGAGAGGGGCGCCAAGGTCTTGGTGTGTCCTCTTGGGGCTCCCCCTCCTCTCTATATATAGGTGGATGGTCGTGGAAAACAGCCCCTCCAAGCCCTAGGGCGCAACTAAGGAGGAGAGGACTTGGACTCCAAGTCCAATCCTATTCCTACTAGGAGTCCTTCCTTCTTTGCCTTCCCTAGCCACCTGGGCTTTCAGGACTTGGTGCGCCTAGCCCAATAAGGCCAAGGCACCTCCCCGCAGCCCATGCTAGTCCTTGGGTCATGGTGAACCACTTGAGGACTTCCGGACCATTCCAGAATCCTCCGGAACCTTCTGGAAGCTTCCCGGTACAATACCGGAAAAACTGCACCTTTTTCCGGAACCCAAAATATGACTTACCATATATAAATATTTACCTCTCGACCATTCTGAGACTCCTCGTGACGTCCTGGATCTCATCCAGGACCCCGAACAACATTTGGTTACCACTCATCAAATATCCCAATACTACTCTAGCGTCAACGAACGTTAAGCGTGCGACCCTACGGGTTCAAGAACTATGTAGACATGACCGAGACACTTATCCGGTCAATAACCAATAGCGGAACCTGGATGCTCATATTGGATCCCACATATTCTATGAAGATCTTTATCGGTCAAACTGTTATGACAACATACGTTATTCCCTTTGTCCATCGGTATGTTACTTGCCCGTGTTGGGGAACGCGGTAATTTCAAAACAATTCGTACGATCATGCAAGATCTATCTATGTGATGCATAGCAACGATAGGGGAGAGTGTGTCCACGTACCCTCGTAGACCGAAAGCGGAAGTGTTTAGTTAACGCGTGATACGTCTCCAACGTATCTACTTTTCCAAACACTTTTGCCCTTGTTTTGGACTCTAACTTGCATGATTTGAATGAAACTAACCCGGACTGACGTTGTTTTCAGCAGAACTGCCATGATGTTGTTTATTGTGCAGAAAACAGAAGTTCTCGGAATGATTTGAAAATCCATGGAGATAAGTTTTGGAAAATATAAAAAATACTGGCGAAAGAATCAAGGCCAGGGGGCCCACACCCTGTCCACGAGGGCGGGGCGCACCCTTCCCCCCTGGGCGCGCCCTCCTGTCTCGTGGGCTCCCTGATGCTCCACCGACCTCAACTCCAACTCCATATATTCCGTTTCGCAAAGGAAAAAATCAGAGAGAAAGTTTCATCGCGTTTTACGATACGGAGCCGCCGCCAAGCCCTAATCTCTCTCGGGAGGGCTGATCCGGAGTCCGTTCGGGGCTCCAGAGAGGGGGATTCGTCGCCGTCGTCATCATTAACCATCCTCCATCACCAATTTCATGATGCTCATTGCCGTGCGTGAGTAATTCCATCGTAGGCTCGATGTATGGTGATGGGTTGGATGAGATTTACCATGTAATCAAGTTAGTTTTGTTAGAGTTTGATCCCTAGTATCCACTATGTTCTGAGATTGATGTTGCTATGACTTTGCTATGCTAAATGCTTGTCACTAGGGCCCGAGTGCCATGATTTCAGATCTGAACCTATTATGTTTTCATGAATATATGTGTGTTCTTGATCCTATCTTGCAAGTCTATAGTCACCTATTATGTGTTATGATCCGACAACCCCGAATTGACAATAATCGGGATACTTCTCGGTGATGACCATAGTTTGAGGAGTTCATGTATTCACTATGTGCTAATGCTTTGTTCCGGTTCTCTATTGAAAGGAGGCCTTAATATCCCTTAGTTTCCACTAGGACCCCACTGCCACGGGAGGGTAGGACAAAAGATGTCATGCAAGTTCTTTTCCATAAGCATGTATGACTATATTCGAAATACATGCCTACATTACATTGATGAATTGGAGCTAGTTATGTGTCACCCTATGTTATAGCTATTACATGAGGAATCGCATCTGACATAATTATCCATCACTGATCCAATGCCTATGAGCTTTTCACATATTGTGCTTCGCTTATTTACTTTTCTGTTGCTACTGTTGCAATTCCTACAAAATTATTATCTTTACTTTTGCCACTCTTACCATTACTATCATACTACTTTGCTACTAAATACTTTTCTGCAGATACTAAGTTATCCAGGTGTGGTTGAATTGACAACTCAAGTGCTAATACTTAAGAATATTCTTTGGCTCCCCTTGTGTCGAATCAATAAATTTGGGTTGAATACTCTACCCTTGAAAGCTGTTGCGATGCCCTACACTTGTGGGTTATCAAGACTAATTTCTGGCGCCGTTGCCGGGGAGCATAGCTCTATTCTTTGAGTCACTTGGGATTTATATTTGTTGATCACTATGAGGAACTTGAAAGACGAAAGAACCAAGATTTTGCCCTCAACCACGAGGGGAGGTAAGGAATTGCCATCTAGCTCTGCACTAGATTATCCTTTTGTTATTAGTAAGCTCGCGACACCTAAACCTGCCACTGCTATGAATTCTGATATGTCGCATGTTATTGATGATGCCACTTCTGCTATGCATGATACTTATGATGAAACTACTTCTGTGCGTGATACTACTTTGCCATTAGGTGAATTTCTTGATGAACAACTTGCTAGGGTTAGAGAGAATGAAATTATTGAAGATGCTATTATTGATGATAGTGATGATGAGAGTTCTCCCCCTGATTATGAATTACCTGTTGTTCCTGAGGGTTATGTTATGAATGAGGAAGCTGCTAGAGCTATATTTGCTTGCAAAGATAGATATGATCTTAAAAAGTTATTAGCTAAATGGAAGCAGCAATCCCTTAATGCTAGAATGAAACCTGGCCCCGCTTTTGCTACTTCACCTATCTGTGTTACCGATAAGGATTATGAATTCTCTGTTGATCCTGAAATAATTACTTTGGTTGAATCTGATCCTTTTTATGGCCTTGAATATAAAACTGTTGTGGCACATCTTACCAAGTTTAATAATGTACCCACCCTGTTTAGTAATGATGAGAAGTCTCGCTATTATTATATCCTTAAGATATTTCCGTTCTCATTAAAGGGTGATGCTAAGACTTGGTTTAATTCTCTTGATCCTGGTTGTGTGCGTAGTCCCCAGGATATGATTTATTACTTCTCTACTAAATATTTTCCTGCTCATAAGAAACAAGCTGCCTTGCGGGAAATATATAATTTTGTGCAAATCAAAGAAGAGAGTCTCCCACAAGCTCGGGGGAGGCTTCTCCGATTACTTAATGCTTTGCCTGATCATCCTCTTAAGAAAAATGAAATACTTGATATCTTTTATAATGGACTAACCGATGCTTCCAAGGACTACTTGGATAGTTGTGCTGGTTGTGTTTTCAGGGAAAGAACAGTCGACCAAGCTGAATTACTATTGAATAATATGTTGACTAATGAAAATAATTGGACTCTTCCCGAGCCAATTCCTGAGCCAATTGAGCCAACTCCTGAGCCTATTCCTAAACCCACTCCGAAGAAGAGGGGAGTTCTATTTCTCAGTCTTGAAGATATGCAAGAGGCAAAGAAATCAATGAAAGAAAAAGGTATTAAAGCTGAAGATGTTAAGAATTTACCACCTATTGAAGAAATACAAGGTCTTAATATACCGCATGTCGAAGAAACACATTGTCTTGCTAACCTGACACAGGTAGTAAAGGTAAATTCTCTCTATAGATATGATAAAGTTGAAATTCCGTCTACTAAATTTCTTAGCCCATGCTTAGATGAATTCGATGACTTTATGGCTACACAAGAAAGTTTTAATGCTTATGTTGGCTAGAGTTAAAGGTGAACTTAAACTCATTAGCAAATATGCTTCTATGGTTACCACTCAAGCTGAGCAAGTACTTAAAGCTCAAAATGATTTGCTTGATGAATTAAATAATAAACATGACTTTGCTGTTAGAGTGGCTACTAGAACTGGTAGAATGACTCAGGAACCTTTGTATCCTGAAGACCACCCTAAGAAAATTGAGCAAGATTCTCAGAGAAATAATTTATAGGCACCTAGTTCTTCTAAAAAGAAAAAGAAAAATGATAGGACTTTGCATGCTTCTAGTGAACCGGTTGTAGACACACGTGTGAATCCCAATGATATTTCTATTCCTGATGCTGAAACACCATCAAGTGATGAACATGAACCTAGTGATAATTTTAATGATAATGTTCATGTTGATGCTCAACCTAGCAATAATAATGAAGTAGAGGTTGAACCTGCTGTTGATCTTGATAACCCACAATCAAAGAATCAACGTTATGATAAGAGAGATTTTGTTGCGAGGAAGCACGGTAGGGAAAGAGAACCATGGGTTCAGAAACCCATGCCCTTTCCTCCTAAACCATCCAAGACAAAGGATGATGAGGATTTTGAGCGCTTTGCTAAATGATTAGACCTATCTTCTTACGTATGCGCTTAACTGATATGCTTAGAGTAAATCTGTATGCTAAGTATATGAAGGATATCATTACAAATAAAAGGAAGATATCGGAAGCCAAAATTTCCACCATGCTTGCTAATTATACTTTTAAGGGTGGAATAACAAAGAAACTTGGAGATCCAGGGGTACCAACTATACCATGCTCCATTAAAAGAAACTATGTTAAAACTGCTTTATGTGATCTTGGAGCCGGTGTTAGTGTTATGCCTCTCTCTTTATATCGTAGACTTGAATTGAATAAGTTGACACCTACTGAAATATCTTTGCAAATGGCTGATAAATCAACTGCTATAACTGTCGATATTTGTGAGGATGTGCCTATTGTGGTTGGAAACGTCACTATCTTAACGGACTTTGTTATTCTTGATATTCCCGAGGACGATAGTATGTCGATTATCCTTGGTAGACCCTTTTTGAATACTGCAGGGGCTGTTATTGATTTCAACAAAGGCAATGTCACTTTTCATGTTAATGGTAATGAGCATACGGTACACTTTCCAAGGAAACAACCTCAAGTTCATAGCATCAATTCTATTGGAAAAAGTCCAACTATCATTATTGGAGGTTTTGAATTTCCTCTTCCTACTGTCAAGAAAAAGTATGATATTCTTATTGTTGGGGATGTTCATATCCCCATTGAGGTAATTTAGTGTTATTCAAAATTTCTCCGGTTCCGTGTTATTCGGAATGAGCTTGTTAACAAGACTTGATCAACCTTGTTAGTGGATTCATTTTGATGATCATGAGATGGATGAAACTAGAAGGCACAACCTTTTGTACCCTCTTTTTACTTTCTGTTATTTAGAATAAATAAAGCAAAAATAGTATTATCTGTCTGTTTTCTGAATTATCCGTGCAATAAAAAATATCCCAAAAATAAAAGTGCTCCAAATGCCCTGCAAATTTAGTATGATTTTTATGGAATATTTGGGGATTTTTAGGCACTGAAAACACTGCAGGAGGGCAAGCACCTGACCACGAGGGTGGAGGGCGCGCCCACACCCCCTGGGTGCGCCCCCTTTGTCGTGGTCCCAGGGTGGGCCCCCTCCACTTATTCTGCATCCACACACTCCATCTTCTTCCCAAAAGAATCCCCATCCATCTCAAGCATGAGTTCTAGCTCATTTTATTGCGATTTTCGATCTCCTTTCTCAAAGCTCCATTCACAAATCTGCTTTGGGAGATTGTTGCTTGGTATGTGACTCCTCCATTGACCCAATAAGTTTTTGTTCTAGTGCTTTATTCATTGCAAATTTTTGCTGCATGGGTGACCCTGTTCTTGAGCTTGCATGTCAAATTTATGAGGTCCCAAGTAATTCTAATGCATGATATAGGCTCTAGGCACTTGTAGGAGTAGCTGCTACCAATCTTGTTTAGTTCTATTCACCTTTATTTTGAAGTTACTAAAATTTCAGAAATTTTCAGAAAATGTTAAGGAGATTTTTGAGGGACTCTTCTAGCCAAGGCTCCCAGAAAAAACAAGCTAAAGAGAAGGAAAAGGCCAAGTATAATCTTCCTCGCATAGCGGAAGTACGGCCGTGTGAATGGCCCTATGACGAATTCTTGAGAGAAGCCGGAATTTATGAAGACTTTTATTCTTTGATCAAGAATGCAGGCCTCACCGACTTCCTCCACGACCAGATCGATCAGCATCTCTTACTCACCAATACTTTCGTGCAAAACTTTTATTACTATCCTTAGAAATCACCGCCTTCAGTATCATTTCATTTATATGATGAATTCAAGGAAATGTCTTTACGTAATTTTTGCGCGGTATGTAGAATACCCTTTGAGGGTAAATTATATGAACCACATCGTAAAGATGTGGATGGCTTTGTTAACACCATTACTGTAGGGGATCCAAAGAAGGGTTCGGATGCGAGAATCTCTAGCATACACTTTCCTGTTTTATGCTACTTTGCCTTATTTGCTAGTCGATGCTTAATTGGTCATGGAAATAGTGGAAACTTCAATGTTCCTAATATTATTATTCTTCTCCATGCCTTGTTTGGTGATAATAGTTTTAGTATGGGTGTCGTCATTGCTAAACGGCTAAGCCCGAATCATACAAAAGGCCCCATCTTTGGAGGTATCTATGTTGCACGTCTTGCTAAATATTTTGAGATACCTATTAGGCACCATGAGAAAGAGGAGACAATATTGCCTCCTTACATTTTAGATTACAGGAGCATGGTAGCACATGAGTTTATTGTTCATAATGATGATAAGATGCTCATGTATAACTTGAGATTTAATAAGAAACACAATGAGACTATTATTCTGCCTGCGCCTCTGTTGTTTGATTCGACTGCAGTTAATTATCTTGTCACGCCGGAAGCGGCGTACGCTCATCAAGGCCAAGCATCCACTCCAGAGCCTGAGCCTGAGCCGGAACCTTCACTAGACCCTTATCGTGCATCATCTTACCAGTGGGATCCGGAGGAGATGGTCAGCCAGTGGTATCCTGATTACACCCCTGAGTACACCGGGGAGAGTAGCCGCGGTCCTTGGCAGTAGACCAACCTAGGTCAAAAGCCTAAGCTTGGGGGAGTATGTATTTCTCACCGACTTTACATTCATGTTCACACACTATTCTAGTTGTCGGTGCTCATACTCTTCCATTGTATTATCCATGCTAGTTTAATTTATTTTTCTAGCTTTCTTCTTGTGTGTGTGATAAACCTTAAGAAAAACCAAAAAAAATTAGTCAGTTTAATTTCCATGCTTGTAGTAGGAATTAAAATGAAAACCCAAAAAGATTTCTCGTTCTTCTTTTTACTTGTTGGGAGCTTTCCCGTGTAAATAGTTTTATTTTCTTTTGTTTCCCTTGGGGGTCGAGAGTAGAAGACCATATTGAAAATGTTTAGTGGCTCTCATATGCATGATTGTTGATTTAACCTAGAGCCCATATTACTTTGTCTTCTCTCTTGAATTGAATGCTTGCAGATACTAGCTTAGTCCAATGCACGTGCACTATTATTATTATACACACCATTCGGTTGTGCAAGTGAAAGGCAATAATGACGATATATGATGGACTGATTGAGATAAGAAAAGCTGGTATGAACTCGACCTATCTTGTTTTTGTAAATATGATGAGTTCATCGTTCCTGATTCAGCTTATTATGAAGTAAACATATTTGCAATGACATTTAGAGATTATAGTTGCTTGTGCCATGCTTGATTAGCTATGAGTTATAATGGTTTACCTTGCGTGCCAACATCCTATTAAAATGATTGTGATGTGGTATGATGGGATGGTATCCTCCTTTGAATGAGTTGAGTGACTCGACTTGGCACATGTTCACGCATGTAGTTGAAACAAATCAACATAGCCTTCACGATATTTATGTTCATGGTGGATTATATCCTACTCATGCTTGCACTCGGTGTAAATTAATTTTAATGCATGTTCATGACTGTTGTCGCTCTCTTAGTTGGTCGCTTCCCAGTCTTTTGCTAGCCTTCACTTGTACTAAGCGGGAATACTGCTTGTGCATCCAAACTCCATAAACCCCAAAGTTGTTCCATATGAGTCCACCGTACCTTCCTATATGAGGTATCTACCCGCCATTCCAAGTAAATTTGTATGTGCCAAACTCTAAACCTTCAATTGAAATTCAGTTTTGTATGCTCGAGCAGCTCATGTTTCAACTAGGGTTGTCTGTATCTTCCATGCTAGGTGGGTTATTCTCAATAGGAGTGGACTCCGCTCCTCATTCACGAGAAAGGGCCGGTAACCGGGATGCCCAATCCCATGATCCAAAAAGATCAAATAAAATCAATATAATTAAACAAAACTCCCCCAGGGCTGTTGTTAGTTGGAGGCACTCGTTGTTTCGAGCAAGCCATGGATTGATGCTTGTTGGTGGTGTGGGAGTATAAACTTTTACCATTCTGTTTGGCAACTGCCTATAATGCATGTAGCATGGAAGATATTGCCATCTCATAGTTGTTGCGTTGCCAGTGAAAGTATGCCCCTCAAAATGTTATTCATCTCTATTTTAAAATCGAGCTCTGGCACCTCTACAAATCCCTGCTTCCCTCTGTGAAGGGCCTATCTATTTACTTTTATGTTGAGTCGTCACCCTCTTATTAAAAAGCACCCGCGGGAGAGCACACTATCATTTGCATTCATTACTATTGGTTTATATTGGGTATGACTTGACTGGATCTCTTTTACCATGAATTACAATGTTTAGTCAGTCCTTGATCTTTAAAGGTGCTTTGCATTTATGTTTTGCGGTCTCACAAAGGGCTAGCGAGATACCATTTTGTTATATCATATTATGATTGTTTTGAGAAAGTGTTGTCATCCGAGTTTTATTATTATTGCTCGCTAGCTGATTATGCCATTGATATGACTAATTGTGAGACCTAAGTGTTATTGTGAGTATGGTTAGTTCATAATACTTGCTGAAACTTGAATGCTAGCTTTACATATTTACAACAACAAGAGCAAACAGAGTTTGTAAAAAAATTTCTTTATCAGTTTCAGTTTATCAACTGAATTGCTTGAGGACAAGCAAAGGTTTAAGCTTGGTGGAGTTGATACATCTCCAATGTATCTACTTTTCCAAACACTTTTGCCCTTGTTTTGGACTCTAACTTGCATGATTTGAATGAAACTAACCCGGACTGACGCTGTTTTCAGCAGAACTGCCATGATGTTGTTTATTGTGTAGAAAACAAAAGTTCTCGGAATGACCGGAAAACTCATGGAGATAAGTTTTGGAAAATATAAAAAATACTGGCGAAAGAATCAAGGCCAGGGGCCCACACCCTGTCCACGAGGGTGGGGGCGTGCCCTTCCCCCTGGGCGCGCCCCCCTGTCTCGTGGCCCCCCTGATGCTCCACCGACCTCAACTCCAACTCCATATATTCCATTTCACGGAGAAAAAAATCGCAGAGAAAGTTTCATCGCGTTTTACGATATGGAGCCACCGCCAAGCTCTAATATCTCTCGGGAGGGCTGATCTGGAGTCCGTTCGGGGCTCCGGAGAGGAGGATTCATCATCATCGTCATCATCAACCATCCTCCATCACCAATTTCATGATGCTCACCGCCGTGCGTGAGTAATTCCACTGTAGGCTTGCTGGACGGTGATGGGTTGGATGAGATTCACCATGCAATCAAGTTAGTTTTGTTAGGGTTTGATCCCTAGTATCCACTATGTTCTGAGATTGATGTTGCTATGACTTTGCTATGCTTAATGCTTGTCACTAGGGCCCGAGTGCCATGATTTCAGATCTGAACCTATTATGTTTTCATGAATATATGTGTGTTCTTGATCCTATCTTGCAAGTCTATAGTCACCTATTATGTGTTATGATCCGACAACCCCGAAGTGACAATAATCAGGATACTTCTCGGTGATGACCATAGTTTTAGGAGTTCACGTATTCACTATGTGCTAATTCTTTGTTTTGGTTCTTTATTAAAAGGATGCCTTAATATCCCTTAGTTTCCACTAGGACCCCGCTGCCACGGGAGGGTAGGACAAAAGATGTCATGCAAGTTCTTTTCCATAAGCATGTATGACTATATTCGGAATACATGCCTACATTACATTGATGAATTGGAGCTAGTTCTGTGTCACCCTATGTTATAGCTATTACATGAGGAATCGCATCCGACATAATATCCATCACTGATCCAATGCCTACGAGCTTTTCACATATTGTGCTTCGCTTATTTACTTTTCTGTTGCTACTGTTATAATTCCTACAAAATTATTATCTTTACTTTTGCCACTGTTACCGTTACTATCATACTACTGTGCTACTAAATACTTTGCTGCAGATACTAAGTTATCCATGTGTGGTTGAATTGACAACTCAACTACTAATACTTAAGAATATTCTTTGGCTCCCATTGTGTCGAATTAATAAATTTGGGTTGAATACTCTACCCTCGAAAGTTGTTGCGATCCCCTACACTTGTGGGTTATCAACGCGGTTGAAGTAGTCGAACGTCTTCGCGATCCAACCGATCCAAGCACCGAACGTACGGCACCTTCGCGTTCAGCACACGTTCAGCTTGGGGACGTCCCTCGTACTCTTGATCCAGTTGAGACCGAGGGAGAGTTTCGTCAGCACGACGGTGTGGTGACGGTGATGATGAAGTTACCGGCGCAGGGCTTTGCCTAAGCACTACGACGATATGACCGGGGTCTGTAACTGTGGAGGGGGGCACCACACACGGCTAAACAATGTCAACTTGTGTGTCTATGGGGTGCTCCCCTCCCCCGTATATAAAGGAGTGGAGGAGGGTGGAGGGCCGACCCTCTATGGCGCGCCCTGGAGGAGTCCTACTCCTACCGGGAGTAGGATTCCCCCCTTCCCTAGTTGGACTAGGAGAGGAAGGAAGGGGGAGAACGGAGGAAGGAAAGGGGGGCGCCCCCCCCCCACCCAATTTGGATTGGGCTTGGGGGGCTCCTAAGCTCCCTTCTCCTCTCTCCCACTATGGCCCAATAAGGCCCATATACTTCCCGGGGGGTTCCGGTAACCTCCCGGTACTCCGGTATATGCCCAAACTCACCCGGAACCATTCCGATGTCTAAACATAGGCTTCCAATATATTGATCTTTATGTCTTGACCATTTCGAGACTCCTTGTCATGTTCGTGATCACATCCGGAACTCCAAACTACCTTCGGTACATCAAAACACATAAACTCATAATACCAATTGTCATCGAACGTTAAGCGTGCGGACCCTACGGGTTCGAGAACTATGTAAACATGACCGAGACACGTCTCCGGTCAATAACCAATAGCGGAACCTGAATGCTCATATTGGTTGCTACATATTCTACGAAGATCTTTATCGGTCAAACCGCATAACAACATATGTTGTTCCCTTTGTCAACGGTATGTTACTTGCCCGAGATTCGATCATCGGTATCTCAATACCTAGTTCAATCTCGTTATCGGCAAGTCTCTTTACTCGTTCCGTAATACTTCATCCCAAAACTAACTCATTAGTCACAATGCTTGCAAGGCTTATAGTGATGAGTATTACCGAGAGGGCCCAGAGATACCTCTCCGAAACACAGAGTGATCAATCCTAATCTCGATCTATGCCAACCCAACAAACACCTTCGGAGACACCTGTAGAGCACCTTTATAATCACCCTTTTACGTTGTGACGTTTGGTAGAACACAAAGTGTTCCCCCGGTATTCGGGAGTTGCATAATCTCATAGTCCGAGGAACTTTTATAAGTCATGAATAAAGCAGTAGCAATGAAACTAACACGATCATAATGCTAAGCTAACGAATGGGTCATGTCCATCACATTATTCTCCTAATGATGTGTTCCCGTTCATCAAATGACAAGACATGTCTATTGTTAGGAAACATAACCATCTTTCATTAACGAGCTAGTCAAGTAGAGGCATACTAGGGGCTATAGGTTTTGTCTATGTATTCACACATGTACTAAGTTTCCGATTAATACAATTCTAGCATGAATAATAAACATTTATCTTGAATTAAGGAAATAAATAATAACTTTATTATTGCCTCTAGGGCATATTTCCTTTAGCCCAAGATTCGATCGTCGGTATCTTCATACCTAGTTCAATCTCGTTACCGGCAAGTCTCTTTACTCGTTACGTAATGCATCATCCTGCAACTAACTCATTAGTCACTTTGCTTGTAAGGCTTCTTATGATGTGCATTAGCGAGAGGGCCCAAAGATACGTCTCCGATACTCGGAGTGACAAATCCTAATCTTGATCTATGCCAACCCAGCAAACACCTTCGGAGATACCTGTAGAGCATCTTAATAATCACCCAGTTGCATTGCAAAGTTTGATAGCACACAAGGCATTCCTCTGGTATCCGGGAGTTGCATAATCTCATAGTCGAAGGAATATGTATTTGACATGAAGAAAGCAATAGCAATAAAACTTAACGATCAATATGCTATGCTAACGAATGGGTCTTGTCCATCACATAATTCTCCTAATGATGTGATCTCGTTCATCAAATTACAACATATGTCTATGGTTAGGAAACTTAACCATCTTTGATTAATGAGCTAGTCTAGTAGAGGCTTACTAGGGACAAAGTGTTTTATCTATGTATCCACACATGTATCAAGTTTCCGGTTAATACAATTCTAGCATGAATAATAAACATTTATCATGAAATAATGAAATATAAAATAGCAACTTTATTATTGCCTCTAGGGCATATTTCCTTCATTCACCTTACGAGCGAACTGCTTAAAGATGCGGTGAGAAGTGGGGGCCTGAGCACCACCCAGGATGCAGGCGATCACGCACGGCTCCTGGATGCCCCCCAGCCCCATCATCTTGGCGGTTGTCGTTGTTCCTCCTTGTCGGTGGCGGCAGCGGTGGAAGGCCGACATTACCCTGAGGACAGACCTTGCGGGGCTGTTCTCGACAGGGGCCGTCGCAAGGCTGGCCCTGCCAGCTGTCCTCGTGAGGCTGGTCTCGCCAGTCCTGACGGGGGTCGCGGTTGTCCCAGCGGCCTCCACCACAGCCTCCTCCACGGCTGTAGCCGCGGTCACCGTGCTCGGGGCGGTGGCCAAGGCATCCATCTCAGATTGCCCTGAGCTCCTGGCAGTTGTTGGTGTTTGGGATGTGGATGCTGTGGATGAAGCAGAACGGGCGGTTGCCCCTGGGAGGCTCATCGTGGTCGTGGTCGCGCTTCATCTCGGGCTCTGCGGCCAGCACAACGGGGCCCTTACACTTCACTTCCTTAGCCTTGGCCTTCTTGTCTTCAAGATCGACCTCCGGATGCTCCAGGAGGGAGAGGCGACCTTCCTCTGCCCTTGCGCATCTGGTTGCCATGTTGAACATCTCCAGAGCTGAACATAAGCCTTCGTGGATGGCGAGCTCTTCCTTCATCTTGACATCCCGGACACCATTAGAGAACGCCGAGATGATGGTCTCGTCCGACACTTTCGGGATCTAGAGGCAAACGTTCGTGAAGCGTTGTTTGTACTTGTGCAAGATCTCACCCAATTGCTGCTTTATGCGCCGCAGGTCACCTGCTGTAGGAGCGCGGTCGCGAGTGCCCTGGAAGTTGGCAATGAAGCGCTCACGCAGCTCATCCCAGGAGGAGATCGACCCCATCGGAAGGTTTAGGAGCCAAGAACGTGCGCCGTCCTTGAGGGCCATGGGGAACCAGTTCGCCATGACCTTGTTGTTGCCATTCGCCGTTCGTCGCCTCGATGCTCAACTCGTAGAGCTGGAGGAACTGAGCGGGGTCAGAGGTGCCGTCGTAGCATGGAGGCAGATCCGGCTTGAACTTGCCAGGCCAGACAATGCGACGCAACTCCGGGGTGAAAGCACGCCAGCCAGCCGCACTCAGAGGTGCGGGTCGCATGGGGGGAGCTTGGTCTTGACGCCCACGCGCCACAGGCTCTGGTGGCGCGAGGTCTTGGTGCTGGCGCTGAGGTGCCGGGAGCGCGCGCGGTGACCAACGGCCGCTGCACCACCTGGCATCTTTCTTCATCGCGCGTCGGTGCCCTGCACGTCGAGTCGCGTTGGGGCACATCGCGCTGGGGCTCGGGATGACATCGCGCCAAGGAGGAGGAGGAGGTGCACTGTGGGCCACATCACCCGCCTGGGACAGCGAGGAGGCAGCGAGCGAGACGGCACAGGGGCCTCTTCGGAGGTGCTAACGTGCTCGGCGATACAACCTAGCCAGTCTTTGTAGAGGTCGTTGGCCGGACGATAGCGTAGAAGCTCACGCGCCATGAGCAGCACAGCCTGCATGTTCGCCGGCCCGCGACGAGCATGAGAAGACGACACAGTGGCTGGGGTAGGCGGCGGAGTGGCGGTGCGGCCATCACGCCACATGAAAGGTGGCAGCAATGAATCCTGCTGCTCGTGAACCATAGGACCGGTGGCAGTGTTGGCTGATACGTCTCCAATGTATCTATATTTTTTGATTGTTCCATGCTATTATATTACCCGTTTTGGATGTTTATGGGCTTTACTTTACACATTTATATCATTTTTGGGACTAACCTACTAACCGGAGGCCCAGCCCATATTGCTGTTTTTTTGCCTATTTCAGTGTTTCGAAGAAAAGGAATATCAAACGGAGTCCAAACGGAATGAAACCTTCGAGAGCGTGATTTTTGGAACAAACATGATCCAGAGGACTTGGAGTGGAAGTCAAGAAAAAAGGGAGGCGGCCACAAGGGTGCCCGGCGCGCCCCCTAGGGCTGGGCGCGCCCCCCACCCTCGTGGGCCCCTCGAGAGTCCACCGACCTACTTCTTCCTCCTATATATACCCATGTACCCCGAAAACATCAGAAGCGACCACGAAAAACTATTTCCACCGCTGTAACCTTCTGTATCCGTGAGATCCCATCTTGGAGCCTTCGCCGGCGCTCCGTCGGAGGGGGAATCGATCACGGAGGGCCTCTACATCGTCTCCAAGGCCTCTCCAATGAGTTGTGAGTAGTTTACCACAGACTTCGGGTCCATAGTTATTAGCTAGATGGCTTCTTCTCTCTCTTTGAGTCTCAATACCATGTTCTCCTCGATCTTCTTGGAGATCTATTCGATGTAACTCTTTTTGCGGTGTGTTTGTCGAGATCCGATGAATTGTGGGTTTATGATCAAGTTTATCTATGAGAAATATTTGAATCTCCTCTGAATTCTTTTATGTGTGATTAAGTTATCTTTGCAAGTCTCTTCGAATTATTAGTTTGGTTTGGCCTACTAGATTGATCTTTATTGCAATGAGACAAGTGCTTAGCTTTGTCTTGTGGTGTCCTTTCCCAGTGACAACATAGGCAGCAAGGTACGTATTGTATTGTTTCCATCGAGGATAAAAAGATGGGGGTTTATATCATATTGCATGAGTTTATCCCTCTACATCATGTCATCTTTCTTAATGCGTTACTCTGTTCTTTATGAACTTAATACTCTAGATGCATGCTGGATAGCGGTTGATGTGTGGACTAATAGTAGTAGATGCAGGCAGGAGTCGGTCTACTTGTCACGGACGTGATGCCTATATACATGATCATGCCTAGATAATCTCATAATTATTCGCTTTTCTATCAATTGCTCGACAGTAATTTGTTCACCCACTGTAATACTTATGCTAAATTGAGAGAAGCCACTAGTGAAACCTATGCCCCCCGGGTCTATATTTTATCATATAAGCTTTCAATCTACTTTTATTTGCATCTTTACTTTTCCTATCTATATCATAAAATACCAAAAATATATTTATCTTATCATATTATCTCTATCAGATCTCACTTTCGCAAGTGGCCGTGAAGGGATTGACAACCCCTTTATTGCGTTGGTTGCGAGTTCTTGTTTGTTTGTGTAGGTGCGTGGGACTTTTGAGGAGCCTCCTATTGGACTGATACCTGATAACCCAAAAGTATAGGGGATCGCAACAGCTTTCGAGGGTAGAGTATTCAACCCAAATTTATTGATTCGACACAAGGGGAGCCAAAGAATATTCTCAAGTATTAGCAATTGAGTTGTCAATTAAACCACACCTAGATAACTTAGTATCTACAACAAAGTATTTAGTAGCAAAGTAGTATGATAGTAACGGTAACAGTGGCAAAAGTAAAGAGAGAAGTTTTGTAGTAGTTGTAACAGTAGCAATGGAAAAGTAAATAATCGAAGCACAATATGTGAAAAGCTCGTAGGCATTGGATCAGTGATGGATAATTATGTCAGATGTGATTCCTCATGTAATAGCTATAACATAGGGTGACACAGAACTAGCTCCAGTTCATCAATGTAATGTAGTCATGTATTCCGAATATAGTCATACATGCTTATGGAAAAGAACTTGCATGACATCTTTTGTCCTACCCTCCCGTGGCAGCGGGGTCCTAGTGGAAACTAAGGGATATTAAGGCCTCCTTTTAATAAAGTACCGGACCAAAGCATTAGCACTTAGTGAATACATGAACTCCTCAAACTACGGTCATCACCGAGAAGTATCCCGATTATTGTCACTTCGGGGTTGTCGGATCATAACACATAATAGCTGACTATAGACTTGCAAGATAGGATCAAGAACTCACATATATTCATGAAAACATAATAGGTTCAGATCTGAAATCATGGCACTCGGGCCTTATTGACAAGCATTAAGCATAGCAAAGTCATAGCAACATCAATCTCAGAACATAGTGGATACTAGGGATCAAACCCTAACAAAACTAACTTGATTACATGGTAAATCTCATCCAACCCCTACGATGGAATTACTCACGCACGGCAGTGAGCATCATGAATTTGGTGATGGAGGATGGTTGATGATGACGACGGTGACGAATCCCCCTCTCCGAAGCCCCGAACGGACTCCTGATCAGCCCTCCCGAGAGAGATTAGGGCTTGGTGGCGGCTCCATATCATAAAACGCGATGAAACTTTCTCTCTGATTCTTTTCTCCGTGAAATGGAATATATAGAGTTGGAGTTGAGGTCGGTGGAGCATCAGGGGGCCCACGAGACAGGGGGCGCACCCAGCAGGAGGGGGCACGCCCCCCACCCTCGTGGACAGGGTGTGGGCCCCCTGGCCTTGATTCTTTCGCGAGTATTTTTTTATATTTGCCAAAAGTTATCTCCGTGGATTTTCAGGTCATTCTGAGGACTTTTGTTTTCTGCACAATAAACAACACCATGGCAGTTCTGCTGAAAACAGCGTCAGTCCGGGTTAGTTTCATTCAAATCATGCAAGTTAGAGTCCAAAACAAGGGCAAAAGTGTATGGAAAAGTAGATACGTTGGAGACGTATCAACTCCCCCAAGCTTAAACCTTTGCCTGTCCTCAAGCAATTCAGTTGATAAACTGAAAGTGATAAAGAAAAAAATTTACAAACTCTGTTTGCTCTTGTTGTTGTAAATATGTAAAGCCAGCATTCAAGTTTTCAGCAAAGATTATGAACTAACCATATTCACAATAACGCTTAGGTCTCATGTTTACTCATATCAATGGCATAATCAGCTAGCGAGCAATAATAATAAACTCGGATGACAACACTTTCTCAAAACAATCATAATATGATATAACAAGATGGTATCTCGCTAGCCCTTTCTGAGACCGCAAAACATAAATGCAGAGCACCTTTAAAGATCAAGGACTGACTAAACATTGTAATTCATGGTAAAAGAGATCCAGTCAAGTCATACCCAATATAAACTAATAGTAATGCATGCAAATGACAGTGTGCTCTCCAGCGGGTGCTTTTTAATAAGAAGGTGATGACTCAACATAAAAGTAAATAGATAGGCCCTTCGCAGAGGGAAGTAGAGATTTGTAGAGGTGCCAGAGCTCGATTTTAAAATAGAGATGAATAACATTTTGAGCGGTATACTTTCACTATCAACGCAACAACTATGAGATGGCGATATCTTCCATGCTACATACATTATAGGCGGTTCCCAAACAGAATGGTAAAAGTTTATACTCCCCCACCACCAACAAGCATCAATCCATGGCTTGCTCAAAACAACAAGTGCCTCCAACTAGCAACAATCCTGGGGGAGTTTTGTTTTAATTATTTTGATTTGCATTGATCTTTTTGATCATGGGACTGGGCATCCCGGTTACCAGCCATTTTCTTGTGAATGAGGAGCGGAGTCCACTCCCCTTGAGAATAACCCACCTAGCATGGAAGATACAGACATCCCTAGTTGAAACATGAGTTGCTCGAGCATACAAAACAGAATTTCATTTGAAGGTTTGGAGTTTGGCACATACAAATTTACTTGGAACGGCAGGTAAATACCGCATATAGGAAGGTATAGTGGATTCATATGGAATAACTTTGGGGTTTATGGAGTTTGGATGCACAAGCAGTATTCCTGCTTAGTACAGGTGAAGGCTGGCAAAATACTGGGACGCGACCAACTGAGAGAGCGACAACAGTCATGAACATGCATTAAAATTAATCTACACCAGGTGCAAGCATGAGTAGGATATAATCCACCATGAACATAAATATCGTGAAGGCTATGTTGATTTGTTTCAACTACATGCGTGAACATGTGCCAAGTCGGGTCACTCAATTCATTCAAAGGAGGATACCATCCCATCATACCACATCATAACCATTTTAATAGCATGTTGGCACGCAAGGTAAACCATTATAAACTCATAGCTAATTAAGCATGGCATAAATAACTATGATCTCTAAATGTCATTGCAAATATGTTTATTCATAATAGGCTGAATCAGGAACGATGAACTCATCATATTTACAAAAACAAGAGAGGTCGAGTTCATACCAGCTTCTCTCATCTCAATCAGACCATCATATGTCGTCATTATTGCCTTTCACTTGCACGACCGAACGGTGTGTATAATAATAATAGTGCACTTGCATTGGACTAAGCTGGAATCTGCAAGCATTCAATTCAAGAGAGAGGACAAAGTAATATAGGCTCTCAGTTAAATCAACAATCATGCATATGACAGCCACTGAACATTTTCATTAAGGTCTTCTACTCTCGACCCCCAAAGGAAAGAAAAGAAATAAAACTATTTACACGGGAAAGCTCCCAACAAGTAAAAGAAGAACGAGAAATCTTTTTGGGTTTTTCTTTTAATTAATACTACAAGCATGGAAATTAAACTAACTAATTTTTTTGGTTTTTCTTATGGTTTATCAAACACACAAGAAGAAGGCTAGAAAAACAAATTAAACTAGCATGGATAATACAATGAAAGAGTATGAACACCGACGACTAGAAAAGTGTGTGAACATGAAGTAAAGTCGGTGAGAAATACATTCTCCCCCAAGCTTAGGCTTTTGGCCTAAGTTGGTCTAATGCCAACGGTAGCCTGGCTGATATACGAAGTTATAACTGGGGTCGTACTGAGATGCAGCAGCCAATGCATCCTGAGCTGCGGCATATTGGTGGGCAGCCTCCGCTCTTCCCTCGTGTTTGGCTGCCTCCGCTCTCCCCTCGTGTTTGGCTGCCTCCTCCCTAGTGACAACATATCTTCGTTTTGCCTGGTAATAAAAAAGCGAAGGGGCAGGGAGAGTAACATGGACAACACAATGTCTGTCAAAGATTAGTCGATACTAGAGGAATTGTTCATTCCTCAAAAGAAAACGATGACTGACCATAGCTTCATAATCTAAATAAGCAAGAGGCAACTCCATATCACCCTCACGTGGGGATATACGAAGATAATTTGCAACATGGGTCGCATAAATTCCTCCAAATAAATCTCCAGATATACCATTATTATGCAACCTACGTGCAACTATTGCCCCCAAGTTGTAATCTTTATTTCCTAATACAGCACTCTTGAGGACACAAAGATCAGGGACACACATGTGACATGCTTCATCTTTACTGTTAATGCATCTACCAATGAAGAGAGCAAAATAATGTATAGCAGGAAAATGAATGCTCCCTACGGTAGCTTGTGCTATATTCATAGATTCTCCCAGAGTGATACTAGCAAGGAAGTCTTTATATTCAGGTTTGTGGGGTTCATGAACATTGTCCCACTGCGGGAGTTTGCAAGCAGTAGTAAAATCTTCTAGGTCCATGGTATAAGATTCATCATAAATATCAAACAGGACATTCTGAGAATTACGTGAAGATGTAAATTTAAACCTTCTCACGAATGAATCAGTCAATTGGTAGTACCGAGGACACTTATCTTGTATGAAGTCCTCAAGATCGGCATTACGCACATATGCGTCAAATTCATCCTTGATGTCTGCATTAACCATAAACTCTTCTGACGGCCATTCACAAGACCGCACCTCAGCTTCCCTTGGTAGTTCATCTTCTTGCTCATGCATAGCACGCCTAGGTCCTTTCTTTGGAGGAACCACCTTGGTACATTCTCCTAGACATATTTCTTTCTCTGAAAAATTTCTGAAATTTTTAGTAACTTCAAAATAAAAGTGAATCCAACTAAACAAGATTGATAACAACTACTCCCACAAGTGCCTAGAGCCTATATCATGCATTAGAATTACTTGGGACCTCATAAATTTGACATGCAAGCTCAAGAACAGGGTCACCTATGCAGCAAGAATTTTCAATGAATAAAGCACTAGAACAAAAACTAATTGGAACAATGGAGGAGTCACATACCAAGCAACAATCTCCCAAAGCAGTTTTGTGAATGGAGCTTTGAGCAAGGATATCGAAAATCGCAGTAAAATGAGCTAGAACTCGTGCTTGAGCTGGATGGGGATTTTTTGGGAGGGAGATGGAGTTTGTGGGTGTAGGAATAAGTGGAGGGGGGCCACCGTGGGCCCACGAGACACGGGGCATGCCTAGGGGGTGTGGGCGCGCCCTCCACCCTCTTGGCCAGGTGCTTCCCCCCTACAGTGTTCTTAGTGCCTAAAATCCTCAAATATTCCACAAAAAATCATACTAAATTTGCAGGGCATTTGGAGCACTTTTATTTTTGGGATATTTTCTATTGCACGGATAATTCAGAAAACAGACAGATAATACTATTTTTGTTTTAATTATTCTAAATAACAGAAAGTAAAAAGAGGGTACAGAAGGTTGTGCCTTCTAGTTTCATCTATCTCATGATCATCAAAATGAATCCACTAACAAGGTTGATTAGGTCTTGTTAACAAACTCATTCCGAATAACACGGAACCGGAGAAATTTCGAATAACACTAGGTTACCTCAACGGGGATATGAACATCCCCAACAATAAGAATATCATACTTTTTCTTGACAGTAGGAAGAGGAAATTCAAAACCTCCAATAATGATAGTTGGAACTTTTCCAATAGAATTGATGCTATGAACTTGAGGTTGTTTCCTCGGAAAGTGTACCGTATGCTCATTACCATTAACATGAAAAGTGACATTGCCTTTGTTGCAATCAATAACAGCCCCTGCAGTATTCAAAAAGGGTCTAGCAAGGATAATCGACATACTATCGTCCTCGGGAATATCAAGAATAACAAAGTCCGTTAAGATAGTGACATTTGCAACCACAACAGGCACATCCTCACAAATACCGAAATGTATAACAGTTGATTTATCAGCCATTTGCAAAGATATTTCAGTAGGTGTCAACTTATTCAATTCAAGTCTACGATATAAAGAGAGAGGCATAACACTAACACCGGCTCCAAGATCACATAAAGCAGTTTTAACATAATTTCTTTTAATGGAGCATGGTATAGTTGGTACCCATGGATATCCAAGTTTCTTTAGTATTCCACCTTTAAAAGTGTAATTAGCAAGCATGGTGGAAATTTCAGCTTTCGGTATCTTTCTTTTATTTGTAATGATATCCTTCATGTATTTAGCATAAGGATTTAATTTAAGCATATCAGTTAAGCGCACACGTAAAAAGATAGGTCTAATCATTTCAGCAAAGCGCTCAAAATCCTCATCATCCTTTATCTTGGATGGTTTAGGAGGAAAGGGCGTGGGTTTCTGAACCCATGGTTCTCTTTCTTTACAGTGCTTCCTAGCAACAAAGTCTCTCTTATCATAACTTTGATTCTTTGCTTGTGGGTTATCAAGATCAACAGCAGGTTCAATATCTACTTCATTAGTATTGCTAGGTTGAGCATCATCATGAACATTATCATTAACATTATCACTAGGTTCATGTTCATCACCTGATTGTGTTTCAGCATCAGAAATAGAAATGTCGTTGGGATTCTCAGGTGTGTCCATAACAGGTTCACTAGAAGCATGCAAAGTCCTATCATTTTTCTTTTTCTTCTTTTTAGAAGAACTAGGTGCCTCTAAATTATTTCTCTGAGAATCTTGCTCGATTCTCTTAGAGTGGCCTTCAGGATACAAAGGTTCCTAAGTCATTCTACCCATTCTAGTAGCCACTCTAATAGCAAAATCATGTTTATTATTTAATTCATCGAGCAAATCACTTTGAGCTTTAAGTACTTGCTCAGCTTGAGTGGTAACCATAGAAGCATATTTGCTAATGAGTTTAAGTTCACCTTTAACTCTAGCCATATACTCACTCAAGCGTCCTATCTCGAAAGCATTATTCTTTAATTCTCTACCAACATAAGCATTAAAATTTTCTTGTCTAGCCATAAAGTCATCAAATTCATCTAAGCATTGGCTATGAAATTTAGTAGACGGGATTTCAACTTTATCATATCTATAGAGAGAATTTACCTTTACTACCTGTGTCGGGTTATTAAGACAATGTGTTTCTTCAACAAGCGGTATATTAAGACCATGTATTTCTTCAATAGGAGATAAATTTTTAACATCTTCAGCTTTAATACCTTTTTCTTTCATTGATTTCTTTGCCTCTTGCATATCTTCAGGACTGAGAAATAGAACACTCCTCTTCTTCGGAGTTGGTTTAAGAATAGGCTCAGGAGTTGGTTTAAGAATAGGCTCAGGAGTTGTCTCAATTGGCTCAGGAATTGCCTCAGGAATTGACTCAGGAAGAGTCCAATTATTTTCATTAGTCAACATATTATTCAATAGTAATTCAGCTTGGTGGACTATTCTTTCCCTGAAAACACAACCAGCACAACTATCCAAGTAGTCCTTGGAAGCATCGGTTAGTCCATTATAAAAGATATCAAGTATTTCATTTTTCTTAAGAGGATGATTAGGCAAAGCATTAAGTAATCTAAGAAGCCTCCCCCAAGCTTGTGGGAGACTCTCTTCTTTGATTTGCACAAAATTATAAATTTCCTGCAAGGCACCTTGTTTCTTATGAGCAGGGAAATATTTAGCCGAGAAGTAATAAATCATATCCTGGGGACTACGCACACAACCAGGATCAAGAGAATTAAACCAAGTTTTAGCATCACCCTTTAATGATAACAGAAATATCTTAAGGATATAATAATAGCGAGACTTCTCATTATTAGGAAACAGGGTGGCTATATCATTTAACTTGGTAAGATGTGCCACAACAGTTTCAGATTCATAGCCATAAAAAGGATCAGATTCAACCAAAGTAATAATTTCAGGATCAACAGAGAATTCATAATCCTTATCAGTAACAAAGATAGGTAAAGTAGCAAAAGCAGCGTCATATTGCATTCTAGCATTCAGAGTTTTCTGTTTAAGTTTAGCTAGTAATTTCTTAAGATCAGATCTATCATTGCAAGCAAAAAGATCTCTAGCGGTTTATTCATCCATAACATAACCCTCAGGAACAACAGGCAATTCATAATTAGGGGGAGAACCTTCATCATCACTATCATCAATAATATCATCTTCAATAATTTTGTTCTCACTAACCCTAGCAAGTTGTTCATCAAGAAATTCACCTAATGGCAAAGTAGTATCAAGCACAGAAGTAGTTTCATCATAAGTATCATGCATAGCAGAAGTGGCATCATCAATAACATGCGACATATCAGAATCCATAGCAGTAGCAGGTTTAGGTGTCGCAAGCTTACTTAAAACAGAAGGAGAATCTAGTGCAGAGCTAGATGGCAGTTCCTTACCTCCCCTCGTAGTTGAGGGAAAAATCTTAGTTCTTGCGTCTTTCAAGCTCTTCATAGTGATCAGCAGATATAAATCCCAAGTGACTCAAAGAATAGAGCTATGCTCCCCGGCAACGGCGCCAGAAATTAGTCTTGATAACCCACAAGTATAGGGGATCGCAACAGCTTTCGAGGGTAGAGTATTCAACCCAAATTTATTGATTCGACACAAGGAGAGCCAAGGAATATTCTCAAGTATTAGCAATTGAGTTGTCAATTCAACCACACCTGGATAACTTAGTATCTGCAGCAAAGTATTTAGTAGCAAAGTAGTATGATAGTAACAGTAACAGTGGCAAAAGTAAAGATAGCACTTTTGTAGTAGTTGTAACAGTGGCAACAGAAAAGTACATAAGTGAAGCACAATATGTGAAAAGCTCGTAGGCATTGGATCAGTGATGGATAATTATGCTAGATCTGATTACTCATGTAATAGCTATAACATAGGGTGACACAGAACTAGCTCCAGTTCATCAATGTAATCTAGGAATGTATTCCGAATATAGTCATATGTGCTTATGGAAAAGAACTTGCACACCATCTTTTGTCCTACCCTCCCGTGGCAGCGGGGTCCTAGTGGAAACTAAGGGATATTAAGGCCTCCTTTGAATAGAGCACCGGACCAAAGCATTAGCACTTAGTGAATACATGAACTCCTCAAACTCTGATCATCACCAAGAAGTATCCCGATTATTGTCACTTCGGGGTTGTCGGATCATAACACATAATAGGTGACTATAGACTTGCAACATAGGATCAAGAACTCACATATATTCATGAAAACATAATAGGTTCAGATCTAAAATCATGGCACTCGGGCCCTAGTGACAAGCATTAAGCATAGCAAAGTCACAGCAACATCAATCTCAGAACATAGTGGATACTAGGGATCAAACCTAACAAAACTAACTTGATTACATGGTAAATCTCATCCAACCCATCACCGTCCAGCAAGCCTATGATGGAATTACTCACGCACGGTGGTGAGAATCATGAAATTGGTGATGGAGGATGGTTGATGATGACGACGGCGACGAATCCCCCTCTCCGAAGCCCCGAACGGACACCAGATCAGTCCTCCCGAGAGAGATTAGGGCTTGGCGGCGGCTCCGTATCGTAAAACACGATGAAACTTTCTCTCTGGGTTTTTTCTCCATGAAACGGAATATATAGAGTTGGAGTTGAGATCGGTGGAGCATTAGGGGGCCCACGAGATAGGGGGGCGCGCCCAGGGGGAGGGGGCGTGCCCCCACCCTCGTGGACAAGGTGTGGGGCCCCTGGCCTTGATTCTTTCGCAGTATTTTTTATATTTTTCAAAAGTTATCTCCGTGGATTTTCAGGTCATTCCGAGAACTTTTGTTTTGTGCACAATAAACAACGCCATGGCAGTTCTGCTGAAAACAGCGTCAGTCCGGGTTAGTTTCATTCAAATCATGCAAGTTAGAGTCCAAGACAAGGGCAAAAGTGTTTGGAAAAGTAGATACGTTGGAGACGTATCAATACCTTGGTTCTCAAAAACTGAGGGAAATACTTACGCTACTGTGCTGCATCACCCTTTCCTCTTCAAGGAAAACCAACGCAAGCTCAAGACGTAGCAAGAAGGATTTCTGGCGCCGTTGCCGGGTAGGTCTTCGCTCAAGTCAAGACATACCAAGTACCCATCACAAACTCATCTCCCTCGCACTTACATTATTTGCCATTTGCCTCTCATTTTCCTCTCCCCCACTTCACCCTTTCCATTTTATTTTCCCTCTCTTTCCCAATCTCCTCTCTCTTTCGCTTGTCTTTTGTTTGCTCATTGTCATGGCTAGTCCTACTATCCTCGTTATTACTCCCGACCATGAAATTCTTAATTTTAAGCAAAGGGAGGGAGAAAATTTAAAAGATGCTTGGCATAGAATTTGCAATGCTCAAAATAAATCTACTAGGAAGCTTTCTACTTCCGTTCTTCTTCGCAATTTTTATGTAGGCATTACTCCTTGGAATAGATGCATTCTTGATACCATTGCTGGAGGGGATTTCTTGAGTAGCCATACGTTTGATGCTTATAATGCTATGTTAGATTTGTTTGGCCCACCACCTCTTTTGGTTAATGGAACTGTTTTAACTTTGGAACATGTGATGCAAAGGCTTGAAATTATTGAAAATAAAGTTGCCACTGTTGAGTTGATTGAAAATTTGGATAAAAAGATTCATAAGCAAATTACCCAATATGGATCTAGGGTTGGAGTTACTTTGAAATTTTTTAAAGAGAAAGAACCTATAGCTAATGAAAGAATAGATCTAGAATCTACGAGAATCGGTAAACTTGAGGATATCATTACCAACTTAGGGTCGGTGTTTTCTTCCATGAAAAACACTCCAAACCCTCCTACCAAAACTGCCAAATTTATTGATGTTCCTAAAAATAAGGGTGAATCTTCTAGTAAGGGAAATGTGGATCTCAAATCAATAAGTGTTCATCCCAATTGTCTCTCTACCATTAAGGAACCTTTTGCTACAAATGAATTTCTTGAATTATTGCATAAGGGTTTAATCATTGCTAAAAAGGGAGAAACCCCTAAAGATTATAAGTGCTCTATTGAGGAATTAGATGCCAAAGATTGCACTACTTAGATCTATCCTCGCTTTTATGCCTAGCTAGGGGCGTTAAACGATAGGGCTAGTTGGGAGGCAACACAATTTTATTTTAGTTTTTTAGTTTTTGCTTCTGTTTAGTAATAAATTTATCATCTACCTTCTGTTTAGATGTGTTTTCATGTTTTAACTAGTGTTTGTGCCAAGTAGAACCTATAGGATAACCTATGGTGATAGTTAATTTGATTCTGATGAAAAACAGAAACTTTGCACGCACGAAAATAATTCTAGTAATTCAAAAAATCGTGCTTTTGCGTTGATTCTTTTTGCTGTAGATCAACATACAAATTTCCCAGGACTTCCTATTTTGGTAAGATTTTTAGAGTTCCATAAGTACTCGAGAGTTACAGATTGCTACAGACTGTTCTGTTTTTGACAGATTCTGCCTTTCGTGTGATGTTTGCTTCTTTTGATGCATCTATGGCTAGTATGTAGGGGTATGAACCATAGAGAAGTTGGAATACAGTAGGTTTAACACAAATATAAATAAATAATGAGTTCATTACAGTACCTTATGTGGTGGTTTTTCTTTCTTGCACTAACGGAGCTTATGAGATTTCCTGTTGAGTTTTGTGTTGTGAAGTTTTCAAGTTTTGGGTAAAGATTTGATGGACTATGGAATAAGGAGTGGCAAGAGCCTAAGCTTGGGGATGCCCAAGGCACCCCAAGATATTCAATAATAGCCAAAAGCCTAAGCTTGGGGATGCCCCGGAAGGCATCCCCTCTTTCGTCTTCGTTTATCGGTAACTTCACTTGGAGCTATATTTTTATTCACCACATGATATGTGTTTTGCTTGGAGCGTCTTGTATGATATTAGTCTTTGCTTTTTAGTTTACCACAATCATCCTTGTTGTACACACCTTTTGGGAGAAACCCACTTGATTGGAATTTATTAGAATACTCTATGTACTTCACTTATATCTTTTGAGCTAGATAGTTTTTGCTCTAGTGCTTCACTTATATCTTTTAGAGCACGGCAGTGGCTTAATTTTGAAGAAATTGTTGATCTCTCATGCTTAACTTATATTATTTTGAGAGTCTTTTAGAACAGCATGGTATTTTCTATGGTTATAAAATTGGTCCTAGAATGATGGGCATCCAAGTTGGGTATAATAAAAACTATCATAGGAAGTGAATTGGATGGTATGGTCAATTTGATACTTGATAATTGTTTTGAGATATGGAGGTAGTGATATTAGAGTCATGCTAGTTGGGTGATTATGAATTTAAAGAATGCTTGTGTTGAAGTTAGCAAATCCCGTAGCATGCACGTATGGTTAAAGTTGTGTAACAAATTTGAAACATGAGGTGTTCTTAGATTGTGCATCCTTATGAGTGGCGGTCGAGGACGAGCGATGATTTTCTGCTACTAATCTATCCCCCTAGGAGCATGCGCGTAGTGCTTGGTTTTTGTTGACTTGTAGATTTTTGCAATAAGTATATGAGTTCTTTATGACTAATGTTGAGTCCATGGATTATACGCACTCTCACCCTTCCATCATTGCTAGCCTCTTCGGTACCGTGCATTGCCCTTTCTCACCTTGAGAGTTGGTGCAAACTTCGCCGGTGCATCCAAACCCCGTGATATCATACGCTCTATCACACATAAACCTCCATATATCTTCCTCAAAACAGCCACCATACATACCTATTATGGCATTTCCATAGCCATTCCGAGATATATTGCCATGCAAGTTTCCACTACTTCATTTATTATGACACGTTTCATCATTGTTATATTGCCTTGCATGATCATGTAGTTGACATCGCATTTGTGGCAAAGCCACCATGCATAATCTTTCATACATGTCACTCTTGATTCATTGCCCATCCCAGTACACCGCCAGAGGCACTCATATAGAGTCATATTTTGTTCTAGTATCGAGTTGTAATCTATGAGTTGTAAATAAATGGAAGTGTGATGATCATCATTATTAGAGCATTGAGTCTTTAAAAAAAGGGAAGGCCAAATAAAAAAGAAGAGAAAGGACAAATAAAAAAAGGCCCCAAAAAAGAAAAAAAGGGGGGGCAATGTTACTATCCTTTTCCACACTTGTGCTTCAAAGCAGCACCATGACCTTTATGATAGAGAGTCTCTTATCTTGTCACTTTCATATACTAGTGGGAATTTTTCATTATAGAACTTGGCTTGTATATTCCAATGATGGGCTTCCTCAAAATGCCCCAGGTCTTCGTGAGCAAGCAAGTTGGATGCACACCACTTAGTTTCTTTTGTTGAGGTTTCATACATTTATAGCTCTAGTGCATCTGTTGCATGGCAATCTCTACTCCTCATGTTGACATCAATTGATGGGCATCTCCATAGCCCGTTGATTAGCCTCGTCAATGTGGGACTTTCTCCTTTTTTGTCTTCTCCACACAAACCCCATCATCACACTCTATTCCACCTATAGTGCTATATCCATGGCCCACGCTCATGTATTGCGTGAAAATTGAAAAAGTTTGAAAAGGCTAAAGCATGAAACAATGGCTTGGCTGAAACCGAGGTTGTGCATGATTTGGATATTTTGTGTGACGAAGATGGAGCATAGCCAAACTATATGATTTTGTAGGGATGAACTTTCTTTGGCCATGCTATTTTGAGAAGACATAATTGCTTTATTAGTATGCTTGAAGTATTATTATTTTTATGTCAATATTAAACTTTTGTTTTGAATCTTATGGATCTGAATATCTTGCCACAATAAAGAAAATTACATTGATAAATATGCTAGGTAGCAGTCCACATCAAAAATTCTGTTTTTATCATTTAACTACTCGAGGACGAGCAGGAATTAAGCTTGGGGATGCTTGATACGTCTCCAACGTATCTATAATTTTTTTAATGTTCCATGCTTGATAAATATGCTTGAGGACGAGTAGGAATTAAGCTTGGGGATGCTATTATAAATCTTCTACAGCATAGTATTTTTCCTATAATTTTTGGAGTTAGGGAAGTATGACGAATCTTGCATTCTTTACAGACTATACTGTTTAGGTAGATTGCTGTTATGTTTACATTGTTTGCCTATGCTTGCTTGTTTAATGATTCTATTTGAGGATAGGAGTATTAAATATGCAGAGACATTTTAGTATTCAATGTTGAATAATAATCTTAGTGATTTGTTACAGTAGAAGATGATAAGGTTTTGCATTGTTTTATACTAACTTATGTCACGAGTTTTTGTTGAGTTTGGTGTGGATGAAGTTTTTGAGATTTAGGAAACCAAGATATAAAAGGAATTAAGGAGACACAAAAGCTCAAGCTTGGGGATTCCCAAGGCACCCCAAGACAATATTTCAAGAAGTCACAAGCATCTAAGCTTGGGGATGCCCCTGTAGGCATCCCATCTTTCTTCTTCAACAATTATCGGTTAGTATCGGTTGAACCTAAGTTTTTGCTTCTTCACATGAGTTGTGCTATCATTGCAATGTCATTTTGTTTTGCTTTGCTTGTTGTTTGAATACAATACCAAGATCTGAAATTCTTTAATGAGAGAGAGTCTTCACATAGTTACATATAGCTACTCATTGATCTTCACTTATATCTTGTTGGAGTAGTTTGTCGTTTGCTCTAGTGCTTTACTTATATCTTTTAGAGCATGGCGGTGGTTTTATTTTTTAGAAATTAATGAACTCTCATGCTTCACTTATATTATTTTGAGTCTTAAACAGCATGGTAATTTGAATAAAAACAATCATAGGAAGTGAATTGGATGCTATGATCAATTTGATACTTGATAATTGTTTTGCGATATGGAGGTAGTGATATTAAAGTCATGCTAGTTGGGTGATTATCAATTTAAAGAATACTTGTGTTGAAGTTAGCAAGTCCCGTAGCATGCACGTATGGTTAAAGTTGTGTAACAAATTTGAAGCATGAAGTGTACCTGGCTTGTGCATCCTTATGAGTGGAGGTCGGGGACGAGCGATGGTCTTTTCCTACCAATCTATCCCTCTAGGAGCATGCGCGTAGTGCTTGGTTTTTGATGACTTCTAATTTTTTGCAATAAGTATATGAGTTCTTTTGACTAATGTTGAGTCCATGGATTATACGTACTTTTACCTTTGCAACATTGCTAGCCTCTTCGGTACCGTGCATTGCCGCGCCCTTTCTCACCTTGAGAGTTGGTGCAAACTTCGCCGGTGCATCCAAACCCCGTGATATGATACTCTCTATCACACATAAACCTCCTTATATCTTCCTCAAAACAGCCACCATACCTACCTATTATGACATTTCCATAGCCATTCCGAGATATATTGCCATGCAACTTTCCACCGTTCCGTTCATCATCATGACACACATTATCATTGACATATTGCCTTGCATCATCATGTAGTTGACATCGTATTTGTGGCAAAGCCACCATGCATAATTTTTCATACATGTCACTCTTGATTCATTACCCATCTCGGTACACCGCCGGAGGCATTCATATAGAGTCATATCTTATTCTAGTTTTGGGTTGTAATTCATGAGTTGTAAGTAAATAAAAGTGTGATGATCATCATTATTAAAGCATTGTCCCCAAAAAAAGGCCAAAAAAAGGAAAGGCCAAAGAAAAAAAAGGAAAAAAAAAGAAAGGTCAAAAGAAAAAAAAGAAAGGCCCCAAGAAAAAAAAGAAAAAGAAAATAAATAAAAAAGGGGGCAATGTTACTATCCTTTTCCACACTTGTGCTTCAAAGTAGCACCATGTTCTTCGTATAGAGAGTCTCATATGTTGTCACTTTTATATACTAGTGGGAATTTTTCATTATAGAACTTGGCTTGTATATTCCTATGATGGGCTTCATCAAAATGACCTAGGTCTTCATGAGCAAGCAAGTTGGATGCACACACACTAGTTTCTTTTGTTGAGCTTTCATACATTTATAGCTCTAGTGCATCCGTTGCATGGCAATACCTACTCCTCATGTTGACATCAATTGATGGGCATCTCCATAGCCCGTTGATTATCCTCGTCAATGTGAGACTTTCTCCTTTTTGTCTTCTCCACACAATCCCCATCATCATATTCTATTCCACCCATAGTGCTATATCCATGGCTCACGCTCATGTATTGCGTGAAAGTTGAAAAAGTTTGAGATTATTTAAGTATTAAACAATTACTTGGCTTGTCATCGGGGCAGTATAAGATGGGAGCATTTTTGTGTGACGAAAATGAAGCATGATCTAACTATATGATTTTGTAGGGATGAACTTTCTTTAGCCATGTTATTTTGGAAAGCCATGATTGCTTTGATTAGTATGCTTGAAGTATTACTATTTTTATGTCAATATGAACTTTTATTTTGAATCATTTGGATCTGAACATTCATGCCACAATAAATAAAATTACACTGAGAATTATGCTAGGTAGCATTCCACATCAAAAATTATGCCTTTATCATTTACCTACTCGAGGACGAGCAGGAATTAAGCTTGGGGATGCTTGATACGTCTCCAACGTATCTATAATTTTTTATTGTTCCATGCTATTATATTACCCGTTTTGGATGTTTATGGGCTTTACTTTACACATTTATATCATTTTTGGGACTAACCTACTAACCGGAGGCCCAGCCCGTATTGCTGTTTTTTTGCCTATTTCAGTGTTTCGAAGAAAAGGAATATCAAACGGAGTCCAAACGGAATGAAACCTTCGGGAGCGTGATTTTTCGAACAAACTTGATCCAGAGGACTTGGAGTGGAAGTCAAGAAACAAGGGAGGCGTCCACGAGGGTGCCCGGCGCACCCCACACCCTCGTGGGCCCCTCGGGAGTCCACCGACCTACTTCTTCCTCCTATATATACCCATGTACCCCAAAAACATCAGAAGCGACCACGAAAAACTATTTCCACCACTGTAACCTTCTGTATCCGCGAGATCCCATCTTGGAGCTTTCGCCGGCGCTCCACCGGAGGGGGAATCGATCACGGAGGGCCTCTACATCATCTCCAAGGCCTCTTCGATGAGTTGTGAGTAGTTTACGACAGACCTTCGGGTCCATAGTTATTAGCTAGATGGCTTCTTCTCTCTCTTTGAATCTCAATACCATGTTCTCCTCGATCTTCATGGAGATCTATTCGATGTAACTCTTTTTGCGGTGTGTTTGTCGAGATCCGATGAATTGTGGGTTTATGATCAAGTTTATCTATGAGAAATATTTGAATCTCCTCTGAATTCTTTTATGTGTGATTAAGTTATCTTTGCAAGTCTCTTCGAATTATCAGTTTGGTTTGGCCTACTAGATTGATTTTTCTTGCAATGAGAGAAGTGCTTAGCTTTGTCTTGCGGTGTCCTTTCCCAGTGACAACAGGGGCAGCAAGGCACGTATTGTATTGTTGCCATCGAGGATAAAAAGATGGGGTTTATATCATATTGCATGAGTTTATCCCTCTACATCATGTCATCTTTCTTAATGTGTTACTCTGTTCTTTATGAACTTAATACTCTAGATGCATGCTGGATAGCGGCCGATGTGTTGAGTAATAGTAGTAGATGCAGGCAGGAGTCGGTCTACTTGTCACGGACGTGATGCCTATATACATGATCATGCCTAGATAATCTCATAATTATTCGCTTTTCTATCAATTGCTCGACAGTAATTTGATCATCCACCCCAATACTTATGCTATCTTGAGAGAAGCCACTAGTGAAACCTATGTCCCCCGGGTCTATCTTTTATCATATAAGCTTTCAATCTACTTTTATTCACATCTTTACTTTTCCTATATATATCATAAGATACCAAAAATATATTTATCTTATCATATTATCTCTATCAGATCTCACTTTCGCAAGTGGTCGTGAAGGGATTGACAACCCCTTTATTGCGTTGGTTGCAAGTTCTTGTTTGTTTGTGTAGGTGTGTGGGACTTTTGAGGATCCTCCTACTGGATTGATACCTTGGTTCTCAAAAACTGAGGGAAATACTTATGCTACTGTGCTGCATCACCCTTTCCTCTTCAAGGAAAACCAACGCAAGCTCAAGACGTAGCATTGGCTGCAGGGGAAGGAGAGCGGCGAGGAGCGCCATTGCCCACGGGTGTCATCTGAGCGACTTTAGCAGCCCGACACTCGGCACGGACATGGCGAGCGTTGGCCATAGGAACGACGAAACTGCGGCAGAGTGAAAGGTGGAAGAGAGACTTCGACACGCCCCTACCTGGCGCGCCAAATGTCGGATTCAGGGCTCCACGGACCCAAGAAAGGTTTGAATTCTGGGGCATGTGTGAAGAACTAAACCTATCCAGGCAACCCACTCATCGCCCCACGGCCTAGCTCGATGAACAAGGAAGAAGATGGACTCAACAGTTTACCCAGGTTCGGGCCACCTTGTGGTGTAAGACCCTACTCCTACTTTGGGGTGGATTTGCCTCATGAGGGGCTGAGGATGAACAAGTACAAGGGATGAACAAACTTGCGAGGTCTGCTCTGGTGAGGGAGTGAGTCGAGAGGTTCAGATCAAATCCCATCTATGGTGGTGGCTAACCTATATTTATAGTGGCCTCGGTCCTCTTCCCCCAAATCGTAGGCGGGAAGGGATCCCACAGTGTCCAATTTGAAAGGGGACAAGTAGTACATCTTATCCTGACGAAAGGTGGTCTTCGCCTGCAAAGTTTCTGGTCGTGACGCTGCGGTGGGCTCGGCGATGACATCCGTCATGCCATCCTGGCGGTCTTGGTCTTGTTGCACTGAAATGGAAACCTTTGCCTGATTCCTTGGGAACCCACGCCCGCGCTTGCCTCCTTAGCACCAAAGAGGAAACTGTCTTCTTTGCGCCTGCTGGCGCCCGCTTGGTCTTGATCGCCATGGCTTGCGTCACCACAACCTCATGAGGTTGGGCACCTACATAGGAATCTCCGCTCCTCAGGAGCAGCCTGGGGAGGCCACTCCCTTAGGAGGTCTTGACGTCGTTCGCCTCGCGAGGCTTGGCCCCTCGCGAGGGTCTTGTCTTGGTAATCTTGTAGATGGGTTGTACCAGGTTGTTGATGGAGCCACGGCGTGGGCCGCAGGCAAGCAAGTCTGGGTACCCTGATTCCCAGCACGCCGACAATTTTGCAAGACTTCTCGCAAAAAAACATTTTGCAAGACTGGCAAGCTCATGAGCTACTTTATTCGCTTCTCTATTACAATGTTCAAAACAAGTAAGAGAAAAACTGCAAGCTATAAAATAGCAACCATCAAAAACCACGGCCGCCACTCCTACAGAATGTCCTCCGCTCTTCATTATGTCAATGACTTCCACGTTATCAGAGTTGATAACGAGACGGTTGCAACCCGCCTTTTGTGCCAGCAATAAGCCAAACCTAAGTGCTAATGCTTCCGCTATTAGGACATCAAAACACCATTCAATTTTGCAATTTCCTCCAACAATAAAATTTCCTTTGTCATCCCTAAGGATGGCACCCGCCGTGCCGCTTAGTAGATCATGATCAAAGGAAGAATCCACATTCAGCTTAACAAATCCCCTAGGAGGTGTGCTCCATCCTCCATTCTTTATTTTTGCATTAGTTGAATGGGCATTATCATAATTAGCTGTTATAGCACGAATCCCTATCAAGGTTTAGTACGCCTCTTGAGACTTTCCCTCATGGACTAGGTTCCGTCTATTCCACCATAAATACCATGCGGTTATAGCGATCATCTCCCGTGCATTCTGAAAACCCAATATAGATAATTCTTGATCTGTCATGAGGAGTAATAATTCAAAGACTGCCTCTCCCACATGATCGATCACACAAGCTCTTTTAATTGTTTCATACATTCCAAATTTCTCGCACACTTCTTTTGCCTTCTGGCACAGAAACAACACATGCTTGGTATCTTCTGGCTCATTTGAACAAGCTAGGCAAACAGGTGAAGTTTTGATGTGTCTATTGGCCAGCGTGACACGGCATGGTAGGGTCTCGTGAAGTGCATGCCAGATAAAGATTTTTACCTTCGCCGGACAAGCTAATCTCCAAATCTTACCCCAAATAGGATTGTCCTTGCTTCTACCCATACCATTTGTGTATTCCAATTTCCTCTCGTATTGTTTATTCCATTCCTCCAAATAAGCTGGTCGTACAGTAAACAAACCATTTTAGTATAGCTCCAAGCAATGAAATCTGGCATATTATGCATGGGGAGAGGGATCGCTAGGACTCTTCGAGCATCAATTGGCCACAATGTTTGCCTCACCAAATCTTCATCCCAACCGTTCGTGATTGGATCAATAAGGTAAGAAACTTTCGTCAATAGATTCCCTTGTCTAGGACTAATGATTCTCCTATTCGTACGATTCTGGATCCATGCATCTCTCCATATGTCAATATTTTGTCCATTTCCAACTCTCCATATATAACCATTTCTAATAGATTCCACTCTCGCTATAATGATTTGCCATGTGAAGGAGGAACCCTTTTTTAAACTTGTGTTCATTAAGTCGCCCTCCGGAAAATACTTGGCTCTTAATATTGTAGCACACAGCGAAACCGTATTATCCAGGAGACGCCAAGCTTATTTAGCTAACAATGCCAAATTGAAACAATGTATATCTCTTATTCCATGTAAATGTGCGTTTCAGGATTGACCATGGTTTTCCCCTTCCTTTTTCTAGCTTGGGTGGACTCCCTTCTATGCATCCTCCTACTGTTGTCCATACTTTGTGGGGTATTGTGTTAAAAAAGATTGAGAGGTATTTCTCCCGCTAAAATCACAATTTACAGTCTTCCGTACAGATATTGTCCAAACAGTACAACAAGAACAAGATGTATGTGTGATAGAGAGTACATGTGAGCCTCTTTATTTCCATCCTTCTCCTTCCATGTTACATTTATTTTTATTGACCAATTTGCTTGCATTTATCCTCTTCCAAACATCCTAGCTGATCATGATAGGACACATAATATCCAAGTAGGATACTTCATCTGATATGCAAAGGTGATTAATTGATGATAGCAAGAGACTTGTACTTAAATTATTTTTTATTTGTGAGAAAGAGCAAGCTTTCGAATTATCTGCTTGACACATAACAAATATGTTATAGGTGTAATTTATTTGTGCTATATAAATCTGAAGTCATGTTGTAACTTAAATAACTACCTTCCAAATTTCCAACTCAATTCATTTCATGTTGTGACTCAAAGAACTACCTTGTATACCATCTCATCAATTTTAGAGGGGTGCTAAGGTACCAAAGATCATCAATTTAATGCGAGCATATGAGCATACACTTAGTTACATTGTAAATACATGATTATGGAGTCCTTGAGTTGCAAAAAATATTCATCTTTCATTTGACTTTTACTAGTTTTTTCATGTCCTTTTAGCACTTACCATCTACCTCTTTCCTGCATTTTTTGTCCCCTTTTATGGTGTTTAAGAAAATGGCTATATATGTTACAGCTAGCAAGTTATATAGCACAATATACTATAGCCTATCAACATCTTAAATTTATGTTGCTATATATATATATATATATATATATATATATATATATATATATATATATATATATATATATATATATATATATCACCATCCAATTGTTATTTTTTCTCATCCATAGATATGATCTTGATCTAGATCATGTGGTCCATTTTTAGGTATAATTGTTTAAATACCATGTTCTTCATTAAGCACTAGCCCACGGTGTGCGTAATGCAGAGATAGTGTGTTCTGATATTTAGGTTAGACTTCTCCAAATTATGCAATATGTTTTTTCTTGTTCCTGTTCTGATATTCATATCGTATCTATTATATCATTCCTGATATTGTGATGCGGCAATTTTTCTTGAAGTATCATGGTTGGTGCATGTTGTCCTTCAAAATTGTAATCAATAGCAAAACTTAGTTTGTATGAAGGCTTCAGTTTCTACTGTTGAAGCTTGCTCTTGCGATATATGTTTTGTTTCCTTTGCAACTTTTTAAACACAAAAGCTTTAGCCTTCTTCGTTCATTTTAACATAAAAATTCTATGGTGGTATTATGAATATATTACCATGCACCAACTCCTAGCGTCCCATAGTATAAATAGACGGGTGTAGCAACACACGTCATCAATGATCTAGTTCACATTGCATCCAAAAAACAAAGGAGGCGAACAGGTGGCGCCGAAGTAGCAGACTACCAGTGAATTACAAGGTGTCAATTGTGTTGGACCTCGACCATGGAACCTCGTTGTCAAGCACGTAGAAGGCGTCCCTCCGACTTGTAGTTGGTGAACAACTAACTTCCCACGTATCACTACTACAGGAACACCCTGATGTGACCGTTCACCTTTGACGAGCGGGGAGAAACTTGTCACCGGTGCCTATTACCAGCTACGGCCAGCCTACAACCCGTCACTGGTACATCACCAGAAGGTCCAAGTGCAACATATCAGTGACGAGCAGTTGAATTGTTGGTCACTGGTATGACGATCGAAGCCTTGGATTACCCGCCACTGATGTGGGATCACAGTGATGCGTTGCCAAGTCCACACCCCCTCCCACCCTTACCCCGAGCCCTCCACCACCTAGGGTTTGGACCGTCCCAGTCGAGACCCTCTTCCCCACGTCTATGGACAACCACCTGTCTCCTCCTAGTTTGACATCATCCTCCGCAACCATCACTGGACGCCGGCTAGGATTCAGCCGTCATCCTCGTACTCCACCCTACATCAACCTCTCAAGCCTCGCTTGCCTCTTCTTGGCCACGCCAACCTGCAATGTTTCCTCGATCTCATCGTCCTCCTCCGTGACCTCACCTTCATCCTCCCCCTCCTGCAGTTCTCCTCCTTGAGCCCTTCTTACTCGTGCCACTCCCCGAGCTAGTCATTCCCAACCCTGTCGTCCTCATCTGTCAGCGCAAGCACTACACATATCTTATGGTCTAATGGGTTGAGCCCACACTTGAATGCTTGCTCTATGGTCGTGTATTGCGACTATGACTACTCTGATTGTGCATCAACTGTTGATCATAAGCAACACGACTCATGCAAAACAGCTTGCATATTGAGATGTGTACACACGGGGGCTAGAGCTGGATAATAACAAGCGTAGCCACATGTCATTGTGCCTATTTGCTCATGGCCAAAGGATGGTTCCCTGTTTCATTCATCATCTCACCAAGAACGAATCAATGCAGAGAATAATGGTATAAATAGATCTTTCCTTTTTTTACAAATGGAGCATTTTTCCCTTCCTATTTCTTGATTTTTGTTTTCTTGTAGAAAAGTCGTAGAGATGAAGCAGATTTGGGGGTGGGGGGTCCACTAATCACCCTGGATCAGAACGATCCATCTCACAAAGTTTTACAACCCCATCCAGATCAGACCACAACCAGATTGCGGTTTTAACATGCACTCATCCTATGCTGGCTAGGTCATGACTAACATGATTTCTTGCATGTCTAATATGTTTGACTTCCACCTCTCTCTCAACTTGAATGAGACCATTTATCTCATGCACAAGGCATGCATCACATGACCTAATGATACCATCATGGTTAAGCATTGTCGCCGCTTCAGAACTGTTTGTTTCAAGAATAAACAGTAATGAGCTCCACTCCAATGTGAGTGCAACTCCCTCGGCATGCTTGCAGCTCAATCGCCGACGCATTACCACATGTCATCAAATGACGGCAAGAAGAAAAAACTGATCTAATCGGCCGCGTCTCGAAGCACCATACCCACGTCGCCATTCCCGTCCTGCAACAAAAAGGCACCATATACATTTAACTTGAGGCTGCCTTTTGGTGGAGGTCCCGTCGATCAACCGACAGCTCGGAGCTGTGTTGTTTGCTCTCTTGAGGACCACCTTCTCCTTGCCCATGCCAGCATGCGGATGTTGCTGGATGCACAAAAGTGATGTTATGTAGCCATGCAGGAATCGGCGTGACACTTCCGTGGGCGGTTGGGCATTATCATGCATAATCTCATTGCTCACGTGCCAGGAGCCCCATAACGTCATCAGTATCACCATGCATGACGTGTCAGAGAGTGGGTGTAGGACGTCAAAGAACCTCTTCAACCTTTGTTCCAAACTTCAGCAATGCCTGAGATCATCCAGTCTGTCGCCATCGCCTGCCAGAGACCCATCGGTCGAGGGCACTTGAACATGGCGTGGAAACCATACTCGTGTTCCATACCATAGAGCGGGCACATGTCATTAGTTTCCAACTGTCATGAATGTTCATTTGCCCACATAGCTAATGAGTTGAAACCAATCGCCAATCGAATACCCATACTTCTGGGGGAGCAGGACACCCCTAGGTGATCTGCTAGATGGAACGAAGAACATCCGATGCCCTCTCAATGCGCATGCCAATGGACGCTCGCGCTCATCATGGCGAAGCGGTATGCCAACCGGACGAAGAAGACATCAGATTCTCCAGTGCCCAGGCGAGAACGTCCTCAGGGGCATGCGTGGAGGTTCTGATGCGGGTGATGACCTCAATGTTGATGGAGAGGAAGTACTGCCTGAGGAGGTCCATGCACCAGGACCCATGTTCATCTAGCATGTCTGACACTCTCCTGAGTCTGCATGTGCCCTGAGGCGTGATGACCTCGCCTGATGGCTCTCTAGGCAGCCATCTATCTTACCAGATACGGATTTGACGACCGCTCCGAATGCGCCAATTCAACCCCTTTTTCAAGAGTTTCAAGCCGTGCATGATCGCCTGCCAAGTACCGATGCATTGCCCGAGAATACAATGTCCTCAAGTCGACTGACCGGATAGTAGCGAGCTTTCAATACCTACGCACAAAGACTGTCAGGTTTGGTTAGGAGGCGCCACGCCTGGTGAGCAAGCAACGCTTGTTTGGAAATTTTGAAGTCAGGGAAACCCAAGCCGCTACCCTATTTTTGTTTCTGAATTTTTTGCCCCGCCATCCAGTGTGTTTTCTACTTCCCCTACTCCGACCCCCACCGAAAGTTGCGGATCATCCTATTAAGATCATCACACACGCCCTCGCAAAAAAAAAGATCATCACACACGGACATACGGAGTTTGAACACAACCATCATGTACGTGGGTATAGCTTGAGCCAGCTTTATCAAGAGATGATGCAGAATATCCGCTCGGCGTTCGCAAGTCAGGCAAGCTTACATTGAGATCTGAGTGTCGGTAAATGGAGGTAGGATAAAACTTTGGATCGGACAATCGGCTATAAACATTTCAAAATGGATAGTTTTTCAAATTGCACCAACAAACACCAACTCAAATAAGATCTAAATTCTTTTGCAAGGTACATTTGAACGATACTTGGCTGACTTCAACCTCCACCTTCACGAACTACCCACTGTTATCCTCTAGAAATCTTTGCAGCCCCTGCAACACATCCATCCAACACTGTATGTAACTGAAGAAACCATTCACTCTCATTCAGATCACCCAAATCTCGGCTAAGAGTGGTACTTCCACCTTTTTTCGGATTTATAGTTGGCTTCTCCATGAACCTCTCTCCGCCCTCCTGCCCTCTTCTTCCACTCTACTAAACTTGATGATACGTCCAGTTGGTTATCCAAAACGGGTTTAGTTTAAACCAACGGAAGAGGCTACTGCAGAATCGGGATTCTCCTCTTGCGTGTTTTCAGGCTTACTCCGGGACATGATGTCTCCTAGAAACACTAGCCAACCAACGGTGCATCTTAACCAAATAATTTTAATATTGTACTGTATAAGCAATTCATTCATAACATCATCAGTTACATTACATATCAGATTGTATTTCCTCTCAAAACAGAGGAGGTGAGAAGACATTTAATGTTAGAGCTGACTCTTGCCTCATTATCTCTCTTTTTGATTGATCGCTGTCAGGATTTCTCGTTGTTACTTAATGACTGATTTTCAGTTTGAATTCTATGTTTTACTATATGATTGCCATAAGACTTTGTTTAAGAATACATGTCTCAATTTGATAATCTAAATCAGAGTTATGTATTATTATTTTTTTGAACCAAAACATGTAGTAGGACCCTAACTGCAGTACCAAATAAAGAAGCCTGCATAAGCAACATTTCTTGCACTACATCCACCTTGTAACATTCAAATGCATCTGTAAATGCATGAAACTGTAGACAGAATGAACACTTTCTGATAAAATTGGTAAATAATAAGTATATTAGACAGGCCAGTACCTGTAACAAATATTCTTGGGAGTCATCTATCGCATTGGATATTAAAACCAGTACTATGCAAGTAAAAAGTGACTCCAATGTGTTTCCATGAGATCCTTATTTCTAAGTAATTTTGTCTGATAAATCCAAGAGAAGTCATTAATCACCAATACATATCCACCAGATGATCCCAGCGGAAAAAAACAGAGGTTTTCTTAGATTTACCTGCGTAACAGTACACATCAATTGGTCTGGGTTTACAAGACCAATGACATTTGCAGATAAAAAGATACAAGCTGGTATAACTGTTCAGCTGAAGAAATCATATTATCTACCCATGGAGTTTAACACCAAAAAGATATCAGTAACTTCATATTGGATGTTGGACCTGGGGAAAAGAAATCTGGCATATCCCTGCGATTTGAAAAACAACCTCATAAAAATCTAAAACAATTGTCAGTAGAACATAGGTTGTAGCCAGAACATTCTACGAGAAGCAGGACTAAAAGTGTATTACAAGATAATTTGCACCAACAGTTGAACCATAGGCAGAATCAGTAATAACAGGAATTTGCAGCACGTTCCATCAATCAACGGATAACTAAACAGCCATCATAGAGCTCAAGTGGTATCAGGACTTCGGTGCAGTGATACAAATAAGGTTATCAAATTTTCCAATGATGAAGCACGAGGGAGCTACATGCACCAGGTTGCCCTTTTTTATGAAGCACGAGGGAGGATAGTTTGGCTACAGATAAGTGCTAGGAATAATAGGCTGCCACATTTCACATATACGGTGACAACTTAAGCGTAAACGTAAACATAAAACACACACACTAACTGAAGAGAGAGAACATAGACATAAAACAGACACTAACTGTAGCTCAATACACCAACCAGCGCAATGTTAGCCTCTGGTGGCTACTGCCTGATGAATGCCTGCATCAACAAGCATTGCAGGCACTATTTATTCCAAAACATCTATCCCCGAACTATTTATTCCAGGCAATTGCATCCAGAACCAGATTCCCATTGCAATCGAGAAAGGACACATAAAAACACGCTCATCAAAATTGATTACTCATCGAAATAGTTCATATACGATCACAGATCAGTCTGAACAAGCAGTGCCATATCACAGACCGGACTGAAGTATCAGACTGGGCATCGATGCGATGCGATGCAAATACACACAACGCACGCCACTACTCGTTCCTTCTCCTCTTTACCCTCCTCTGCTCCACCGCAGTAGCGCCCTCACGCTTCGCGTCCTTCGGATCGTCATTGCCGCCGGTGCCCGGCGCCGCGTAGAGAGGCAGCGCGATCGACTCGGGTGCCTTCAGGTGCAGCGCCCGCACGTTCCTCCACTTCCTGGGCACGCAGGCTGCGGCCGCCTCCACCGCGGCCACCACGTTCTCCACCAGCTCGGCGGGCGCCATCGCCGCGTGCCCCACCCGCACGGCGCGGCACGTGCCAGCCTCCACGCGCAGCTCCACGCGGCGCGCTGCCTCCCTCGCGGACTCGGCCCAAGCCGGGTCGGCGAGGTCGACGGGCACGACCCTGCCGCGGCCCTTGGCGCCCTTGCCGCTGCCGGGGATCTTGAGCCGGCTGTCGACGAGGACCAGGCCGCGGCGCGCGACGGCGGGGAGGGAGCGGAGCGCGGAGGAGGGGAGCGTCTCGATGTCGTCGGGGAGGTCGTCCGGGAGGCGGTCGGCGACGAGGAAGATGGAGGGGAATGGGGAGAGTGGGAGGCTGAGATGGTGCTCGAACCGGCGGACGGGGGCGGTCTTCAAGGTGACGAGGAGGTAGATGGGCTCCGGCGCCGGGGAGGGGTGGTGCTTGAGCCATCGGAGGAGCGCGCCCACCGCGCGGACCACGGCCTCGCGGCCGAGGCGGGGGTTGGGCGCGGGGGCGGAAGCCATCATCGTTGGCGGCGGCGGCGGGAGTTTGGGAATTTGGGATGTGACGAAGAGTTGGAGCTAGGGTTTTGTATTTGCTCGCGGGTTTGGGTTCGGTTGAACCGAAGTGGGTTCGCCAATGCTGGTTGAGTCGGACCAGGAAGTGCTGGCGGTTCGGCTCGGCCTCCGCAACGGAAGAGCTGGCGGTTCACCTCGGCTCGTACCTGATGAATGATGATTTACTATACTCCAAGCAAAATTTCTACCGACCAACTGGATCCTAGGGATGCAGATCAAGTAATGACATATTTCCTTCGCTCCAAAATAGATAACCCAACTTTATACTAAAATTAGTATAAAATTAGGTATCTATTTTGAAACGGAGGAAGTATTTTTTTAGGACTGTGCTAACGTCCAGTCGACGATCCTCTCGTGATCCACTCCTTCCATCCCGCGCGCGATCTCTCGTGATCCACTCCTCCCCCCTCCCGCACACGATCTAGGCGGGAGTCGAACTCACTATCTCTTGGTCCATCATCACTTGTCATATCCATCTGGTCTGGTTTTAAGTTGTGGTTACAAAGAAGATCGATAAATATTTATACTTGTACATACGCGACTAGAAAAACAAGTCGGTTTCCTTTCTTTCTTTTTTACTAATTTTTCTTCCCTTTTATACACAGTAATTCGTGCATCATATACCTGATAACTCACGCAATGCTGTAACATTTTGACCCTAGGTAAAAAAATGTTGTAACACACCCGATAGCTTATTTGTAAAAGAGTGTGGTAATTACGTCACGAACATGATAACTCACTCACAAACACCGTGCTAACTATTGACCCAAAGAAAAAAATGTTGTTCTAACACATCACGATAACTTATCTGTAAAAAAAGCATGGTAATTTATACGCTATAAATCAGATAACTCATGCGCAAACACTTCGGTAATGTTTTTGACCACAGGAATTTCTTTTGTAACACACCCCAATAACTCTCTATAAAGAGCATGGTAATATGTACGTCATGAACCTGATAACTCACTAACAAACACTGCGGTAACTTTGGGCCCAGAGAAAAAAAGTTATTTTTTTGTGGGAAAAAAAGTTGTTGTAAAGAGCATGATAATTTATATATCACGAACCTGATAACTCACGCACAAACACCATGGTAATTCACATGGGATCCGAACATGTGTCAGATAGCAAGGACACGCCTAATGCCAAGACCAACAACCATTACACCAACCTACACTGTTGTTCAATACTTGAAAATAAAATCTTTTAAAACTCTTTCTCACCATTGTCAGATGACAAAAGGAAAGGTATTTTCCTCAAGTTTTTTCCACTGCATAAATGATGATGTACTATACGTGTGAATGTATAAAGAGACTCCTCTGTGACTTTTTATCAGGGTCAGGTACATAAGTTATCAGGTATGCTGTGTGTGACTTACCATGCTATTCACACAAAAGTTATCGAGAGGATGTTTTATCTACCCCCTGTTAGCTTATGTACAAATATCGATGGGATATTTCATCAACCCCTCCCCCCTCCCCCCTGTTGCCAAAGTTATCAAGATAGGATGCATAAGGTTTTAGTTCTCTGATGTGTGAGTACCATGCTATTACACAAAAATTCGTCAACTCCCCTCCCCCTTCGGTCGCCAAAGTTACCAATACAGGGATAAATAAGTTATTGGGTCTGCAATGTGTGAGTTATCATGCTATTTATAGAAGTTACCGGGGGATATTTAAGCAACTCCTCAAAGAAAAAAGAAAAAGGAAGCAACATGGAATGGTCAAATAGTATGATGTGCATTCTTTTGCACATCAAATAGTCTAGCTGAGCTGGTTAGTGTCCGTTTCACATTAGCTGCTTGGCGTGTGTTCAAATCCCATATTTAGCATCATTTTTTTTACTAAAAAGGGCGTGCCGATAGATTAGCACCCAAATAAATGACTGACCCAATCCAGAGAAAAAATCACGGTGGTCAATGCCATAGTCTCCGGATTTTCTCCCACTAAATTCGCCATCAAGTTAGCAAGTCGTACATTTTAAATCTTGAACAAAGAGTCCGTATGCAATACATACATAGTCTGGACACTTTTGACAATAACAAAGTTTGGGCGAGTTGGTTACCGGGGTGGTGCACGAGCAGGAGGTCGGACGACGTACGAATCGTACGTGCCCGTCGCTAAATTCCTACCGGCAGGAAATTAGCTTTTCCGATTTCTTTAATATAATGGTGCGCTGTTTTAATTATAGAATAGGCTAGGTGCAAATTGATTGATTTTTTGTTTTTTGGCCAGTCACTGCTTCTTTCAGTCGATTTGGGGCCGTTCTTTTGGTGTGTTTTTTTGGCTTTTGAAATAAACTGTCTCCTAGCCATCTTATTCTAGAAACTCAGCCAATGATTTTTTGAAAGCCTACAAGTTAGGGAAATGATTATCATCCATCGACGGATTGCTCCCAAACATCAACCGCTTCCATCGTCTACCACGTGTCCATGTGGCCCCGCCCGATGTCCACATTTCCTTCCCGAGAAACATCACGATCATGTCGCTCTCGTCTCACCCAGGAACAGTTGCAGGGTCTCGGTTCACACGGGCATCGGTTATGAAAAGACTGTAAATTTATGCAACAAGACCTCTATTGCAGAATACTTTTGCAACAAGACATTTGTTGCAGAAAAAATTCTGCAAATTTCCTGACTTCTGTAACAAGACTTTTGTCATGAAATTTTTCAACAAAACCGTTGTTGCAAAAAATGGGAAACATTTACCATCATCTCGCGGACTGCAACGACCGCCTCCACGTGTCGAAGTGAAGGCTCGCATGTCGTTCTTAGTCGGACGCGCTTTCTATAACAAGGACTATGTTTCTGAAATACATTTGGTGTTGCAATGGTCTACAACGGGATCTATGTTTTGCAGCAAAACCTTTGTTACAAAAAAAATTCTACTACAAGAACTCAGTTGCAAAAGAAAAAGTAGTTTTTTCAACAAAACCTATGTTGCAGAATTTTTTTGCAACAAGACATCTGTTGCAATGGTGAAGACGCACTCATGCCGCTCCATGCACCAGAACCAATGGGACGTGACCGGGCTGATCCCGCGGACGCGTAGCTTGCCCCTACAAGTTAAGACTTGACTTCCCCGCAAAAAAAGATAAGACCTGACTAGTAGGCTTCTAAAAAATAATTTGTGTTGGGCTTGTAGAACAAGAGCTAGGTAGGGGGCACCTTATTCTAGAAGCGAGCAAAAGAACTGACCCTTGCTCTCATACAACTTATTTCAGTTGATTAGCTAAGATTTCAATATGTCAATTTGTTAGTTTCAAAGAATGCAGGTATTTCTTTCTTCCTGCGTCGGACATATCTTTTTATTAGTGAAAATTTGAAGAAAATATGCCCTAGAGGTACTAATAAAGTTATTATTTATTTCCTTATTTCATGATAAATTTTTATTATTCATGCTAGAATTGTATTAACCGAAAACATAATACATGTGTGAATACATAGACAAACTTAATTTCACTAGTATGCCTCTACTTGACTAGCTCATTAATCAAAGATGGTTATGTTTCCTAACCATAGACATGAGTTGTCATTTGATTAACGGGATCACATCATTAGTAGAATGATGTGATTGACATGACCCATTCCGTTAGCTTAGCACTTGATCGTTTAGTATGTTGCTATTGATTTCTTCATGACTTATACAAAGTTCCTATAACTATGAGATTATGCAACTCCCGTTTACCGGAGGAACACTTTGTGTGCTACCAAACGTCACAACGTAACTGGGTGATTATAAAGGAGCTCTACAGGTATCTCCAAAGGTACATGTTGAGTTGGCGTATTTCGAGATTAGGTTTTGTCACTTCGATTGTCGGAGAGGTATCTCTGGGCCCTCTCGGTAATGCACATCACTATAAGCCTTGCAAGCAATGTAGCTAATGAGTTAGTTATGGAATGATGCATTACGTAACGAGTAAAGAGACTTGCCGGTAACGAGATTGAACTAGGTATTGGATACCGACGATCGAATCTCGGGCAAGTAACATACCGATGACAAAGGGAACAACGTATGTTGTTATGCGGTTTGACCGATAAAGATCTTCGTAGAATATGTAGGAGCCAATATGAGCATCCAGGTTCCGCTATTGGTTATTGACCGGAAACAGTTCTAGGTCATGTCTACATAGTTCTCGAACCCGTAGGGTCCGCACGCTTAACGTTACGATGACAGTTATATTATGAGTTTATGAGTTTTGATGTACCGAAGTTTGTTCGGAGTCCCAAATGAGATTACGGACATGACGAGGAGTCTCGAAATGGTCGAGACATGAAGATTGATATATTGGAAGCCTATATTTGGATATCGGAAATGTTTCAGGTGAAATCGGGATTTTATCGGAGTACCGGGAGGTTACCGGAACCCCCCGGGGGCTTAATGGGCCTACATGGGCCCTAGTGGAGAGGAAGAGAGGAGGCAAGGGGTGGGCTGCGCCCCCTCCCCTCCCTAGTCCGAATAGGACAAGGAGAGGGGGGCGGCGCCCCCTCTTTCCTTCCCCTCTTCCTCCTGCTTCCCCCCTTTTCCTTCTCCAACTAGGAAAAAGGGAGTAGGACTCCTCCTTGGCGCGCCCTCCTTGGCCGGCTGCCCCCTCCCCCTTGGCTCCTTTATATACGGGGGCAGGGGGCACCTCTAGACACACAAGTTGATCTTCGTGATTGTTCCTTAGCCGTGTGCGGTACCCCCCCTCCACCATATTCCACCTCGGTCATATCGTAGCGGTGCTTAGGCAAAGCCCTGCGTCGGTAGAACATCATCACCATCACCACGCCGTCGTGCTGACGGAAATCTTCCCCGGCACCCTGCTGGATCAGAGTCCGGGAATCGTCATCGAGCTGAACGTGTGCTGAACTCGGAGGTGCCGTACGTTCGTTACTTGAACTGCGTTGTTCTAATGCTTCCGCTTTCGGTCTACGAGGGTACGTGGACAACACTCTCCCCTCTCGTTGCTATGCATCACCATGATCCTTGCGTGTGCGTAGGAATTTTTTTGAAATTACTACGTTCCCCAACAGTGGTATTAGAGCCTGGTTTTATGCGTAGATGTTATATGCATGAGTAGAACACAAGTGAGTTGTGGGCGATACAAGTCATACTGCTTACCAGCATGTCATACTTTGGTTCGGCGGTATTGTTGGATGAAGCGGCCCGGACCGACATTACGCGTACGCTTACGCGAGACTGGTTCTACCGACGTGCTTTGCACACAGGTGGCTGGCGGGTGTCTGTTTCTCTAACTTTAGTTGAACCAAGTGTGGCTACGCCCGGTCCTTGTGAAGGTTAAAACAACACTAACTTGACAAACTATCGTTGTGGTTTTTGATGCGTAGGTAAGAACGGTTCTTGCTCAACCCGTAGCAGCCACGTAAAATTTGCAACAACAAAGTAGAGGACGTCTAACTTGTTTTTGCAGGGCATGTTGTGATCTGATATGGTCAAGACGTGATGCTATATTTTATTGTATGAGATGATCATGTTTTGTAACCAAGTTATCGGCAACTGGCAGGAGCCATATGGTTATCGCTTTATTGTATGAAATGCAAGCGCCCTGTAATTGCTTTACTTTATCACTAAGCGGTAGCGATAGTCGTAGAAGCAATAGGTGGCGAAACAACAACGATGCTTTGATGGAGATCAAGGTGTTGCTCCGGTGACGATGGTGATCACGACGGTGCTTCGGAGATGGAGATCACAAGCACAAGATGATGATGGCCATATCATATCACTTATATTGATTGCATGTGATGTTAATCCTTTATGCATCTTATTTTGCTTTGATTGACGGTAGCATTAGAAGATGATCTCTCACTAATTATCAAGAAGTGTTCTCCCTGAGTATGCACCGTTGTGAAAGTTCTTCGTGCTGAGACACCACGTGATGATCGGGTGTGATAGGCTCTACGTTCAAATACAATGGGTGCAAAACAGTTGTACACGTGGAATACTCAGGTTAAACTTGACGAGCCTAGCATATACAGATATGGCCTCGGAACACGGAGACCGAAAGGTCGAGCGTGAATCATATAGTAGATATGATCAACATAGTGATGTTCACGTGATGATCGGACATGGTAAAGTTGATTTGGATCACGTGATCACTTAGATGACTAGAGAGATGTCTGTCTAAGTGGGAGTTCTTAAGTAATATGATTAATTGAACTTAAATTTAGCATGAACTTAGTCCTCGTAGTATTTTGCAAATTATGTTGTAGATCAATAGCTCGCGTTGTTGCTTTCATATGTTTATTTTGATATGTTCCTAGAGAAAATTGTGTTGAAAGATGTTAGTAACAATGATGCGGATTGGATCCGTGATCTGAGGTTTATCCTCATTGCTGCACAGAAGAATTATGTCCTTAATGCACCGCTAGGTGACAGACCTATTGCAGGAGCAGATGCAGACATTATGAATGTTTGGCTAGCTCAATATGATGACTACTTGATAGTTTAGTGCACCATGCTTAAACGGCTTAGAATCAGGACTTCAAAGACGTTTTGAACATCATGGACCATATGAGATGTTTCAGGAGTTGAAGTTAATATTTCCAGCAAATACCCAAGTTGAGAGATATGAAGTCTCAAACAAGTTCTATAGCTAAAAGATGGAGGAGAATCGCTCAACTAGTGAGCATGTGCTCAGATTGTCTGGTACTTCAATCGCTTGAATCAAGTGGGAGTTAATCTTCCAGATAAGATAGTGATTGACAGAATTCTCTAGTCACCATCACTAAGTTACTAGAACTTCGTGATGAACTATAGTATGCAAGGGATGACGAAAACGATTCCCGAGCTCTTCGTGATGTTGGAATCGACGAAGGTAGAAATCAAGAAAGTGAATCAAGTGTTGATGATTGACAAGACCACTAGTTTCAAGAAAAAGGGCAAAGGGAAAGAAAGGGAAACTTCAAGTAGAATGGCAAACAAGTTGCCATTCCCGTGAAGAAGACCAAAGCTGGACCAAAGCCTGAAACTGGGTGCTTACACTTCAAAGGAAATGGTCACTGGAAGCGGAAATGCCCTGAATATTTGGTGGATAAGAAGGATGGCAAAGTGAACAAGGGTATATTTGATATACAGGTTATTGATGTGTGGCTTACTAGTGTTTATAGTAGCCCCTGAGTATTTGATACTTGTTCGGTTGCTAAGATTAGTAACTCGAAACAGGAGTTACAGAATAAATAGAGACTAGTTGAAGGGGAAGTGACGATGAGTGTTGGAAGTAGTTCCAAGATTGATATGATCATCATCGCACACTCCCTATACTTTCAGGATTAGTGTTAAACCTAAATAGATGTTATTTGGCGTTTGCGTTGAGCATGAATATGATTTGATCATGTTTATTGCAATACGGTTATTCATGAATAAAACCTTCAAATGGTCATACACCCAATGAAAATAGTTTGTTGGATCTTGATCGTAGTGATACACATATTCATAATATTGATGCCAAAAGATGCAAAGTTAATAATGATAGTGCAACTTATTTGTGGCACTGCCGTTTGGGTCATATCGGTGTAAAGCGCATGAAGAAACTCCATAAAGATGGATTTTCGGAATCACTTGGTTATGAATCATTTGATGCTTGCGAACCGTGCCTTTTTGGCAAGATGACTAAAACTCCGTTCTCCGGAACAATGGAACGAGCTACTAACTTGTTGGAAATAATACATATCAATGTATGCGGTCCAATGAGTGTTGATGGTCGTGGCGGGTATCGTTATTTTCTGACCTTCACAGATGATTTGAGCAGATATGCGAATATCTACTTAATGAAGCACAAGTCTGAAACATTTGAAAAGTTCAAAGAATTTCAGAGTGAAGTGGAAAATCATCGTAACAAGAAAATAAAGTTTCTACAATATGATTGTAGAGAAGAATATTTGAGTTACGAGTTGGCCTTCATTTTAAACAATGTGGAATAGTTTCATAGTTCACGCCACATGGAACACCACAACGTAATGGTGTATCCGAATGTCGTAACCGCACTTTATTGGATATGGTGCGATCTATGATGTATCTTACCGATTTACCACTATAGTTTTGGGGTTATGCATTAGAGATAGTTGCATTCACTTTAAATAGGGCACCATCTAAATCCGTTGAGACGACACCGTATGAACTATGGTTTAGCAGTAAACCTAAGCAGTCGTTTCTTAAAGTTTGGAGTTGCGATGCTTATGTGAAAAAGGTTTCAACCTGATAAGCTCGAACCCACATCGGATAAGTGTGTATTCATAGAAAACCCAAAGGAAAATGTTGGGTACACCTTCTATCACAGATCCGAAGGCAAAACATTCGTTGCTAAGAATGGATCCTTTCTAGAGAAGGAGTTTCTCTCGAAAGAAGTGAGTGGGAGGAAAGTAGAACTTGATGAGGTAACTGTATCTACTCCCTTATTGGAAAGTAGTTCATCACAGAAACCGGTTCCTTTGACAATTACACCACTCAGTGAGGAAGCTAATGATATTGATCATGAAACTTCAGATTAAGTTACTACCGAACCTCATAGGTCAACCAGAGTAAGATCTGCACCATAGTGGTACGGTAATCCTGTTCTGGAGGTCATGTTGACCATGGCGAACCTACGAACTATGAGGAAGCGATGATGAGCCCAGATTCCGCAAAATGGCTTGAGGCCATGAAATCTGAGATGGGATCCATGTATGAGAACAAAGTGTGGACTTTGATTGACTTGCCCGATGATCAGTGAGTCATTAAGAATAAATGGATCTTCAAGAGGAAGACGGATGCTGATAGTAGTGTTACTATCTACAAAGCTAGACTTGTCGAAAAAGGTTTTTTGACAAAGTTCAAGGTGTTGAATACAATGAGATTTTCTCATTCGTACCGATGCTTAAAAGTCTGTCCGAATCATGTTAGCAATTACCACATTTTATGAAATCCGGCAAATGGATGTCAAAACTGCATTCCTTAAATGGATTTATTAATGAAGAGTTGTATATGATGCAACCAGAAGGTTTTGTCAATCCTAAAGGTGCTAACAAAGTGTGCAAGTTCCAGTGATCCATCCATGGACTGGTGCAAGCATCTCGGAGTTGGAATATACGCTTTGATAAGTTGATCAAAGCATATAGTTTTATACGGACTTACGGTGAAGCCTGTATTTACAATAAAGTGAGTGGGAGCACTACAGCCTTTCTGATTAGTATATGTGAGTGACATATTGTCGATCAGAAATGATGTAGAATTTTTCTGGAAAGCATAAAGGAGTGTTTGAAAGGAGTTCTTTAAAAGAAAGACCTCAGTAAAGCTACTTACATATTGAGCATCAAGATCTATTGAGATAGATCAAGATGCTTGATAAGATTTTCAATGAGTACATACCTTGACAAGATTTTGAAATAGTTCAAAATGAACAGTCAAAGAAAGAGTTCTTGTCTGTGTTGCAAAGGTGTGAAATTGAGTAATACTCAAAACCCGGCCACGGCAGAAAATAGAAGAGAGAATGAAAGTCATTCCCTATGCCTTAGTCATAGATTCTATAAAGTATGCTATGCTATGTACCAGACCTATTGTATACCTTGCTCTGAATTTGGCAAAGGAGTACAATAGTGATCTAGGAGTAGATCCCTGGACATTGGTCAAGAATATCCTTAGTGAGGACTAAGGAAATATTTCTCGATTATGGAGGTGATAAAAGATCCCGTCGTAAAGAGTTACATTGGTGCAAGCCTTTACACCAATCCAGATGACTCTAAGTCTCAATCTGGATACATATTGAAAATGGGAGCAATTAGCTAGAGTAGCTCCATGCAGAGCATTGTAGACATAGAATATTTGCAAAATACATACGGCTCTGAATGTGACAGACCCGTTGACTAAGCTTCTCTCACGAGAGAAACATGATCACACCTTAGTACTCTTTGGGTGTTAATCACATAGCGATGTGAACTAGATTATTGACTCTAGTAAACCCTTTGGGTGTTGGTCGCATGATGATGTGAACTATGGGTGTTAATCATATACAGATATGAATATTGGTGTTAAATCACATGGCGATGTGAACTAGATTATTGACTCTAGTGCAAGTGGGAGACTGAAGGAAATATGCCCTAGAGGCAATAATAAAGTTATTATTTATTTCCTTATTTCATGATAAATGTTTATTATTCATGCTAGAATTGTATTAACCGAAAACATAATACATGTGTGAATACATAGACAAACTTAATGTCACTAGTATGCCTCTACTTGACTAGCTCATTAATCAAAGATGGTTATGTTTCCTAACCATAGACATGAGTTGTCATTTGATTAACGGGATCACATCATTAGTAGAATGATGTGATTGACATGACCCATTCCGTTAGCTTAGCACTTGATTGTTTAGTATGTTGCTATTGATTTCTTCATGACTTATACAAAGTTCCTATAACTATGAGATTATGCAACTCCCGTTTACCGGAGGAACACTATATGTGCTACCAAACGTCACAACGTAACTGGGTGATTATAAAGGAGCTCTATAGGTGTCTCCAAAGGTACATGTTGAGTTGGTGTATTTCGAGATTAGGTTTTGTCACTCCGATTGTCGGAGAGGTATCTCTGGGCCCTCTCGGTAATGCACATCACTATAAGCCTTGCAAGCAATGTAGCTAATGAGTTAGTTACGGAATGATGCATTACGTAATGAGTAAAGAGACTTGCTGGTAACGAGATTGAACTAGGTATTGGATACCTACGAGGGAATCTCGGGCAAGTAACATACCGATGACAAAGGGAACAACGTATGTTGTTATGCGGTTTGACCGATAAAGATCTTCGTAGAATATGTAGGAGCCAATATGAGCATCCAGGTTCCGCTATTGGTTATTGACCGGAAACAGTTCTAGGTCATGTCTACATAGTTCTCGAACCCGTAGGGTCCGCACGCTTAACGTTACGATGACAGTTATATTATGAGTTTATGAGTTTTGATGTACCGAAGTTTGTTCAGAGTCCCGAATGAGATTACGGACATGACGAGGAGTCTCGAAATGGTCGAGACATGAAGATTGATATATTGGAAGCCTATATTTGGATATCGGAAATGTTTCGGGTGAAATCGGGATTTTACCGGAGTACCGGGAGGTTACCGGAACCCCCCGGGGGCTTAATGGGCCTACATGGGCCCTAGTGGAGAGGAAGAGAGGAGGCAAGGGGTGGGCTGCGCCCCCTCCCCTCCTAGTCGGAATAGGACAAGGAGAGGGGGGCGGCGCCCCCCTTGCCTTCCCCTCTTCCTCCTCCTTCCCCCTTCTCCTTCTCCAACTAGGAAAGAAGGGATCCTACTCCCGGTGGGAGTAGGACTCCCCCTTGGCGCGCCCTCCTTGGCCGGCTGCCCCCTCCCCCTTGGCTCCTTTATATACGGGGGCAGGGGGCACCTCTAGACACATAAGTTGATCTTCGTGATCGTTCCTTAGCCGTGTGCGGTGCCCCCCTCCACCATATTCCACCTCGGTCATATCGTAGCGGTGCTTAGGCGAAGCCCTGCGTCGGTAGAACATCATCACCATCACCACGCCGTCGTGCTAACAGAACTCTTCCCCGACACCCTGCTGGATCGGAGTTCGGGGATCGTCATCGAGCTGAACGTGTGCTGAACTCGGAGGTGCCGTACGTTCGGTACTTGGATCGGTCGGATCGTGAAGACGTACGACTATATCAACCGCGTTGTTCTAACGCTTCCGCTTTCGGTCTACGAGGATATGTGGACAACACTCTCCCCTCTCGTTGCTATGCATTACCATGATCCTTGCGTGTGCGTAGTATTTTTTTTGAAATTACTACGTTCCCCAACAAAATTCTACCCTAATCTTATTCTCTTGATGGAAATCATATGTATGTGTAATGTAATGCAATGTAATTCTCATGATTAAGGTTTCAAGCGGCGATCATACATGTCCCTGTTCAATCAAGGCTAAAAAATTGTTTCTAAAAAAGAATTAATTGGTGGCATTGGTAACAGAGCTGGCCAAACGGGCCGGCCCGACATTGGCACGACACAGCCTATAGGGGCACGATTAGTAAGTGGTTCGTGTCGTGCCGGCTCGCGTGTTGCGCCTAGCAGCCTAGGCACGACCGCTTAGCTAATCGAGCCGACCCATAGGCATGCCAGGCATCGTTGGCCTGTGTACTTTCGGCCTGCTAGGTTGTATTTTGGCTATTTTATTCCTATTTCAGCTGTTTGATAACCTATAAATATTTTAGAAAATCTGGGGGGAAAGCTAATTGTGTCATGCCGTGTCGGCTCACGTGCCCAGCCTCCAGGCACGACCCCTGGCATGCCGCTTGCCAGGCTCGGCCCGTTTAGCTCGTGTCTTGTCATGCATGTGTGCTAACGGGCTGGCCCAGCTAGCACGGCCCATTTTGGCTAGCTTTGATTGGTAACACCCCTTAAGAAGAAAGAGTATAAGATTAAAATTTAATGACAAAATTTGTACACAATTTACACATATTTTTCATAAAAGGAGGATCAACCCCAACCTTTGCATCAGTTGATGCACAAAGCCATATTATTAAGCAAAGTTTCCACAAAGTACACAATTTACACATAAATTATGGCTTTTTATAGTACGGAAGAATAAGAATGTAATAGTGTAAATTTCACAAAAAAAGGAAGCTTTATAAGAAGGAACAAATTAACCGCATTGGCATTACCCTTAAAAATGACGGAAATGAAACGAAACAAAAACAAATTCAAAATAATGCAGTTTTCTTAGTAAGAATGAATTAGTGGTATTGATATTACCCTTTAAGAAGAAAGAAAATGAAAAACAAATGATGACAAAAATTGCAAACAATTTACACCAAAATTGTGCTTTTTATAATATGCAAGAATCAACATATAATAGTGGAATTTTCGCAAAAAAGATGTTTGCTAGGAATGTGAATTAGTGACATTGTTATTACACTTAAAGATGAGAGAATGAAATAAAAACTAAAAAACCAGAATAATAAATTTTCTAAGGAAGAATGAATTAGTGGCATTGGTATTACCCTTTAAGATGTAAGAAAAATGAAGAAGTTAAAACAAATAATTACAAATTTACTCAAAAATTAATGTTTTCTATGATATGCAAGAATAAGCATAAAATAGTGAAATTTCACAAAAAAAGTTTTCTAAGAAGAAATGAGTTAGTGGCATTAGTATTACCCTTAAGGAATAAAGAAAGGAAAAGAAAAATTAAAGTAAAATTGAAACAATGAAGCTTCCTAAGAAAGAATGAATTAGTTACATTGGAATTGCTATTTAAGAAGAAAAAAATAAAACAAAAAATAAACTAATGAATTTTTCTAAAGAAGAATGAATTAGAGGCATTGGTATTACTCTCCTTGATGATGATTCCGTGCAGGCCACCCGTTCCTCCGCTGATATCATCCACCACCCCTTTGCAGTATGAGGCAATCAACAAATGAGTGATGTTCAAGTGTGCCGAGAGCACCAAAGATTCGTGAATAACAATAGCTTCCAAGCAGGCTGCATCAGTGACACCCGAGATATTAAAAGCCAACGCCCCTAGATAAGACCCGTGTGAGTCCCTACACATAGCAGATGATGATCCTCCATTACTTCCTCTTGCAACGGAGGAGGGATCTAACGTGTCCTCGGCCTTGTCACCAATCCTCCCAATTGCCCTTGGGTTGTGGGTTTACTTGCTTCTATATCGCTGATGTACCTCTTGATGAAAAAATGCATACAAACAAAAAAGAGGAAGCACCGTCGGCTTATAAACCGACAACACGAATTGGGCTTCAACCCAATACGAAATTGATTGGCCAAAAACATAGGTCAGTCAAAAATTTAGGCCCAAAACATGATGGCAGTCACTCCTCGTGGCACGCGGAATGTTGAAACAGAAATGAACGGCCCAAATAATCGGCTAACCCAAATTTGATTTTCACGCAACTTACATATAACTAAATTGTGAGCTCCTGTTCTGAAGATGAAAGAACATGATTGAAAAAAAGCGGACGGTGAAGTAATCTCCTTGACGATGATGATTCCGTGCAGGCCACCCGTTCCTTTGATGATATCTTCCACCACCCCTTTGCAGTCCGAGGCAATCACAAAATGAGTGGTGTTCAAGTTTGCCGCGAGTGCCAAAGCCTCTCGAATAGCTACAGCTTCAAAGAAGGCTGCATCAATGCACCCGAGATATTCAAAGCCAACGCCCCTAGATAAGATCCATGTGAGTCCCTACTTCCTCTCGCAACAGCCTCGTCTACCCGGATTTGAACAAACCCCGACGGATGAGGGATCTAACGTGTACTCGGCATTGTAGTTGAACCTCCCGATCGCGCTTGGGTTGTTGGTTTACTTGCTTCTATATCGCCGATGTACCACTTGATGAAAAAATGCATACAAACAGAAAAAGAGGAAGCATCGTTGGCCTATAAACAGACAACACAAATTGGGCTTCAGCCCAATAAGAAATTGGTAGCCCAAAACATTGGTCGGTCAAAAATTTAGGCCCAAAACACGAGGCAGTCACAACAGTGATACAAGAAAAAACAAAGGGAACAAATGTTGAAGCACAAATCAACGGCCCAAAAAATCGGCTAAACTAAATTTGAGTTTCATGTATAACTTACATATAGCTAAATTGTTATGCTCTGCATGGCGTGCCTACTGGCTCCTCATGCTAATCAGAGCCTCTTCCTGTATTAGAAACACCCCTGAGAGGCACTTACGATTAGTAGCCCATCGTTGACATGGCCATTCCACGGTCGAGGGAAGGAGGTCCACACAAGTTCAACCATACCCCATCTCTTCTCCTCTCCTACTACCTAGAATAAACACTTGAATAATCTGCAGGTGGCCCGCGGTTCGTGATCCATCCACGAGCCACACCCATCCACCCCGTCACCTCAGCTTCGTTCCCACGAAGATACAGAGTTCGGTCTTGCTCCGGCGCCGTGGAAGAGAGAGAGATAGATGGGTTCCACCGGCGCCACCGCCGTCCTTCTGTCCTGCGTCGTGCTGTCCATTGTCGCCGCCGGCTCCGCCGCGTCGGACAAACCACTCATCATATCAAGTACGTACGTTCCATATCGGCAACATATATACGTCATTATTATTTTGCCTGGTTTCGTTTTCTCACCGAGTGCTGGGTTGATCAACTCCACCAGATGCGGCCCTTTTAGCCTCGCCCCCGGAGGCATCGCCGTCGCCCGGCCGCAAACTGGGGGGCTTCATGGAGGCAGGTAAACAACAAACGATGAAGCCCTGTCGTACGTGTGCGTGTCCTATCGTATTTTTTGGCTGCTAAACTAAATGAGAATACGCGCGCGTACGTTCAGGGCTGTGCCCGGTGCAGTTGGGGCACCTGAAGCAGATGGGCAAGGTACAGGGCAGCTGCTTGGGACAGGCGATCCCGCAGCGGCGGTGCTGCACGGCGTTCAAGGGCTTCGTGTCCCCCTACGGGGCCACGATGAACGACGTCGACAACGGCTGCGCCGCTGAGATGATGGCGACGATCCAGGAGCTCTGCAAGGTGCCCAAGGGCTACTTCGTCATGTGCGGGGATTCAGCCGAGGGCATCACGTGCTGACCTGAGTGACTGATCGTTTGTTTGTTTGTTTGATCAAGTGCTAAGATTAGCCGGTGCCATCGACGACGACGTACGTTTAAGCTGTTTCTTCTTGCTCTCTTTTTTCTTACTTACTTATATGTTAGTACTTTCTTTTCCTGCGACGCGATCGATCCCGCCACATGTAGTAGCAACTGGCAAACAATATGGGCGTGTTTGGTTGCCCGCATCGAGCCCAATCAGGCCCGCGCGAGAAGGGAGAGACCTGTTTGGTTGCCTGGTTTTCCTGTTGGGCCTGCATTGCACGTTTCTCAAAACAGTCCAGAGCCTGGCTCGCTGGAAACCCTCGGATCGGCAGTTTCTCGCGAGCCAGGCTGAGTGCGACGTGAGGTCGCACGGGCGGGAGCGAGGCGAGGGCGAGGGGGATGGCGAGAGATGGAAATCTGGCGCGCCATCCCAGCGTCAAATTAGCCTCACCCCCTTTCACTCGCTCACCCATAGCCACTGCCCCCCTTTCTTCGCTACTGCCTCACCACCGGCGGTGGCTGCGATTTCAGGCGCCATAGGCGGCGGCGGCGGCGGAAGAGCCGGCGGCGTTTGCGGCGGATCTGGTGCTCCCCTTGCTGTTGGCCACCGTCAGATTGACCTAGTCTGTGCCATGGCTCCCCCTACGCCGTCCTCGTCTCCCGATGCCGGTAAGCAGCACCCCCTCCCCCCTTTGTTAGCTCAGTGGTAGGCCTTTAAGCTAGGTGTAGGATTGATTTCCCACTGAACGAACCGTCGATGTCGACTAGGTTATGGACGCGCAGATGAGGCTGATAATCCAGATAGTGCTACGTCTTGAGGTTGCATTGGTTTTTCTTGAAGAGTAAAGGGTGATGCAGCAATAGTAGCGTAAGTATTTCCCTCAGTTTTTGAGAACCAAGGTATCAATCCAGTAGGAGGCTCCTCAAAAGTCCCGCGCACCTACACAAACAAACAAAGAACTCGCACCAACGCAATAAAGGGGTTGTCAATCCCTTCACGGCCACTTGCGAAAGTGAGATCTAATAGAGATAGTATGATAAGATAAATATATTTTTGGTATTTTATAATATAGACGCAAAAAGTAAAGATGCAAATAAAAGTATATTGGAAGCAAATATGATAAGAGATAGACCCATGGGCAATAGGTTTCACTAGAGGCTTCTCTCAAGATAGCATAAGTATTACGGTGGGTGAACAAATTACTGTCGAGCAATTGATAGAAAAGTGAATAATTATGAGATTATCTAGGCATGATCATGTATATAGGCATCACGTCCGCAACAAGTAGACCTACTCCTGCCAGCATCTACTACTATTACTCCACACATCGACCGACTCCTGCCTGCATCTAGAGTATTAAGTTCATAAAGAACAGAGTAACACATTAAGCAAGATGACATGATGTAGAGGGATAAACTCAAGCAATATGATATAAACCCCATCTTGTTATCCTCGATGGCAACAATACAATACGTGCCTTGCTGCCCCTGCTGTCACTGGGAAAGGAGACCGCAAGATTGAACCCAAAGCTAAGCACTTCTCCCATGGCAAGAAAGATCAATCTAGTAGGCCAAACCAAACTGATAATTCGAAGAGACTTGCAAAGATAACTCAATCATACATAAAAGAATTCAGAGAAGATTCAAATATTATTTATAGATAAACTTGATCATAAACCCACAATTCATCGGATCTCGACAAACACACCGCAAAAAGAGTTTACATCGAATAGATCTCCACAAGAGAGGGGGAGAACATTGTATTGAGATCCAAAAAGAGAGAAGAAGCCATCTAGCTAATAACTATGGACCCGTAGGTCTATGGTAAACTACTCACAACTCATCGGAGGGGCTATGGTATTGATGTAGAAGCCCTCCATGGTCGATTCCCCCTCCGGCAGAGTGCCGACGAAGGCTCTGTTGGGAAACATAGTAATTTCAAAAAAAATCCTACGTAGATGCAAGATCATGGTGATGCATAGCAACGAGAGGGGAGAGTGTGTCCACGTACCCTCGTACACCGAAAGCGGAAGCGTTAGAACAACGCGGTTGATGTAGTCGTACGTCTTCATGGCCCGACCGATCAAGCACCGAAACTACGGCACCTCCGAGTTCTAGCACACGTTCAGCTCGATGACGTCCCTCGTACTCCGATCCAGCCGAGTGTCGAGGGAGAGTTCCGTCAGAACGACGGTGTGGTGACGATCTTGATGTTCTACCATTGCAGGGCTTCGCCTAAGCACTGCTATAATATTATCGAGGAGGACTATGGTGAAGGGGACACCGCACACAGCTAAGAGATCAAGAGATCAATTGTTCTGTCTCCAAGGGGTGCCTCCTCCCTATATATAAAGGAGCAGAGGAGGGGGAGGGATGGCCCTCTCTATGGCGCGCCCTAGGAGGAGTCCTACTCCCACCGGGAGTAGGATTCCCCACCCCCTTCCAAGTAGTAGGAGTAGGAGTCAAGGAACGGGGAGAGAGAAGAGAAGGAAGGAGGGGGCGCAGCCCCTCCCCCTAGTCCAATTCGCACTAGGCCTTGGGGGGCGCCCAACCTCTCCTCTCTCTTTCCCCTAAAGCCCAATAAGGCCCATAAACTCCTCGGCGAATTCCCGTAACTCTCTGGTACTCCAAAAAATACCCGAATCACTCGAAACCTTTCCGATGTCCGAATATAGTCGTCCAATATATTGATCTTTACGTCTCGACCATTTCGAGACTCCTCGTCATGTCCCCGATCTCATCTGGGACTCCGAACTACCTTCGGTACATCAAAACACATAAACTCATAATATAACCGTCATCGAACTTTAAGCGTGCGGACCCTACGGGTTCGAGAACAATGTAGACATGACCGAGACACGTCTCCGGTCAATAACCAATAGCGGAACCTGGATGCTCATATTGGCTCCCACATATTCTACGAGGATCTTTATCGGTCAAACCGCATAACAACATACGTTGTTCCCTTTGTCATCGGTATGTTACTTGCCCGAGATTCAGTCATCGGTATCTCAATACCTAGTTCAATCTCGTTACCGGCAAGTCTCTTTACTCGTTTCATAATACATCATCCTGCAACTAACTCATTAGTTACAATGCTTGCAAGGCTTATAGTGATGTGCATTACCGAGTGGGCCCAGAGATACCTCTTCGACAATCGGAGTGACAAATCCTAATCTCGAAATACGCCAACCCAACAAGTACCTTCGGAGACACCTGTAGAGCACCTTTATAATCACCCAGTTACGTTGTGACGTTTGGTAGCACACAAAGTGTTCCTCCGGTAAACAGGAGTTGCATAATCTCATAGTTATAGGAACGTGTATAAGTCATGAAGAAAGCAATAGCAACATACTAAACGATCAAGTGCTAAGCTAACGGAATGGGCCAAGTCAATCACATCATTCTCCTAATGATGTGATCCTGTTAATCAAATGACAACTCATGTCTATGGTTAGGAAACTTAACCATCTTTGATTAATGAGCTAGTCAAGTAGAGGCATACTAGTGACACTATGTTTGTCTATGTATTCACACGTGTATTATGTTTCCGGTTAATACAATTCTAGCATGAATAATAAACATTTATCATGATATAAGGAACTAAATAATAACTTTATTATCGCCTCTAGGGCATATTTCCTTCAGGCTCCAAGATGGGATCTCGCGGATACAGAAGGTTACGGCCGTGGAAATTGTGTTTCGTTGGCTCCCTGGATGTTTTCGGGGTACGTAGGCTTATATAGGAGGAAGAAGTACGTCGGTGGTCGCCCGAGGGGCCCACGAGACAGGGGGGCGCGCCCTATAGGGGGGGGGCGCCCTCCTATCTCGTGGAGGCCTCGGCTGCTTCTTGACTTGCACTCCAAGTCCTCTGGATCACGTTTGTTCCAAAAATCACGCTCCCGAAGGTTTCATTCCGTTTGAACTCCATTTGATATTCCTTTTCTCCGAAATACTGAAATAGGCAAAAAAACAGCAATATGGGCTGGGCCTCTGGTTAGTAGGTTAGTCCCAAAAATGATATGAATGTGTAAAATAAAGCCCATAAACATCCAAAAGGGGTAATATAATAGCATGGAACAATCAAAAATTATAGATACGTTGGAGAAGTATCAAGCATCCCCAAGCTTAATTCCTGCTCGTCCTCGAGTAGGTAAATGATAAAAAGAGAATTTTTGATGTGGAATGCTACCTAGCATAATTCTTATTGTAATTTTCTTTATTGTGGCCTGAATGTTCTGATCCAAATGATTCAAAATAAAAGTTCATATTGATAAAAGAAATAGTAACACTTCAAGCATACTAATCAAAGTAATCATGTCTTCTCAAAATAACATGGCAAAAGAAAGTTCATCCCTACAAAATCATATAGTTAGGCTATGCTTCATTTTCGTCACACAAAGATGTTCCCAACTTCTATACCCCTGATGACAAGCCAAGCAATTGTTTCATACTTAAATAATCTCAAACTTTTTCAACCTTCACGCAATACATGAGCGTGAGCCATGGATATAGCACTATGGGTGGAATAGAATATGATGATGGGGATTGTGTGGAGAAGACAAAAAGGGAGAAAGTCTCACATTGACGAGGATAATCAACGGGCTATGGAGATGCCCATCAATTGATGTCAACATGAGGAGTAGGGATTGCCATGCAACAGATGCACTAGAGCTATAAATGAATGCTCAACAAAAGAAAACTAGTGGGTGTGCATCCAACTTGCTTGCTCACGAAGACCTAGGGCATTTGAGGAAGCCCGTCGTAGGAATATACAAGCCAAGTTCTATAATGAAAAATTCCCACTAGTATGAAAAGGACAACTTATGAGACTCACTATATGAAAAACATGGTGCTACTTTGAAGCACAATATATGAGACTCACTACATGAAGAACAAGGTGCTACTTTGAAGCACAAGTGTGGAAAAAGAGATAGTAGCATTGCCCTTTTTATTTATATATTTTTGTTTTTTTCTTTTTTCTTTTATTTTTTTCCTTGTTTCTTTTTTTGGGCCTTTCTTTTTTTTCTTTTGGCCTTTCTTCTTCTTTTTTTCTTTATCACACTTTTATGATTACAACATATGAATTACAACTCAAAACTAGAACAAGATATGACTCTAAATGAATGCCTCCGGCGGTGTACCGGGATGGTGCAATGAATCAAGAGTGACATGTATGAAAAATTAATGCATGGTGGCTTTGCCACAAATACGATGTCAACTACATGATCATGCAATGGCAATATGACAAAAGTAATGTATGTCATGATGATGAACGGAACGGTGGAAAGCAACATGGCAATATATCTCGGAATAGCTATGGAAATGCCATAATAGGTAGGTATGGTGGCTGTTTTGAGGAAGATATAAGGAGGTTTATGTGTGATAGAGTGTATCGTATCACGGGGTTTGGATGCACTGGCGAAGTTTGCACCAACTCTCAAGGTGAAAAAGGGCAATGCACGATACCGAAGAGGCTAGCAATGGCGGAAAGGTAAAAGTGCGTATAATCCATGGACTCAACATTAGTCAAAAGAACTCATATACTTATTGCAAAAATTTAGAAGTTATCAAAAATAAAGCACTATGTGCATGCTCCTAGGGGGATAGATTGGTAGGAAAAGACCATCGCTCATCCCCGATCGCCACTCATAAGGATGCACAAGCCAGGTACACTTCATGTTTCAAATTTGTTACACAACTTTAACCATACATGCATGCTACGGGACTTGCTAACTTCAACACAAGCATTCTTTAAATTCATAATCACCCAACTAGCATGACTTTAATATCACTACCTCCATATCTCAAAACAATTATCAAGTATCAAATTGATCATAGCATCCAATTCACTTCCTATGATAGTTTTTATTATACCCAACTTGGATGCCTACCATTCTAGGACCAATTTTATAACCATAGAAAATACCATGCTGTTCTAAAAGACTCTCAAAATAATATAAGATAAGCATGAGAGACTAGCAATTTCTACAAAAATAAGCCACCACTGTGCTCTAAAAGATATAAGTGAAGTACTAGAGCAAAAACTATCAAGCTCAAACGATATAAGTGAAGCACATAGAGTATTCTAGCAAATTTAATTCAATCAAGGAGGATTTTCCCAAAAGGTGTGTACAGAAAGGATGATTGTGGTAAACTAAAAAGCAAAGACTAATATAATACACGACGCTCCAAGCAAAACACATATCATGTGGCGAATAAAAATATAGCTCCAAGTAAAGTTACCAATGAACGAAGACGAAAGAGGGGATGCCTTCCCGGGGCTCCCCAAGCTTAGGCTTTTGGATATTCTTGAATATCTTGGGGTGCCATGGGCATATCCAAGCTTAGGCTCTTGACACTCCTTATTCTATAGTCCATAAAAGCTTTACCCAAAACTTGAAAACTTCACAACACAAAACTCAACAGGAAATCTTATAAGCTCCGTTAGTGAAAGAAAACAAAACCACCACATAAGGTACTGTAATGAACTCATTCTTTATTTATTTTGGTGTTAAACCTACTGCATTCCAATTTCTCTATGGTTTATAAACTATTTTACTAGCCATAGATGCATCGAAATAAGCATACAACACACGAAAAACAGAATCTGTCAAAAACAGAACAGTCTGTAACAATCTGTAACTAACGCAAACTTATGGAACTCTAAAAATCCTACCAAAATAGGAAGTCCTGTACAATTTGTCTATTGATCATCAGCAAAAATAATCAACGCAAAATCACGTTTCTGTGATTTAACAAAACTAAATTCGTGCGCGCAAAGTTTCTGTTTTTCAGCAGAATCAAATCAACTATCATCATAGGTTATCCTATAGGTTCTACTTGGCACAAACACTAATTAAAAGATAAAAACACATCTAAACAGAAGGTAGATGCAAGATTTATTACTAAACAGGAACAAAAATAAAAAACACAAAGAAAATTGGGTTGCCTCCCAACTAGCGCTATCGTTTAACGCCCCTAGCTAGGCATAAAAGCGAAGATAGATCTAATGAGTGCCATCTTTGGCACTAAATTCATAAGTAGCCCGCATGATAGATTCATAAGGTAATTTTACTTTCTTTCTTGGAAAGTGCTTCGTGCCTTTCTTTAATGGAAATTGGAATCTAATATTTCCTTCCTTCATATCAATAATCGCGCCAATCGTTCTAAGGAAAGGTCTACCAAGAATAATAGGGCAAGAAAGATTGCAATCTATATCAAGAACGATAAAATCTATGGGAACCAAATTTCTATTTGCAACAATGACAACGTCATTGATCCTTCCCATTGGCTTTTTAATGGTGGAATCTGCAAGGTGCAAATTTAAAGAGCAATCATCAAGATCATGGAAACCTAGAATATCACATAAAGTTTTCGGAATCGTGGAAACACTAGCACCCAAATCACACAAAGCAAAACACTCATGATCTTTAATTCTAATCTTTATAGTAGGTTCCCACTCATCATTAAGTTTTATAGGTATAGAAACTTCCAAATTAAGTTTTTCATCATAAGATTGCATCAAGGCATCAACAATATGTTTGGTAAAAGCTTTGTTTTGACTATAAGCATGAGGAGAATTAACAACGGATTGCAACAAGGAAATACAACCTTCTAAAGAACAATTATCATAATCAAATTCCTTGAAATCCGAGATAGTGGGTTCAATACTATTTAAAGTTGTGACCTGTCCAATCCCATTTTTACCAAATTTAGCATCAAGATCTAAAAACTCCGAATTCTTGGGACGCCTTCTCGGTAAAGTTGACTCATCATCAGTTCCATAATTATCAAGATTCATATTGCAAAACATAGATCTAATAGGAGATGCATCTATAACTTTGAGATCCTCGTCATTATTTTCATCTAACTTTTCTGGTTTGTCAGCCATCTTATTGACTAAGGTGGCTTGCTTATCAGAAATTTTGGCTATAGCATTTTCAAGCCGAGCAATTTGAGAGTTCACACCAAAAAATTCTTTATTCATATCATCAAGCTCTTTGTTCATAAACCCCAAAAAACCTTTTTGTTCCTTAAGCTCTTTTCTGAAGAAATTATTATGCTCAAATTGCAAATTCATAAAGCTTCTAATATTTGATACAATCTCTTCCAACCTTCTAAGAAGGTGGCCAGAAACCTTAGGTGAAGCCATAAGGACAGACAGGCACACAAGCAAACAGAAAAAGGCAAGCAAAAGAAAGAGGAGGAGATTGGGAAAGAGAGGGCGAATAAAATGGCAAGGGTGAAGTGGGGGAGAGGAAAACGAGAGGCAAATGGCAAATAATGTAAATGCAAGGGAGATGGGTTTGTGATGGGTACTTGGTATGTCTTGACTTGAGCGAAGACCTCCCCGGCAACGGCGCCAGAAATCCTTCTTGCTACGTCTTGAGCTTGCGTTGGTTTTCCTTGAAGAGGAAAGGGTCATGCAGCAATAGTAGCGTAAGTATTTCCATCAGTTTTTGAGAACCAAGGTATCAATCCAGTAGGAGGCTCCTCAAAAGTCCCACGCACCTACACAAACAAACAAAGAACTCGCAACCAACGCAATAAAGGGGTTGTCAATCCCTTCATGGCCACTTGCGAAAGTGAGATCTAATAGAGATAGTATGATAAGATAAATATATTTTTGGTATTTTATAATATAGATGCAAAAAGTAAAGATGCAAATAAAAGTATATTGGAAGCAAATATGATAAGAGATAGACCCAGGGGCAATAGGTTTCACTAGAGGCTTCTCTCAAGATAGCATAAGTATTACGGTGGGTGAACAAATTACTGTCGAGCAATTGATAGAAAAGTGAATAATTATGAGATTATCTAGGCATGATCATGTATATAGGCATCACGTCTGCAACAAGTAGACCAACTCCTGCCTGCATCTACTACTATTACTCCACACATCGATCGACTCCTGCCTGCATCTAGAGTATTAAGTTCATAAAGAATAGAGTAACGCATTAAGCAAGATGACATGATGTAGAGGGATAAACTCAAGCAATATGATATAAACCCCATCTTGTTATCCTCGATGGCAACAATACAATACGTGCCTTGCTGCCCCTGCTGTCACTGGGAAAGGAGACCGCAAGATTGAACCCAAAGCTAAGCACTTCTCCCATGGCAAGAAAGATCAATCTAGTAGGCCAAACCAAACTGATAATTCGAAGAGACTTGCAAAGATAACTCAATCATACATAAAAAAATTCAGAGAAGATTCAAATATTATTCATAGATAAACTTGATCATAAACCCACAATTCATCGGATCTCGACAAACACACCGCAAAAAGAGTTTACATCGAATAGATCTCCACAAGAGAGGGGGAGAACATTGTATTGACATCCAAAAAGAGAGAAGAAGCCATCTAGCTAATAACTATGGACCCGTAGGTCTGTGGTAAACTACTCACAACTCATCGGAGGGGCTATGGTGTTGATGTAGAAGCCCTCCATGGTCGATTCCCCCTCCGGCAGAGTGCCGACGAAGGCTCCAAGATGGGATCTCGCGGATACAAAAGGTTACGGTGGTGGAAACTGTGTTTTGTTGGCTCCCTGGATGTTTTCGGGGTACGTAGGCTTATATAGGAGGAAGAAGTACGTTGGTGGTCGCCCGAGGGGCCCACGAGACAAGGGGCGCGCCCTATAGGGGGGGGGGGCTCCTATCTCGTGGAGGCCTCGGCTACTTCTTGACTTGCACTCCAAGTCCTCTAGATCACGTTCGTTCCAAAAATCACGCTCCCGAAGGTTTCATTCCGTTTGTACTCCGTTTGATATTCCTTTTCTTCGAAATATTGAAATAGGTAAAAGACAGCAATATGGGCTGGGCCTCCGGTTAGTAGGTTAGTCCCGAAATGATATAAATGTGTAAAATAAAGCCCATAAACATCCAAAAGGGGTAATATAATAGCATGGAACAATCGGAAATTTTAGATACGTTGGATACGTATCAGGCAGCAACACTAATTAGTGTGATTCAGGCATGGGTCATGTTCATGCACCAGAGAGTTGTTCGTCGTGTTGGGAGACCTTTGATCCGCTATGGTCCATTGTTTCCCCGGGAACAGGAGAGGATCCAAAATCTGAACTACATCTACAACTGCAATGACGTCGAGGCTCTGTGGATGCTTAGAATGAAAATAGCACCAATTTCCAGGCTTGTCGAGACCTTCAGGAGCAGGGGCATGTTACAAGATAGCATCAACACCAGTGTCGAAGAGCAAGTGGCCATGTTCCTTCATGTTGTTGGCATAACCAGAGGTTCAGGGTCATTCACAACACGTTCAGGAGATCAATGGAGACCATCTCTAGGTACTTCAAGCAGGTGTTTTTTGCTGTTGGGGAGCTTAGAGGACAGATGATCAGGAGACCATCTGGCCAGACTCCACCCAAGATTCGCGGAAGCCCAAGATGGTATCCATACTTCAAGGTGAGCATTGACAATATACACTTTTCATGGCTTGATATGCTTGTATTGTTCAAGTTCAACACTAACACATGCTAGTGATGCCATTTTCAGGATTGCATTGGGGGAATAGATGGTACTCATGTCACTGCCAGAGTTCCTAGGTCACAGTCTGCAGCATATAGGGGAGGAAGCACTACACAAGCCAGAATGTGCTTGCTGCTGTTGACTTTGATCTGAAGTTCACCTATGTGCTGGCTGGCTGGGAGGGGTCAACACATGATGCAAACATTCTCACTGACAGCATGAGTCGACCTGATGGGATCAACATCCCCGACGGCAAGTTCTACCTTGGAGATGCTGGCTATGAATGCCGGCCGGGTATTCTTCCACCCTTCAAGAAAACAAGGTACCATCTCAACGAGTTCTCTGGTAGGAACTTTCCTAAGACTGCACATGAGCTGTTTAATCTCAAACACTCCAGCCTTAGAGTAACTGTTGAGAGGGCATTTGGAGCTCTGAAGAATAGGTTTAAGATCCTGGATCAGAAGCCATTCCACCCATACTCCACTCAAGTTAAGCTAGTTCTTGCTTGTTGCACTCTGCATAACTGGATCCTCCAGTGGGGCTTTGATGAACACGTGCCTGAGGAGGAAGAGGTCGAGCCTGACGATGTTGTTAGCTCTGGCCATGGTGTGGAGGCATTTGACAATGACGCTTGGAAGGACAAAAGGTTGGAGTGGGCAATGGCAATGTGGCTTAACAGAGGTCAGTGCAGGATTTGAAGAAGAGGAAGAAGAAGCAGCAGCAGCACAAGCACAGAAGAAGAGGAAGAAGAAGCAGTAGCAGTAGAAGCAGAAGAGGAAGATGAAGTAGCAACACTGATGAACTATCCCCTATTTAGCCAATGGCTCTTAATAATTTGAACTGTCATTTGATTGTAGTTAGGATGAACTGTCATTTGTTTAACTAGCTGGCACTATGTTCAGATTGTGTGTGGTAAGGTCACCACTAGTTAGAAGTGGTGACAACACCTTATGCAGGTTGCAACCAAACACCATGTCATATGTGCACCTAATGCAATGCGGGAAACCAAACGCCGGGTCAAAAATGGTTGTCTCATGCAACTAGGGGCATGCAGGCAACCAAACTATATGCATCTGTTTTTTTTTGCCTGCATCCCCTCAAGCTGGCTCAATAGAGCCAGGCTCGCCGGGCCAGGCTGAATCGGCAATGTAACCAAACACGCCCTATGTGTATGTATGTATGTGCGGTGTGCGGCGAAGGCACGTTGTTATGCATGCTACATGTAACATGTAATTTTCTTTCGGCTTTGCTCATCATCTGTGTGACCGGTTCCCATTTTTAGTGTGTTTGATTGCTTACATCAACCTTGTGCATCTTGCATCAGTGGCTCAATGGAGCCCGAGCGGGTAAATACAACATGTGGTTCATGGTATGCAACATGGTTCTTTTGTTCACTATTTTGCAGAGGAAATCACTCCAAATGAATAGTTGGTCAAGTTTTTTTTAGTGAATAATTGGTCAAGTTAGATGTGTATACTAACACGTCTCCAACGTATCTATAATATTTATATGTTCCATGCCACCATCTTATCTTTTTTAGGTAACCTTTTATTTATTTGACTAACCTACTAATAGTTGCAAAACATGCACAAGTTCTTGTTTTCACTTATGTGTGTATGAACTTCACTAAAATTTATTGAACTATCACAAAACTTCAAGGACCGACGAAATTTGGAGTTATTGCCAATCTGTCCTTGCAGGACAAGTACTTAAATATTGTCACTTCCATCCCTGAAGATGGCGCAAGCGAAGAAAGCCAAAACATGAAAATTAAATTACATGTCATAACAAAAGCATAGCGCTTGGAACCACCCAATTCTAAGTTTGTATGCACCCTGAGGGTCCAAATCAATATTTACAAAAACTATCACTTTCGGGAATCCGAAACTCGGGGGATGGGGTTGACTCCAACTCCTTCCAAACTTGATGGATCTCGACGTGGGTTTATCCTATGGACTCACAACAAAATAAATAAGCCTTTGGAGGGTCTAAAACATGCGCAAGGGCCCTTGGACCAAAGCCCTATGGGTTGGATGACTGATATTGAAACACTAGACCTATATATTAACGGGAAGCACTACTTTTCTGAGAGGGCGCCATTTGGTCTGAATGCAGCCTCGTGGCCGCCATCTATAGAGGAGCACATTCCCAACCAAGGGAGAATACCAAAGAGTAAGAAGAAGGATGGACTCCCTTCCCCCTCCCTTCTGGGGGACTCCACCCTCACCACCCTCACCACCATCACCATCATCGCCTTCACCACTATGACGTCTCCAATTCAATCGTACACTAATCATACACGGAAATGTGTATGATCAAGATCGGAGACTCATGGGAAGATATCACAAGACAACTCTAGACACAAATAAAATAGTACAAGCTCTATATTACAAGTCAGGGGCCTTGAGGGCTCGAATACATAAGCTTGACACACAAGCATCAGCGGAAGCAACAATATCTGAGTACAGACACAAGTTAAACAAGACTGCCTTAAGAAGGCAAGCACAAAAGCAACAATGATCGAAGAGGCAAGGCCTCATGCGTGGGACCTCCTAACTACTCCTGGTCGTCGTCGGCCTCCACGTAGTAGTAGCCGTCTGTGGCGGGATCTGGCTCCTGGGATCTGCCATCTAATCGTAGCAACCGGCTATAGGGGAGAAAGAGGTAGCAAAGCAACCGTGAGTACTCATCCAAAGTACTCACAAGACTTACATCAGATCTATACTAAGTATGCAACAGTATCAAAGAAATGAGTTGTATCTGTGGACGGAACTGCAGAATGCCAGAGGAGAAGGGAAAGCCTAGCCTATCAAAGACTAGCATCTTCAAGCATCTTGCAACATTCAGAAGAGTATAGGATAACATTTTATAATTAACAAACATGTTGTAATATTAGCGCCCAGAGATCCTTCCTCGACTCCCTGCGAGAAAGTAATTAATCCCGGAGACATCATACCCAACTCATGTCTCAAGTATCCATTTCTAGTTGTAATAGATCGGGATACAAATCCAAGCGTCCATTACCGTGGACACGGCTATTCGAATAGATAACTTCCCTGTAGGAGTGCACCACATTACCCAACACGCTTGATTACTCTGGCCGCACACACTTTCCTAGGTCATGCCTGGCCTCAGAAGATCAATACGTTGTAGTCCTACCTAGGCTCCGCAGAGAGGTCTTCGCCGGTCTACATCCTAAGCGCTCCGGGGTCTTCGGCCCATCGCCCATTGCACTCCGGGTCATTGCGCGCAGGGCAATCCAGGCCACCACCTCTGGCGCCGACCAAGCCATGCAGCAATGCTGAACTAGACGTCTGACAGAGCTTTTGGAAGAAACATACGACACTGAGTGCCCATATTGTTCCCGCGTGGCGGTTAGTGCGTATAGGCCAGTGGCCAACCCAGATCAAATATCCAAACCCTTAGTGTATTAGGAGCTCGTGGAGACGAGCAGAGACTCACGAACATGTGAGGCCCTCGGCCTGTCTCGAGGAAATACGACAAGGCCCAGGCCCAACCCTCTCACTAGGGCAGTCTACCTGCCCAGCCGTGCCTCGTAATTATCTTGTGGGTGCTCTCTGGGCCTTCCCGACTTTCACAGGTATCTCTCGCGGGTACCCCTCGGGGTCGACCCGACTTTAACAAAGGACTCAAGTAAAGTATAGGTAATCGTGTGTCCATAACATCAAGAGGGAATCAGAGGAATCCCTCTCGATGGAATCCACTTGATGTAATCGTCAAGGTGAACTTAAGAGGAATCACCCTCGAGGTTCACACTTGAGGTGTTGCACGACAGAGTCGTATCTGGAGTGGTGAATTAGGAATCACCCTCAATGACTGATACGTCTCCAATGTATCTATAATTTTTTATTGTTCCATGCTATTATATTATCTGTTTTGGATTTTCTATATGCATTAATATGCTATTTTATATTATTTTTGAGAGTAAATTATTAACCTAGAGCCCAGGGCCAGTTTCTATTTTTTCCTTGTTTTTGACTTTTTCAGAAAAGGAATATCAAACGAAATAAAACATTACGATGATTTTTCTTGGACCAGAAGACACCTAGGAGACTTGGGGAGAGGGCCAGAGTAGTCCCGAGGTGGCCACAAGCCTCTAGGGGCGCCCAGGGGGGCGCTCCTGGCTTGTGGGCCCCTCGAGGGTCCCCTAAACCTAATTCCAGCTCTATATATTCTCAAATATTCCCCGAACATCAGGAGCGTCCACAAAAATACATTTCCGCCGCTACAAGCCTCTATTCCCGTGAGATCCCGTCTTGGGGCCTTTTCCAGCGATCTACTGTAGGGGGATTCGATCACGGAGGGCCTCTACATCAACCTTGCTGCCCTACCGATGAAGCGTGAGTAGTTTACCACAGACCTAAGGGCCATAGCTAGTAGCTAGATGGCTTCTTCTCTCTCTTTCATCTTCAATACCATGTTCTCCTCGATGTTCTTGGAGTTCTATTCGATGTAATCTTCTTTTGTGATGTGTTTATTGAGATCTGATGAATTGTGGATTCATGATCAGATTATCCATGAAAATTATTTGAGTCTCCTCTGAACTGTTTTATGCATGATTGAGATATCTTAGTAAGTCTCTTCGATCTGTCGATTTCGTTTGGCCAACTAGATTGGTTTTTCTTGTAATGGGAGAAGTGATTTGTGATGGGTTCAATGTTGCGATGTCCTCACCCAATGACATAGTAGGGGTAGTGAGGCACGCATTGTATTGTTGCCATTAAGGATAAAAAGATGGGGTTTATATCATATTGCTTGAGTTTATCCCTCTACATCATGTCATCTTGCTTAATGTGTTACTCTGTTCTCTTGAACTTAATACTCTAGATGCAGGCAAGAGTCGGTCGATGTGTGGAGTAATAGTAGTAGATGTAGAATTGTTTCGGTCTACTTGTCACGGACGTGATGCCTATATTAATGATCATTTCCTTAGATATCATCATAACTATGCGCTTTTCTATCAATTGCTCAACAGTAATTTGTTTCCCGACCGTATGCTTATTCAAGTGAGAAGCCTCTGGTGAAACATATGGCCCCCGGGTCTATTTTCCATCATATATTTTCAGATCTATAAACCAAAAAAGCAAAAAATATCTTGCTTCAATTTATTTATATTTACTTTAGTTTGCTCTTTATTTATCTTTTATACGTATCTCTATTAGATCTCACTCTTGTTCATCGCCGTGAAGGGATTGACAACCCTTTTTTCGCGTTGTGTGCAAGTGTTTGTTAGTTTGTGCAGGTGCATATATTGGAGACTTGCTTGTGCTTCCTACTGGATTGATACCATGGTTCTTAACTGAGGGAAATACTTATCACTACTTTGCTGCATCACCCTTTTCTCTTCAAGGGAAAAATCAACGCAAGCTCCACAAGTAGCAGGAAGAATTTCTGGCACCGTTGCCGGGGAGGTTCTGCATCAAGCCTACCAAGTACCTATCTTAAACTCTCATCTCTTGCATTAATACCATTTGCTTCTCGTTTTCCTCTCCCCCACTTCTAAAACATTTTTAGAAAATCACAAAAATATTTTCCTTTTTATTCGCCCTTCTTTCATTCGTCCTTTCGTTTGCTTTCTGTTTCCTTGTGTGCTAGATTGCTTACTTTGTCATGATGTCTCAAGAAAATACCAAGTTGTGTGACTTTTCCAACACTAATAGTAATTATTTATTAGTACACCGATTGCTCCCGTCACTAGTGCGAAATCTTATGAAATTAATGCCGCTTTGTTGAATCTCGTTATGAAAGAACAATTTTCCGGTAGTCCTAATGAAGATGCCGCATCCCATCTAAACACTTTCGTTGAGTTGTGTGATATGCAAAAGAAAAAAGATGTGGATAATGATGTTGTTAAATTAAAGCTATTTCCGTTCTCACTATGAGACCGTGCTAAAACCTTGTTTTCATCTTTGCCTAAAAATAGTATTGATTCATGGAACAAGTGTAAAGATTTTTTATTTCCAAGTATTTTCCTCCCGCTAAGATCATCTCCCTTAGGAATGATATAATGAATTTTAAGCAACTTGATCATGGACATGTTGCACAATCTTGGGAGAGGATGAAATTTATGATAAGAAATTGCCCTACTCATGGTTTAAGTTTATGAATGATCATACAAAAAATCTATGCCAGATTGAATTTTGCACCTAGAAATCTTTTAGATTCTGCCGCGGGAGGTACTTTTATGGAAATTACATAGGAGAATCTACTAAACTCCTAGATAATAATATGGCAAATTACTCTCAATGGCATACCGAAAGATATTCTACTAGGAAAAAAGTGCATGCGAATGATGAAATTAATACTTTGAGTGGAAAGATGGATGAACTTATGAAATTGATTGCTAGTAAGAGTGCTCCTATTGATCCTAATTATATGCCTTTGTCTAATTTGATTGAGAATAATAATGAATTTATGGATGTGAATTTCATTGGTAGGAAATATTTTGGTAATAACGCGTATAGAGGTAATTTCAATCCTAGGCTGTTTCCTAGTGATTCCTCTAATAATTATGGTAATACCTACAACAATTCTTATGGAAATTATAATAAAATACCCTCTGATCTTGAGAACAATATTAAGGATTTCATTAATTCTCAAAAGATTGTCAATGCTATGGTAGATTGAAAATTGCTTAAGATTGATGATTTGGCTAGAAACATCGATAAGATTTCTCTTGAGATTGATTCTTTGAAGATGAGATGTATGCCACCCAAGCATGATACTAATGAATCTCTAAAGGCTATTATAATTTCTATGAACAGAAGTAAATAATGAACCACTAGGATGCGTGCTAAGCGATATTGGTTTGTAAAAGCGTGTTCTTCTATTTCTTGTCATAATAATGATGAAGATCTCAAAGTGATTGGTGTGACTCCTATTGAATCCTTGTGTGCTAATATAAATCTTGATAAAGATGGGATTGGAGATGAGTCAATTTTAGCTAGAAGGCGTCCCAATAATTTGGAGTTTAAAGATCTTAATGAAAAAATTGACAAAACTGGGACTGGAGAGGTCAAAACTTTAAGTAGCGATGAACCCACTCTTTTGGATTTCAAGGACTTTAATTATGATAGTTGTTCTTTGATAGATTGTATTTCCTTATTCCAATCCATGCTTAATTCACCTCATACTTATAATCAAAATAAGGCTTTTAATAAACATATCATTGATGCTATGATGAAATCGTTTGAAGAAAAAACTTGAATTAGAAGTTTCTATCCCTAGAAAGCTTTATGATGAGTGGGAACCTACCATTAAGATTAAAATTAAAGATTATGCGTGTAATGCTTTGTGTGATTTGGGTTCTAGTGTTTCCACTATTCTGAAAACTTTATGTGATGTGCTCGGTTTCCATGAATTTGATGATTGTTATGAATTTTCATCTAGCGGATTCCACTATAAGAAATGTATGGGAATGATTAATTATGTTCTTATTGTTGCAAATTGGAATTATATTCCCATAGATTTTATTGTGCTTGATATAGATTGCAATCCTACATGTCCTATTATTCTTGATAGACCTTCCCTTAGAACGATTGGTGCAATTATTGATATGAAAGAAGAAAGTATTAGATTTCAATTTACATTAAAGAAGGGCATGGGACACTTTCCAAGAAGGAAAATTTAGTTTCCATACAAATCTATTATGAGATCTACTTATGGATTGCATAAGAAAGATGACAATACCTAGATCTATATTTTATGCCTAGCTAGGGGCATTAAATAATAGCGCTTGTTAGGAGGCAACCCAATTTTATTTTCGTGTTTTTTGTTTTTGCTACTGTTCTTGAATAAATACACACTAGAAGAGCACCCGTGCGTTGCAACGGGGCACATTAACTTTAAGAGTTCAATATTACGACATTGGCGACCTTTTTTACCATCAAATCCTCTCACACACACTCTCTCCCCCTCCCCCTTCCTCACACTCTCTCCCTCTCTCTCTCTAACACACACACATAGCCTATTCTCCCCGCCAATAAGACTTACTCAATTGGCAATAATGTGTGGACTTGTGGTGAGATTGACTGAACTAATGGATAGTGTGATATATTCCCCAATCATTTAACAATGAAATTTCAGAAATGGGAAGATTATGTAACACCTCAAGTCGTTAGCTACAGTGACCTCCCCCTAATGATGCCATGTCATCAGGCTTGCTAAGCCAAACTGCCACTTTATAAAAATCAAAGCCCAATTCAAATTTAAAATAAAGTCAAATAAATTATTTCGTCAAACAGTAAAATTAAAATGTTCACCATATTCTATAAATTCCACTGATCCTTGACATGTTGAGCCAAGATTATTTGACCCAAAAATTAAATCTTGTCAAATTAATAAGAGGTCCAACAGTAGTTAAAATAACCAATTAAATATAAACCTAATTTTATGTATTTCCTTTTGGCCCAAAACTTTTTGTGCCACCTAAATATATTGTGCTCAAATTGTGTGCATAGTTTCACAATTAACAAAATCCATTTAGTTCATATAAGAATAAATAGAAAACGGTGTTAAAAAGGAGAAACGGATTAGAATACATTAAAAAGCAAAAGGACGATTAAAAAGGGATTCCCCCTACCCCCCGGGCCTTGCCACCGAACCGGCCCAGTGGTCTTGTCCCCGCATAGTCGTCTTCTCCTGTTCCCCGAGCCCGTCGCTACAGAGCCGGGCTCCCGCCCGACCACCTCGCCGGCATCGAAGGGGAATGGATAAGGGTGACGCCCTGCCTCCCCTGCCCCCATGGCCTCACTCCTCCTCGACGCCCCCTCCCAGATTCACTTCTCCTCCTCGCTCGCTCGATCCCGGTGATCTGGACGAAGTCAGATGCCATGGCCACCATGACCGACCCCGTCCACACGGCCACTGCCCTCCCTGCTGGCTAGGAGTTTGTCGAGGAGCTCCGAATGCCTCTGCTACTTCATCTACGCCAACAAGATCAAGTCCAGCACCCCCAGATCGACGTTGTTGCTGTCTTCCTCAACCTTCGGCGACCGCGACATTGTCGTTCGATCCGTTCCGCCCGGAGCTCCCCTGTCTTCCCCTAGGGTGCCATTGACACCGCCGTGATCTCCTCTTGCCTTTCCCCAGTTTCCCCTCTCGTTTTCTCTCATTAGGTATTTCGCCGTGGCCGAGAACCATAGTCCGCCATGGCCATTGCAGGGGTAGCCACTGAGCTCCTCGGATTGACCCCGTGGCACATGCCCGCTCCTATGCGCGCCCATGCCCGGGCCTTCAGCTCTTCTTCCGCGCCCGCGGGGCCACTCCCTCTCTGGCTCTCCATGCCCACGCACGTGCGACACCGCATCCGTCGCGCCCGCCGTTGCCATCACGCTCGCCACAGCCACCGCACCACTATGCCCCGCGTGACGCACACCCTGGCCGCGCGTCACACTCTCTCTGGATGCGCTCGCCCCGTCTGCTGCCACCTATCCCTTCGCTCACCCCGCTGTCGTGCCCCTGCCTCATGCCGCCTCCTGTCGCGACCATCTTCTGCCGGCCGCCCCCTCAGCCATGCCGGTCGCATCTCTGCCCTCCATCGTTGGCCGCTCGCCTCGCCTGCTGCGTGCTTCTTCCTGCTGCTATGCACTGCTCTACCACTGGTACACTGTTGCGCCATGCCCTCGACACCGCCGTGGACAAACGTGGCAGAGGGATTGTCAATGGAGTACGAGGAGGAGGTGGCGGAGAAGGTGTGGAGAGGCAAGAGGTCTAGGGTGGCGTCAGCTGGCTGTGGTGAAGGTGATTATGCGAGAAGGAGCCGGAGCGGAAGGAGAGGTCACAATTGGAAAGAATCTCAAAAAAAAATCATAACCCGGAGATCTCATTCCAAAAAATGCTAATATCGATGGAGGGGTGATTTCATTCAATAGGTGGAAAACATAGGAAATATTGGATGTTATCAAGGAAAGAAAAAATTTTAGGAAAGTTAGGATTTTGAACTGATTTCTATGCAAATGGGGTTTTATTGTTTGGTAACATGATATCAGTACCTGCCCATTTGTGATATGTCTGATTAGGAAAGTTTGCAAATGTTAAGAAACTATTTATTGGGAGGAAAGTTTGTGACGTGTCTATTATTTGTTTCGTAAAACAAATTTCACTAATGAGAGAAATCGATTGATATAGATAAGTTAGGAAAGTTAGATTCAAATCTATTATTTGTTTCTTAAAAATTTGTTATTTGTTTCCTAAGACAAATTGAACCAATAAAAGGAATCGATTGATATGAATAATTTAAGGAAGTTAGATCCGTGATTTGTTATACGTTAGGAAAGTTGTCGGTGTCAAAACCGGTGGATCTCGGGTAGGGGGTCCCGAACTGTGCGTCTAGGCGGATGGTAACAGGAGACAAGGGACACGATGTTTTTACCTAGGTTCGGGCCCTCTTGAAGGAGGTAAAACCCTACGTCCTGCTTGATTAATATTGATGATGTGTATTACAAGAGTGGATCTACCACGAGATCAAGGAGGCTAAACCCTAGAAGCTAGCCTATGGTATGATTGTTGTAATGGTTGTGTTGTCCTACGGACTAAAACCCTCCGGTTTATATAGACACCGGGGAGGGCTAGGGTTACACAGAGTCGGTTACAATGGTAGGAGATCTACATATCCGTATCGCCAAGCTTGCCTTCCACGCCAAGGAAAGTCCCATCCGGACACGGGACGAAGTCTTCAATCTTGTATCTTCATAGTCTTGGAGTCCGGCTGACGATGATAGTCCGGCTGTCCGGACACCCCCTAGTCCAGGACTCCCTCAGTAGCCCCTGAACCAGGCTTCAATGACGATGAGTCCGGCGCGCATATTGTTCGGCATTGCAAGGCGGGTTCCTCCTCCGAATAATTCATAGAAGATTGTGAACACCAGGATAGTGTCCGGCTGTGCAAAATAAATTCCACATTCCACCGTAGAGAGAATAATATGTACACAAGTTCAATCTGCTGACGTATCTGGTAGCATGACGTCACGCCACTACCAAGCGTTTACTTGAATCGTTTTTTATTATACCACCTCAGCGCGTTTAGCGAAGTGGTTTCCTTGGCACGTCTTGTCGAAGAAGAGATCGTGTTTCCCCTTATTCCGGGATTCTCATCAATACGGACGTGGGTAACCCAACCGCGCCATTGATGGTGGCGCTTGGGAGATAAGCGGGTTTTACCAGGCCGGTGGGGACGCATAGTCTTCGTCCGCCCATATATAAGGGGATAAGGATCCACCCTTTTTTACCTACGCCTTCTTCCTCCTTTGCTTATCCATCTCCGCGCACTCGAGCTCCAGCGCCCAAGTCCGCGCATCTCGTCTCGACCTTCTCCGACCATGTCCGGAGCGGGAGGCAAATGGTTGGCCTCCACTGTTACGGAGGAGCACATCGCAAAACTGTGCAGCGCCGGATACCTTTCCGGCGACATCGCGCACCGGCTGCCCGACAAGGGGCAGCTCATCCCCACCCCCAGGCCCCATGAGAGGGTCGTATTCCTCCCCCACTTCCTCCGCGGACTGGGCTTCCCATTGCATCCCTTTGTCCGGGGGCTCATGTACTATTACGGCCTGGATTTCCATGATCTGGCCCCAAACTTTATCCTCAATATCTCGGTGTTTATCGTCGTGTGCGAGGCCTTCCTCTGCATCCAGCCCCACTTCGGCTTGTGGCTCAAGACCTTCAATGTCAAGCCGAAGGTAATGAAGGGCACTCAAGCGGAGTGTGGAGGCGCCATGTTGGGCAAGATGCCCAACGTCACCTGGCTCGAAGGGGCCTTCGTGGAGTCCGTCAAGGGGTGGCAATCGGGGTGGTTCTACATCACCGAGCCGCGCGACCCTAAGTGGGCGGCGGCCCCCGAGTTCAGATCTGGTATCCCTACGCAGCTCACCTCCTGGAAAGAGAAGGGCTTGCTATGGGGTAGTTCGGAGGAGCTGACAGGACTCCAAGCCTGTATCCAGAAGCTGGTGAACAAGAAGCTCAGGCTTGTCAATGTGGTCCAAGTCATGCTCATCCGCCGGGTTCTCCCATGCCAAGAACGGGCATTTAAATTGTGGGAGTTCAATCCGGCACAACACCAGGCATTGAGTGGGCTCTTCGACACAACGTACGAAGGCGCCTGGAGGGTGCTATTCAAGGGCGCCGAAGCTCCCGCATCCGCCACTGAAGATTGCGGATTTCGCTCGCAGCATCCAGCTGACGAGGTAAGTGATTCTACCCCTTTACGGGACACTTGTTTTTAATAGTTTGACCCTACGCGGGTTTCAATCTCCCTTTTCCTTTGACGGGACTGGATGAAGAAGGCCGAGCAGATCATCTGTCCGGCTCCCGTGCCAGAAAACCCAGTAGACACCCGTCTAGCGGGGCTGCTGGTTCCGGCACCGCATGTGGTGCCGGAGAAGAAGGCCAAGAAGGTGGCCACAGGTACTCGAAAGAGTTCCCATTTTCAGGTGTCCGACGACTCCGAGGCGGACTCCTCCCCCGAAGATGAGGAGGAGAAAGAGGACTCTCTCCCAGAGGAAGGAGAGAGGAAGAGGAAGGCTTCCCCAACAGGGGAGGACGAAGGGTCCAAGAGGGGAAGAACTATTCCCCTAGACAGCTCCGCCAACGCCAACGTTGGCGACGAAGAGTAGCCCTCAAGGGCCAGGCCTCCGGCAAGATCATAAGTATCCGGATCCCTGAGTGATTTATAATTTCTTTTTGTGTCACATAGTGTCCTTCTAATGCCGCACACTGCCTGCAGTCCGGCCGATGATGATCTCCCCGCTTCATCGAGCGGGTCGTTGGCTCCGTCGAATGTAGATTCCATCCCGACTGCCTCCGCCCCTCGCGACACTGAGGACGCCGAGGTGGGATCCCGGGAAGGGACCCATTAGGAGGAGGCTCCGGAGGCGCCAGAAGGCAGCCTCCCGAACTTTGTGCCGAACTCCACGCCGGAACCAGCAGTGGTTCGGGAGTCCGGCAGGCGGCCCCTTCGTAAGAAGGGCAAGACCGTGACACCGGCGGCGTCGGACAACTTGTTGGAGGCGCTCAAAGGCGCTTCCATCGAGGAAGAACACCGCACTATTATGAGTGCGGTGATTCAAAAGGTTCAGCTCGCCAAGAGCGGGCTGACCGAAGCCTGCAGTAGCCTTCTAACAGGCTTTGAGGTAAGAAGTTTAAAATATGTAATGTAATACCGCATAGACAGTAGCCCCTGATGCTCGGTTCGGTGTTCGGAAAGAAAAGCCGGACTGAGGATCTAAAAAAGATATATGCAGGGTTGCTAAAAATTATGTCAATATGGGTTTGCAGGCTGCACTGCTGACCTCTGCCGCACTGACTGCGGAGGTTGGTGCTTTGAAGCAGGACCTCGAGCGGTCCGAGCAAGAGCTTGGCCGTGCCAAGAAGCAGCTCGAGGACAAAGAAGGTGACTAACACCACTTTGTATAGTTACCTTACAAAAAAGGATTTAGGTTGCGACAAAAATAACAAGGATAACGTGGGTACTGCAGGGGCCACGAACGAGGTGGCAACCCTGAAGGAGGCTGTGTCCGCGGCCGAGCGCAATGCGGCCGTGGAACGGGCAGAGCGAGAAAAGCAGGAGGCGCGGGTGGCGGAGGTGCAGCAAGAGCTCCAGGCTCTCATGGAAAAGCATGAGAGTTTGGAGCGCGACTCAAAGACTCGAGAGTCCGAGCTTGCCTCGGCTCTCGAAAGTGCCAAAGCCGCCAAGGCCGAGGCCCATAAGGCCCTCCAGGAGATTGAGATGGTGAAGAAAATAGCGGTGGGTAAGGCATTTTTCCTGCAAAGCAAGCATGTTAATGTAAACTACCTGACACTTACCCGAATTCGGAGCTCTCCAGGGGCGTTTGCAGATCTGCCTCGCAGTGTGTCCGATGCCGCCGCATTCTAACGAGCCGAGGAGGGGAGCTCAATGGAGAAGGTCTTCTGGTCTCAGTACGCTGAGGCCGGCCATCCGGTGCCCCCTAGCGACCAGCTGAAGCAGCTAGTCGAGCTCCACAAGGTAGCCGAGCAGGCCATGAAGGGCCTCATAGTCCGGCTATGGCCTAGAGAGGCCATGCCTGGGAGCTACTTCGGTCTCGTGCGGCGGCTGGTGGATGCATGCCCCTGGGTGGAGGTCATCAAGCGCTCCGCCTGTATTGAAGGTGCTCGTCGGGCCCTTGCCCGCGCAAAGGTGCATTGGGGCAGGCTGGATGCGGAGAGGCTTATCACTAACGCGCCGCCAGCGGGCAAGGAGTATCGTACGCCTGAGATGTACTATAAGACTATCCTGAAGGGTGCCCGCAAGATTGCGGATGAGTGCCCCAGAGATGTAATTATTGAGTAGACTCGCCATGTGTTATCCTGTGCGCTGAAAACTTTGTTCATATGCGCTAAGCAACGCTTATTGATTTAAAATATTACCTTCTGTGCGGCCTTTTATTAAATCTGAGAGATGGCAAGTCGTCGGCTTCAGCCCCCATGCCACGAGTGCTGGGGTGTTCGGGATAAACTTGAGCACTCTTGTTCCCATTTTTGGGTCCATCTAGGGAGGCGCTCAACACAACGAACAAGGCAACCAGACTTATAATGCTTGAACACTCTCACTTAGCCATAGAATTCTATAATTTTAAATTTCGGCGAAGCCCCTAGTGTCGGAAGACCGAGTTCGGGGCGCTATCCACGCCTTGGCCGGACATTATCCGGTTCTTCGCTTGAAGCGGCATAAGTCTTTAGGGACTCGAAAAGACCTCTCGAACAGCGACCAGTCTCTTGCCTTATCATGATAGTCAGTTTTAGCTTTCTCCACTGAGGCGCTCGCCCAGCTCAACCGGGGCGCAATCGCAGTGGTTCTCCCAGTGCAACCTTAGCCGATGGAATGGAACGTAAGGTACCAAAACATGGGAGCCGGGCAAACCCAACTATTGACCCAAGACATGATTCGGAGCCGATTCATATAATGCTATAAGTTCGGGGTGCCGCACTTGTGAAAGTGTTCGGACTTATCACACCATAATGCGGGGAACATAAGCCCCTGGTGTATTCGACCGTACCAAAATATACGGGTGCAAGATGTCATTGATGAACATATATATAAAGTAATGCAATTATAGGAAAAAAGTGCTGCATTATTTATTCAAGGAATTCTGCCATGAGTGCATAACGATACAAATAGTGCAGTAAGCAAGGGAGTGGACTATTTTAAACATGTCCCCCTCCAGGGGTGGGCTGCGGAATGTTGTAATAAACAGATTTAATGCTCATAATGGATTCCACCTGAGTGTTCGTCATAGCCTTTGTTCCTCCCTGGCTGTTGCATCGTCAGTTCGGCAGATTCGCCGCCGGACAGGGCCTCTGGTGAACGGAGTCCTGTGTATAAAAAGAAGGAAAATAAAAATAAAAAGAGCGACACACTTGGGAGCCCCTGGTGTTGTCGAGCCGCACTCTGGGCCTGTTGTGGTCGTGCCCCTCCCCCTATTCCCATGGTATCTTTAGAGCGTAATGATGTACGCGAAGGGCTGGTCTTGCAATCATGCGAGGGCTGGGGTCGGGGACGCATTGCTACGCGTGCTCGGAACGTGCCAGGTGGTCTTGATTGATGTTTCTCCGGGCGCGTTTGGCCGTGTCCGGTCGTTTAACGGTCGGACTCGAAAATTGCCTTAGAAGGCTGCTCTGTACTTCTGCCGCGAGAGCCGCTATATGTTCCTCCGTTCGAAGGGAGCGTTCTGTATTTCCGTTGACCGTAATGACTCCACGAGGGCTTGGCATCTTGAGCTTGAGGTATGCATAATGTGGCACCACATTGAACTTTGCAAACGCGGTTCGTCCGAGCAGAGCGTGATAGCCGCTGCGGAACGGGACTATGTCGAAGATTAACTCCTCGCTTCGGAAATTATCGGGGATCCGAATACCACTTCCAGTGTGACTGAGCCTGTACAATTGGCCTCAACACCTGGTATGACGCCTTTGAAGCTCGTCTTTGTAGGTTTAATCCTTGAGGGGTCTATGCCCATCTTGCGCAATGTATCCTGATAAAGCAGGTTCAAGCTACTACCGCCGTCCATCAGGACTCTCGTGAGGTGAAATCCATCGACGATTGGGTCTAAAACCAATGCGGCGAATCCGCCATGGCGGATGCTTGTCGGATGGATCGAAAGTGATCGGGCAAGAGGACCATGGATTTAACTTCGGGGCGACTGGCTCCATCGCATATACGTCCCTTAGTGCACGCTTCCGCTCCCTCTTGGGTATATGGGTTGCGTATATCATGTTTACCGTCCGCACTTGTGGGGGCAAACCCTTCTGTCCTCTACTGTTCGGCGGCCGGGTCTCTTCCTCGTCGTCGCTGTGCAGCCCCTTGTCACTGTTTTCGGCAATTAACTTGCCGAAAAGTTAATTTCCGAAGACAGTGACAAGGGGCTGCACAGCGACGACGAGGAAGAGACCCGGCCGCCGAACAGTAGAGGACAGAAGGGTTTCCCCCCACAAGTGCGGACGGTAAACATGATATACGCAACCCATATACCCAAGAGGGAGCGGAAGCGTGCACTAAGGGACGTATATGCGATGGAGCCAGTCGCCCCGAAGTTCAATCCATGGTCCTCTTGCCCGATCACTTTCGATCGAAGAGACCATCCGACAAGCATCCGCCATGGCGGATTCGCCGCATTGGTTTTAGACCCAATCGTCGATGGATTTCACCTCACGAGAGTCCTGATGGACGGCGGCAGTAGCCTGAACCTGCTTTATCAGGATACATTGCGCAAGATGGGCATAGACCCCTCAAGGATTAAATCTACAAAGACGAGCTTCAAAGGCGTCATACCAGGTGTTGAGGCCAATTGTACAGGCTCAGTCACACTGGAAGTGGTATTCGGATCCCCGGATAATTTCCGAAGCGAGGAGTTAATCTTCGACATAGTCCCGTTCCGCAGCGGCTATCATGCTCTGCTCGGACGAACCGCGTTTGCAAAGTTCAATGTGGTGCCACATTATGCATACCTCAAGATCAAGATGCCAAGCCCTCGTGGAGTCATTACGGTCAACAGAAATACGGAACGCTCCCTCCGAACGGAGGAACATACAGCGGCTCTCGCGGCAGAAGTACAGAGCAGCCTTCTAAGGCAATTTTCGAGTCCGGCCGTTAAACGACCGGACATGGCCAAACGCGCCCGGAGCAACATCAATCAAGACCACCTGGCACGTTCCGAGCACGCGTAGCAATGCGGCCCCGACCCCAGCCCTCGCATGATTGCAAGACCAGCCCTTCGCGTACATCATTACGCTCTGAAGATACCATGGGCATAGGGGGAGGGGCACGACCACAACAGGCCCAGAGTGCGGCTCGACAACACCAGGGGCTCCCAAGTGTGTCGCTCTTTTTATTTTTATTTTCCTTCTTTTTATACACAGGACTCCGTTCACCAGAGGCCCTGTCCGGCGGCGAACCTGCCGAACTCAGGATGCAATAGCCAGGGAGGAACAAAGGATACGACGAACACTCAGATGGAATCCATTATGAGCATTAAATCTGTTTATTACAACATTCTGCAGCCCACCCCTGGAGGGGGACATGTTTAAAATAGTCCACTCCCTTGCTTACCGCACTATTTGTATCGTTCTGCACTCATGGCAGAATTTCTTGAATAAATAATGCAGCACTTTTTGCCTATAATTGCATTACTTTATATATATGTTCATCAATGACATCTTGCACCCGTATATTTTGGTACGGCCGAATACACCAGGGGATTATGTTCCCCGCATTATGGTGTGATAAGTCCGAACACTTTCACAAGTGTGGCACCCCGAACTTATAGCATTATATGAATCGGCTCCGAATCATGTCTTGGGTCAATAGTTGGGTTTGCCCGGCTCCCATGTTTTGGTACCTTACGTTCCGTTCCGTCGGCTAAGGTAGCACTGGGAGAACCACTGCGATTGCGCCCCGGTTAAGCTGGGCGAGCGCCTCAATGGAGAAAGCTAAAACTGACTGTCATGATAAGGCGAGAGACTGGTTGCTGTTTGAGAGGTCTTTTCGAGTCCCTAAAGACTTATGCCGCTTCGAGCGAAGAACCAGATAATGTCCGGCCAAGGCGTGGATAGCGCCCTGCACTCGGTCTTCCGACACTAGGGGCTTCGCCGAAATTTAAAATTATAGAATTCTATGGCTAAGTGAGAGTGTTCAAGCATTATAAGTCTGGTTTCCTTGTTCGTTGTGTTGAGCGCCTCCCTAGATGGACCCAAAAATGGGAACAAGAGTGCTCAAGTTTATCCCGAACACCCCAGCACTCGTGGCATGGGGGCTGAAGCCGACGACTTGCCATCTCTCAGATTTAATAAACGGCCGCACAGAAGGTAATATTTTAAATCAATAAGCGTTGCTTAGCGCATATGAACAAAGTTTTCAGCGCACAGGATAACACATGGCGAGTCTACTCAATAATTACATCTCTGGGGCACTCATCCGCAATCTTGCGGGCACCCTTCAGGACAGTCTTATAGTACATCTCAGGCGTACGATACTCCTTGCCCGCTGGCGGCGCGTTAGTGATAAGCCTCTCCGCATCCAGCCTGCCCCAATGCACCTTTGCGCGGGCAAGGGCCCGACGAGCACCTTCAATACAGGCGGAGCGCTTGATGACCTCCACCAAGGGGCATGCATCCACTAGCCGCCGCACGAGGCCGAAGTAGCTCCCAGGCATGGCCTCTCTAGGCCACAGCCGGACTATGAGGCCCTTCATGGCCTGCTCGGCTACGTTGTGGAGCTCGACCCGGTGCTTCAGCTGGTCGCTAGGGGGCACCAGATGGCCGGCCTCAGCGTACTGAGACCAGAAGACCTTCTCCATTGAGCTCCCCTCCTCGGCTCGGTAGAATGCGGCGGCATCGAACACACTGCGAGGCAGATCTGCAAACGCCCCTGGAGAGCTCTGAATTCGGGTAAGTGTCAGGTAGTTTACATTAACATGCTTGCTTTGCAGGAAAATGCCTTACCCGCCGCTATTTTCTTCACCATGTCAATCTCCTGGAGGGCCTTATGGGCCTCGGCCTTGGCGGATTTGGCACTTTCGAGAGCTGAGGCAAGCTCGGACTCTCGAGTCTTTGAGTCGCGCTCCAAACTCTCATGCTTTTCCATGAGAGCCTGGAGCTCTTGCTGCACCTCCGCCACCCGCGCCTCCTGCTTCTCTTGCTCTGCCCGTTCCACGGCCGCATTGCGCTCGGCCGCGGACACAGCCTCCTTCAGGGTTGCCACCTCGTTCGTGGCCCCTAAAGTACCCACGTTATCCTTGTTATTTTTGTCGCAACCTAAATCCTTTTCTGTAAGGTAACTATACAAAGTGGTGTTACTCACCTTCTTTGTCCTCGAGCTGCTTCTTGGCACGGCCGAGCTCTTGCTCGGACCACTCGAGGTCCTGCTTCAAAGCACCAACCTCTGCAGTCAGTGCGGCAGAGGTCAGCAGCGCAGCCTGCAAACCCATATTGACATAATTTTTAGCAACCCTGCATATATCTTTTTTAGATCCTCAGTCCAGCTTTTCTTTCCGAACACCGAACCGAGCATCAGGGACTACTGTCTATGCGGTATTACATTACATATTTTAAACTTCTTACCTCAAAGCCTCTTAGAAGGCTACTGCAGGCTTCGGTCAGCCTGCTCTTGGCGAGCTGAACCTTCTGAATCACCGCACTCATAATAGTACGGTGTTCTTCCTCGATGGAAGCGCCTTTGAGCGCCTCTAACAAGTTATCCGGCGCCTCCGGTTGGACGGGGGTCGCCGGTGTCATGGTCTTGCCCTTCTTACGAAGGGCCCGCCTGCCGGACTCCGGAACCACTACTGGTTCCAGCGTGGAGTCCGGCGCAAAGTCCGGGAGGCTGCCTTCTGGCCCCTCCAGAGCCTCCTCCTGATGGGTCCTGTTGGGGATATTACCACCGGGCGTGAACCGGCCTATCTGGGCCGGGTTAACTTCAGTAGTAGTATAAGCAGATGAAGGCCCAAGGCCTGTAGTCGGTTTAGAGCTTGCAGCCGTAAACCGGCTTGATATGTAAACTTGTATTGTAAGTTAGGAATAGAGAGATACCAACCGGTATACAAGTATGAACCGGTTGGGACTCTATGGACCGACGGGCGTCACCCGCGTATATAAGGGGTCGACCCGGCGGCGGTTCAGGACAGACAACAACAACTCGAGCCTAGGCGAAGCTTGTTTGCTCCCTAGCCATCGAAACCACATCAATTCCATCACAACTAGACGTAGGCTTTTACCTTCATCGAAGGGGCCGAACTAGTATAAACCCCCGTGTCTTTGTGTCCGCTTTAACCCCTTCAAGTTAACCCGTAGCGATGGCTCCACGACTAAGTCCTTTCATTAGGACATCTGCCGTGACAAATCCACGACAGTTGGCGCCCACCGTGGGGCTATCGCACGACGGTTTGATGATCTTGGAGGGCAAGCTCAAGGGACTCGAAGGCTATGCTGTGGGCCGGATGACCGAGAGTCGTCGCGGCAAGCTCTACATCGACGATTCAGGATGGGTTCCCGAAGCCAGCTCGATCGAGTACGGATACCGGATCCCCTTTGGTGACATACACGTTTTCATCGGCAAGATTTGTGAGCCTAGGCCTGAGCCGAACATCTGCACCTACCTCGTCGAGACGGCTCAGCATGCGAGATCTACCCAGGTTAAACCGGCCGTGAAGCGTGCCTTCGTTGGAGTCATCCACGGAGGAGAGCATGAGGACAAGCCGGGATACGGTAGCGAGACCATCGTCTATTCCGGTGACGAGTCCTCGACCGGAGAGACTGAATCATTGTACCAGTTGCAAGACAACCAGATTAGGGGCTGTTCCGATGGCGACAGTATTCCAGACCCCCCAGATCAGATCAACCGGGTTGGAATATTCATGGCCGGCACGCAGGCGGCGAATCACTCTTCGACCGCAGCAGCAATGCTCTCCGGATCAGCGGCGGCAGCGGCAGCAGGGGCAGGAGGCCTTATACGCCCACCGGTTCAAGTTCTGTCTGACCTATTTGATGCGCTAGCAGTACTTATGGCCGAGGCCAATCCGGCGGATCAGGAGGCCCATGATGCGGAGATTGCGAAGGTGAGAGAGTAGATCGTGCAGGCCAAAACTGATCTGGCGGCAGAGAGAGACCGGATGGCCGCAGAGCGGGCCGCTTTAGACGCCCAGGCCTATAAGCTCATGCTTGACCAGAGCGCATCACAAGAGGTCTTAGAGCGAAAGCACAGGTCACGCCTACTGTTAGGGTTTGACCCTCGAAATCTCTTTTATACTCCGGGAGCAGGAACCAGTAATCCGCCGGGGCACCAGGAGGTAAACAGGGTCGAGGCACCAGGGCCAGGAGCGACGGTCCAACCCCGCCTGATGGAACCTCCTCGGCAGAACATTGTGATTCCTCCACTGGTCCAGACACCTCCGGGTCATTATTCAAATCCTATGGATAATCTTGTCGCAGCTGCTGCGCGGTTAGAAGCTATCCCGGTCGAAGGAGACTCTCCACAGGCAATAGAAACGCGTCGGGTTAAGGAACCTCTCCGGACTGCTTTGATTCAGCAGGAGGCGTATTCATACAGCCGTGACCGGATTCATTCCACACCTCGTCCAAGCCGGAGCTACAGTAGGCGCGTGGATGAACCGGCCGTATCAAGCAACGCGCGGAACCATGAAGCGGCCCGAGGCAATAGCCCGACAGGCGGTGTTCGCGATGCTCAGGATGTAGTGGACCGGGCCCGGGCACGAAGGGAGGCCGAGTTAGCAGCACAGAACGAGGCGGATCAGCTTACACCGGTCCGTCCCGCCACCTCGGCCGGGCCAGGAGTGGGATCTAGCTTGGGAGTACCCTGTTTAGTCCCTGCTTTACGCAATGTGCGCCTGCCAAAAGACTTCAAGGGTCCGCGCAAGGTGCCGAATTACACCGCTGATTTATCTCCAAAAGCATGGGTAGAGAGTTATGAGATGGCCATGGAGATGCTGGTTGTGGAGGAAACCGCGTGTGCAAAGTACTTCACCATGATGCTTGAAGGCACGGCCCGTACTTGGTTGAAAAGCCTGCCGCCTAATTCTATCAGTTCATGGGCTCAGTTGCGGGCCCGGTTTATCCAGAATTTCAAAGACACATGTAAGCAGCCTAAGTCCATAGTTGATTTGGCGGCTTGTGTTCAGGAGGACGGAGAGTCAACAACCCATTGGGTGCGACGCGTTTCGGAAGTCTTGCACTCGTCTGACAGGATCAATGCTGACTCGGCGATCATAACCCTGGAGGGCAACTACCGGTTTATGCCTTTAAAGTTGAAGCTGGGGCGTATGAAGCGGTTCTGTAATGACATGGGAACTCTCATGTCCGCTTTAGTGAAGTATGCTGATTCTGATAGTACCAAGGATCCCGAGACTGACGATGACGAAGCAGGGAAGGGAAAGAAGAATAGCAATTCCAAGGGGCATCAATATAAAACGGCAGGCCATGGAAACGGAGGCAAGCGTAAAGCGGATGGCAGCATGGACTTTGTGGCTAACACTAATGCACAGGACAAGGGTCACCGGCGCAGAGGTAAAGCGGCGAATCGTAATGGGGCTCCAAATCCTAACCCTGATCACTTAAACTATTTGTTGAATCAGCCCTGCCCAAAACAAGGGACGAAGGAGGCGCCGGATAACCACCTTTGGAAGGATTGTTACATTATGCAGGAATTTAAAAACTCTAATGCCTTCCGGTATGACCGTGGGTCAGGTGGTGGTTCAGGATCCGGTTTCCATGGGCCGGGTCACGATGGAGCTTCCGGTTCAGGTTTCAATCAGGGTGGTAATAGTAACCAGAACAATCAGGGCGGTCAAGGGGGCTACAACCAACAGCAGCAGCAGCAGCAGTCGGGTTATCAGAGCCAGCCAAAACAGTTGAACAATGGGCAGTATCATGTTTTCACAACTAGCTTGGATAAGCGCGACCGGAAGCTTCACAAGCGTGCGGTGAACTCTGTTGAACCGGCTGTACCATGTTACTTATGCTGGTTGGAGCAGCCTATCATGTGGAGCAGGGAGGATCACCCCCCACCCGGATTGACAACCCGGGCCAGATGGCATTAGTGGTAGACCCTCAGGTGGGAGGTTACAAATTCACCAAGGTGCTCATGGATGGAGGGAGCAGTATTAACATCCTGTACTATGAGACATTCCGCCGCATGGGGCTAACAGACAAGGATCTCAGACCGTCTAATACGGTGTTCCATGGTGTGGTACCTAGCAAATCGGCATACCCTGTCGGTAAGATAGCCCTGGAGGTGGCTTTCGGGGACGAGCATGATTCCCGATCTGAAACACTAACCTTTGAGGTGGTGAAAATCCGGAGCCCATATCACGCCTTGTTTGGGCGGCCAGCTTATGCCAAATTCATGGCACGGCCTTGTTATATCTATTTGCAACTCAAGATGCCGGGTTACAAAGGGACAATCACGGTTCATGGGAGCCGCAAGATTGCTTTGGAATGTGAGGAAGGTGATGCGGCCTATGCAGAGTCGGTTTGCGCCACGGAGGAGTTGAAATATTATAGGGACAATGTTGATCCGGTGATAATATCCCCTTTGAAGAAGCCCACTACAGAGCATGATTCAGATCTGAAGTTCAAATCGGCAGCTGAGACCAAGCTTGTTGACTTCGTGCCCGGCGATTCGTCCAAGCAGTTCACTGTCAGTGCCAACTTGGACCCTAAATAGGAAAGCGCGCTCATCGAGTTCATCCGTGAGAATCGGGACATTTTTGCATGGAAGCCTTCTGACATGCCAGGTGTACCGAGGGAACTCGCTGAGCACACTCTTAATGTTGATCCCAAGTATAAACCAGTAAAAAAGTTTCTCCGCCGGTTTAACGAAGAAAGGTGCAAAGCCATTGGAGAGGAAGTGGCCAGACTCTTAGCAGCTGGCTTTATCATTGAAGTGTTCCATCTAGAGTGGCTTGCTAATCCGGTGCTGGTTCTTAAGAAAAACGGCACTTGGCGTATGTGTGTGGATTACATGGATCTTAACAAGGCTTGTCCAGTGGATCCTTTTGCCCTCCCCCGCATTCACTAGATTATTGATGCCACGGCGGGTTGTGAGCATTTGAGTTTTTTGGATGCATATTCTGGGTACCATCAGATCAAAATGGCGGTTAAGGACCAGGAGAAGACGGTGTTTATTACTCCCTTTGGAGCCTTCTGCTATGTATCTATGCCTTTTGGGCTCAAGAGCGCCCAAGCCACTTATCAACGGTGCGTACAAAACTGCCTGCATAAACAGATCGGCCGTAATGTGCACGCCTATGTGGACGATATTGTAGTCAAGTCAAGGCAGAAGGAGATGCTGGTTGATGATGTGAAGGAAACCTTTGACAACTTGAGGGCTTACAAGATGATGCTTAACCCGGCCAAATGTGTCTTCGGTGTTCCGACAGGCAAGTTATTGGGTTTCTGGTGTCCAATAGAGGAATTGAGGCCAATCCAGAGAAAATTACGGCTATCACCTCCCTGGCTAAACCGAAGTGTATCAACGATGTTCAGCGTTTGGCGGGTCGGATCGCCGCACTGAGCCGGTTTATCAGCCGCCTCAGAGAAAAGGCCATCCCTTTGTACCAGATGCTGAGGAAGGCAGATCAATTCATCTGGAGCCCGGCTGCTGATGAAGCGTTGGAGGACTTAAAGCGACAATTAGCCAATCCGCCCGTTCTTGCAGCTCCGGTCGACAAGGAGCCGTTGTTGTTATACGTATAGGCCAATGCTCGAGCAGTTAGCGTGGCTATTGTGGTGGAACACAAGGAGGCAGGCAAAGAGTATCCGGTTCAGCGGCCGGTTTATTATATCAGCGAGGTGCTCATTGAATCCAAGAAAAGATATCCGCATTGGCAGAAGCTGGTATATGGAGTTTTTATGGCAAGCCGAAAGTTGAAGCAGTATTTCCAAGGGCACCCCATCACAGTGGTCAGTTCAGCTCCCTTGGGCGATATCATACAGAACCGGGAGGCCACTGGCCAGATTGCCAAGTGGGCCATAGAACTTGGGCCGCACGGATTGAAGTATGTGCCTCGGACGGCAGTAAAATCTCAAGCACTTGTTGATTTCATCAATGATTGGACAGAGTTGCAAGCACCAGAGGAGAAGCCGGATCACACATATTGGACTATCCATTTTGATGGATCCAGGCAATTGGAAGGCTCGGGGGCTGGAGTCGTATTAACTTCCCCACGAGGTGATAAGTTTTGTTATGTTCTCCGCTTAATGTTCCCTTGTACTAATAATGCAGCTGAGTATGAAGCTTTGCTCCATGGTCTCCGGATGGCTAAAGAGATGAATCTAAGCCGGGTTAAGTGCTTCGGTGACTCGGACCTCGTGGCTCAACAGGTGTCTGGCACTTGGGATTCTAAGGACCCACTTATGGCTGCATATCGTCGCGAGGTGGATATGGTTGCAGGTCACTTCAAAGGTTATCAGGTGGATCACGTGGATCGTCGAAAAAATGAAGCGGCGGACGCTTTAAGCCGGTTGGGCTCTCAGCGTAAACCGGTCCCGCCTAATGTCTTTCTTGATGTGTTGCACAACCCGTCAGTCAAGCTCCTGGGTGAAGCGGATTTGGCTATTCCTGATCCGGAGGCTCAATTGGTGGCAGCCCTGCATATTATACCGGATTGGACAGTTCCTTATCTTGCGTACATGAACCGGGGAGAGTTGCCAGAGGATGAGATTCTAGCCAGGCAGATAGTCCGGCGATCCAAATCTATGACCATTGTCAATGGCGAATTGCATCATTGCAGTGTATCAGGGGCGTTTCAACGCTGCGTCTCTCCTGAGGAAGGCTGTGAAATCTTACGAGAAATCCATGAAGGGGATTGTGGTCATCACGCCGGTTCAAAGTCTCTGGTGGCAAAGGCGTTTCGTCATGGGTTCTACTGGTTGACAGCTCATGCTGATGCGGAGGACTTGGTTAGGCGGTGTGATGGCTGTCAGAAATTTTCAAGGCGTGCTCATGTGCCGGCTCAAGAATTGAGGATGATTCCAATTACTTGGCCATTTGCAACATGGGGGCTGGATATGGTCGGACCTTTTAAAAGATCCAAGGATAAGAAAACCCACCTTTTGGTGGTAGTTGACAAGTTTACCAAGTGGGTTGAAGCGGAGCCTGTCAGCAAGTGTGATGCAGCTACAGCGGTGCAGTTTATTAAAAAGGTGATTTTCCGGTTTGGCTTTCCACACAGTATCATTACTGACAATGGTACCAATTTATCTAAGGGTGCTATGAAGGAATTCTGTGAACGTGAGCACATCCGACTTGACGTATCGTCAGTGGCTCACCCCCAGTCCAATGGGCAGGCAGAACGGGCTAATCAAGAGATCTTGCGGGCATCAAACCCCGGCTTATGGTTCCATTGCAAAGAACACCGGGTTGTTGGGTTGAAGAGCTACCGTATGTGCTATGGAGTATCAATACTACGCCCAACCGATCTACAGGATACACGCCGTTTTTATGGTCTACGGAGCGGAGGCGGTTCTCCCTAGTGATATCCGACACGATTCACCTCGTGTAGCGGCTTATGATGAAGCGGACAATGAGACAGCACGGCAAAACGCTTTGGACCTGTTGGATGAGGAGCGTGACATAGCGGCTGCCCGCTCGGCGATTTATCAACAAGATCTTCGTCGCTATGACAGTCGCCGGGTTAGAACCAGAACTTTTCAAGAAGGAGATTTGGTGCTTCGACTCATCCAAGACCAGACGGATGCGCACAAGTTATCCTCACCATGGGAAGGACCTTTCGTGGTCAGCATGAATCTGCACAACGGGTCATACCATCTGATCGATATTCGGGAGCATAAAGACTCACACAAATCAGAGGAGGAGACCAACAGGCCGTGGAACATAGCTCATCTTCGGCCTTACTACACTTGAGCCATCGGCTCTTTCTATGTACATATTATGACAATGTACTCAGCTAAAGCGGGGTCTCTGTCCTTTCATATCATGTGTGGTTACATGGAGTAGTTCTGTTTTAAAGCGGCCTCCGGTTTACCCCTTGAAATTTGCTTTTTATATCACTTGGGGCCTTGGTCGTGTCCGAACCAACGCGACACCTTTTGATAGGCGAAAGCCACCAGATCACTTGGGGACATGGTCAAGTCTGAACCAGTCACGCCTCTTGATCGGCCTAAGGCCACAAAATCACTTGGGGGCTTGGTCAAACCCGAACCATTGCCACGCCTTTTGATTGGCATATATGCCACGGTTTCATTTGGGGACCTGGCTGACTTGAGCCATTGTCACTCCTATTGGGGGCTTGGTCCTGTCCGACCATGGTAACACCATCTGATCGGCTCAGTATAGCATGTTTTTTGCAAACGGTTTTTATCGTTGCCTTTGCTTCCATATTTCTTTATGGCTATTTCTTAATTTTTGTTGTGTTTCCTTCAAACCAACAACACTTTTTAACCGGTTCAGTTGACAGATTCGGTTCATTTTTAATCCGGCGAAGTATACCCGGTTTACCTTTCCTGTTAACATCATGGAGTAACAGGGGGGCTCGTAATGACCCAGCACGGTTTACATGGGAGCTGTTTTCTCCCCTTTTACGGTAATGGTTTATAAAACCTCCGCTTCAAGCCTGGCTAAGCCAACTTCATGCCCAGTGATGGCAGGTACTTTGTATCGCTTAAATTAGTTATATGTTTTAAATACATTGATGATATATATATATCAAGATCATAAACCGGCTGGCGGTACAACCGCCACCGAAGTTCAAGATTTTCTGATTGCAGGAAATATAATTTGAGGCTTTTCAAACAAAAGCATCAGTACTTATGCACGAAGGCATATTCAAGACAGAAGCATTAACTATCCTATTACAAGGCAACACGGTGGCCAAATAAGATCATTGTTATTTTGGCAGATCATCATAAGGCAGCCATTTAAACCGGCCTCCGGTTCAAGCCTGCTCATCGTCTTGCGTCGCTTCAGATTCCTCATCTCTATCCATTGGCTGGAAATCAACAGTGGTCCAGTCGATTCCCATTAAAGCTTGAAAGACAGCCTCTTCATGGATCAGAGAAGACGGTTCAATATCAGGAGCGTAAGTATGCTTACGGTTTGGAGGAATCAGATTCTCCGCTTCAAAAGCTGGTGCAGCCACTCGCTTGTTCTGATCATCGTACTGAGCTTGGTAATGCGACAAGTCTGCCTCCTCAGCTAATTGACAAGCCAGAGGGCGCACTGCACGGTTTATCGCTCTCAAATCCTCTTCATTGAATTCTGAGCCATCTTCCTTCAAGCTGGGATAGCCTTGAGCTGCTTCAACAGGATCGAAATCCGGCACCCATGCTTTTGCCCGGATCAAGGCATTAATTGCTCCGGTTCGAGCAGCAGATTTCTTCAGTTCTTCAATCCGGGCAGGAAGCATTGACAACCTCTTCAGAGTATCTTGGATTAAAGTAGGTGCCGGATTGTTATGAGATGCAGTGGTAATGATCCGCTGCGCTCCGGTATACAGTTGCTCAATCAAAGTGTATGCAGCCTTCAACTTCATCCGAACATCTGATCCTAAGTGACCAATACGTGTACCTGCAACAATACAGGAGAAGTCACAAACCGGATCTGTTGTAAGCAGGTCAGAATTGTCAAAGAAATCAAAAGGAGCTTACCAAAGATAGCAGCGGTCATGGAATGTACTTGCCGCTTTACGGCAGTAAGTTCATCTACCACCGGTTTAAGGGCAGCTTCAGCATTTTCAGCCCTTTTTGTTAAACCGGCCTTCTCAGCGGCCCAATCAGCCCGCTCCTTGTTGAAGCCCTCCTTCAGCTTTTCTGTGATGCTCAAGGCCCCGGTTAATTCTTCCTTTGCCTTGTCGGTTTCAGCCTGTTGGGTTTTCAAAGTTGCCTGAAGATCAGTAATCCGGTCCTCTTTGATCTTCACTTCAGCCTGCATACAGACAGTGCTTGCTTTCAAACAAACAGTGCAAGAATCTGAAGTACCAACCACATAACAAGTTATGCGCTTGATACTTGGGGGCTAATGCACCTTCAATTTTCATCTATTACTAAATCGCAAAGTCCCAAGCTCAATACAGGTATTCAACTTGGCACTTGGGGGCTAATGGCTATTTGCTCAGTTATGTTCTCATGTTATAATCTTTATTGGAGTCCCGGTTTAACTATGCTAAGTTGAACCGGCCCTTGGGGGCTACATTGCTGGATTTCAAAGTATTGTGGACAGTATTCAAGTCCCGGTTTGAAGAAGACTACAAACCGGCCCTTGGGGGCTAGGAGGATATATATAGTGGCAGTACTTAAAGAAAGAAGAAGCACAAGGAAGTTACCTCAAATTTATCTCTCATCATCTTTACCAGGCCAGCTTCACAGTCACGACTAGTATATAGCCGGTTCAAGTAACCCGAATGAAGATCATGGGCACTCAGAGCAGCATATGTTTCCAGCTCAACATCCCATTTACCCTTGTTCAGGGCAGAAAAATCTTCTTTCACAGTATGCTTGGTTAAAGCGACAGGATTCCCTGGTTCAGAGCAACCTACACCGGTAATCACAACGTCATCATCTTTGGACTCACCGGTTTGCGTTGGCGCGGTCGGATTGTCGGCAGGTTTTGAAGGACTGCGGGATTTTTCAATCCGGATGGAGCTGGCAGGCGGGTCAACAGGGACTGAAGTATTGATAGGCCTTTTCTCAAGGATAGTATCATCTTGCAAGGGAGGATCGTTGGGAATATCCTCATGAACGAACGCTTCAAGATCTGGAGCTCTATCCTGTTCAGGGGCCACATTTTCCTCGGCCGCTTTGTCCAGGCGGGCTTTCTTGCTCGGTTTAGGTTTAGCCCTGAAAGAGAAACAAAGAATCAAGGAACAGCATAAGTTATGACACAGTATACCAGAAGCATATGTTCAGCTTAACTTACCCAAGGACCGTTTTCAGTGGCGGCAACTGGGTGGCCGATGATTCACCAGAGGATGAATGAGAAGTAACCTGATAATCGGAGTCGGACGGATTAAGAGGTTGACGGAAGTAACCCGCTTTAGGATGTAAATTAATAAAAAGGTCGGAGACCTCGGAGCGGCGTTTTCGAACCGGACTGTTTGGTAAACCGGCGGAGGTAACTACCTGGCCGCTGTGCCGGATTGTGCGGCGAGCTTCGTGTTGCTGAGTCTTCATAAGAAATTTGGGATCCAAGTAAGCAAGAGGATGAGAAAATTTAACTTTCCGGTTTGTCTAGCGAAATTTTGGCAAAGGCAAAGGATCTGAATCGGAAGAGAGAATAGTTACCTCAGCGATATCAGCATTGCTGGCTTCAGCATCGTCCTGACAAGTATCATCATCAATAAGGCGTGTAAAAAGTAAGCCTAGTGAATCGAGTTCTACCTCAAAGTCCGAGTTACCCACATCATCATCAACGGCCGAATCAGATGAAGCAGTGGTTTTCCTCTTTTTAGCAGGCTTTTTCATGACCTTGGTCTTTGGCCGGGTTGGCCGTTCTGCTTCCTCCGCTTTGTCTTGTGGAAGATTTTTGCTCCAAAACGAATTATCCCCCTGATTAAGCAGTGATCGATGTCAAACGGAGATAGTAGTAACATGTTCAATAAAAGAATAATCAAAATTGTACAGCTGGCGGTTTGTTGGTAGCGCAGAAAGGGAGCAGGCCGGTTTGAGCGCAGAGATGCTCCGGTTCATTCAACATTATCTTCACAGACTCTGTGACTTCATCATCGGAGAGCTGGATTTTGGTGTGTCGGAGTGGGTCATCGACGCTATCAGTATACTTGCACATCAAACCGGAGCGCCGGCTGAGAGGCAGTGCGCTCCATGATATCCAACAAAGTGCAAGGTCTATTCCTGTTAAACCGTTGGCCATGAAGGCTCGGAGCTTGGATAATTGGGGAGCATATTTAATTCTCTCCTTGGCACTTAATCTTTGCGGAAATGGGTGAGTGTTGCTGAGCCGCTCCGGACGAAAGCCAGGTAAAGGATTTTCATTCTCAGGAGAAGTGTCTTTGCAATAAAACCATGTTGCATTCCACTCCTTGGGGTGACTGTGTAGTCTGGCGTGGGGATAAGTGATCTCCTTTCTTTTCTGAATTGCCATACCGCCCAATTCAGTATTGGGGCCATCAGTGAATTCTATGCGGCGGTTTAAGTGGAAGCAGTCTCTAAACAATTCAACTGAAAGCTCCTCTTGAAGGTATACCTCAGAGAGCACTTGGAAGTGACATAGGTTGGTAACAGAATTGGGGCCAATATCTTGCGGGCGGAGCTGGAAAATTGGCTAACACATCCGGTAAAATTTAGAACCGGGCGGTTTGAAGCCCCGGGCTAAATGATCTGCAAAGATCACAACCTCTCCTTCTTGAGGTGTGGGAGGACATTCATTTCCAGGAACCCTCCAGTGGATCGTATCTTTGCTGTCTAAAGCGCCAATCAAGACTAAATCGTCCAGCTGAGTCTCTGTGACGCGAGAAGGAACCCAGTTGCACTCATACACTTGTTTGGCCATGGTAAGATCTACAAGAAATAGGTGCTTCCGGTTCAGGAATATGTTGGATAGCAGAAGGTGCTGGTCTGAGCAATGTTAAACCGGAGGCAGTACATTTAAACTGGATGTCTATGAGGTGGCATTAGGTGGCTAAAAAGTACTGGCGGTTCAACAAGGGGACTAATGGTATATGCCGGTTTATTAACTTTTTCTGTATTAAGTTAAACCGCCTGATCTAAACATTGAAAGCAATCGAAGTTGGCGGAGGGCTAAGTATGCAGAAACAGGTTTCGCAAAGTTTTATTGCAGCAATGGATCTGAAGCAAGTTCAGAAAAACAGAAAATATTCAAAAGGATAAAGACAGAACGGAAGTGAACCAACGAGCAGATATGTAGATGAGATCTATGGACTTAAGCGTGAAACTACAGGCGGATGCTAAAATGCTACTGCTAATCAGGGCAGGGGTTCACAGATTTATTCAGGAGTTTGGGTATGGGTATGAACAAACAATGAACTCGGCAAGGACATGAAACCTTAAGAACAGATTTAGGTCAAGAGGAACGGAAGGCTTACTGAAAACGAAGAAGACGCGGGAGGATACTGCAGTGCTCTGGTGCGTTCAGGTTGATGCAGCGGCCCAAGACGATGCAGAGGTCGACGGCGGCGGCGGAGCTCCGAGGCTGGCGATGCGAGGAAGACGAAGAGAAAGAGACGAAGAGGAGAAAAAGGAAATGACCCTTCGGTCCTATTTATAAGGCAACAGATGTGGGTCAGGCGCGCGAATCCAGGAGCCGAAATTTCGGAAGTGGAGCTGATGACTTCGGTATCGCAGATCTATTGATAAAAGAAGGCGCCATAAATGTTAACTTCATGATGACATCATACCGGTTGACAGCAACCAGAGATGATGACGACATGGCGGTTTACCAACTACCAGAAGATATCCAAGACAAAGATTTTGTGAAGGATTGACATGAACCAGTTCAAATCAATCTAGGGCCTAATGTTGGGGATATTACCACCGGGCGTGAACCGGCCTATCCGGGCCGGGTTAACTTCAGTAGTAGTATAAGCGTATGAAGGCCCAAGGCCTGTAGTCGGTTTAGAGCTTGTAGCCGTAAACCGGCTTGATATGTAAACTTGTATTGTAAGTTAGGAATAGAGAGATACCAACCGGTATACAAGTATGAACCGGTTGGGACTCTATGGACCGACGGGCGTCACCCGTGTATATAAGGGGTCGACCCGGCGGCGGTTCAGGACAGACAACAACAACTCGAGCCTAGGCGAAGCTTGTTTGCTCCCTAGCCATCGAAACCACATCAATTCCATCACAACTAGACGTAGGCTTTTACCTTCATCGAAGGGGCCGAACTAGTATAAACCCCCGTGTCTTTGTGTCCGCTTTAACCCCTTCAAGTTAACCCGTAGCGATGGCTCCACGACTAAGTCCTTTCATTAGGACATCTGCCGTGACAAATCCACGACAGGTCCCTTCCCGGGATCCCACCTCGGCGTCCTCAGCGTCGCGAGGGTTGGAGGCAGTCGGGATGGAATCTACATCCGATGGAGCCAACGACCCGCTCGATGAAGCGGGGAGATCATCATCGACCGGACTGCAGGCAGTGTGCGGCATTAGAAGGACACTATGTGACACAAAAAGAAATTATAAATCACTCAAGGGTCCGGATAATTACGATCTTGCCGGAGGCCTGGCCCTTGAGGGCCACTCTTCGTCGCCAACGTTGGCGTTGGCGGAGCTGTCCGGGGGAATAGTTCTTCCCCTCTTGGACCCTTCGGCCTCCCCTGTTGGGGAAGCCTTCCTCTTCCTCTCTCCTTCCTCTGGGAGAGAGTCCTCTTTCTCCTCCTCGTCTTCGGGGGAGGAGTCCGCCTTGGAGTCATCGGACACCTGAAAATGGGAACTCTTTCGAGTACCCGTGGCCACCTTCTTGGCCTTCTTCTCCGGCACCACATGCGGTGCCGGAACCAGCAGCCCCGCTAGAAGGGTGTCTACTGGGTTTTCTGGCATGGGAGCCAGACAGATGATCTGCTCGGCCTTCTTTATCCAGTCCTGTCAAAGGAAAAGGGAGATTGAAACCCGCGTAGGGTCAAACTATTAAAAACAAGTGTCCCGTAAAGGGGTAGAATCACTTACCTCGTCAGCTGGACGCTGCGAGCGAAATCCGCGATCTTCAGTGGCGGATGCGGGAGCTTCGGCGCCCTTGAACAACACCCTCCAGGCGCCTTCGTACGTTGTGTCAAAGAGCCCACTCAATGCCTGGTGTTGTGCCGGATTGAACTCCCACAATTTAAATGCCCGTTCTTGGCACGGGAGAACCCGGCGGATGAGCATGACTTGGACCACATTGACAAGCCTGAGCTTCTTGTTCACCAGCTTTTGGATACAGGCTTGGAGTCCTGTCAGCTCCTCCGAACTACCCCATAGCAAGCCCTTCTCTTTCCAGGAGGTGATCTATGTAGGGATACCAGATCTGAAATCGGGGGACGCCGCCCACTTAGGGTCGCACGGCTCGGTGATGTAGAACCACCCCGATTGCCACCCCTTGACGGACTCCACGAAGGCCCCTTCGAGCCAGGTGACGTTGGGCATCTTGCCCAACATGGCGCCTCCGCACTCCGCTTGAGTGCCCTTCACCACCTTCGGCTTGACATTGAAGGTCTTGAGCCACAAGCCGAAGTGGGGCTGGATGCAGAGGAAGGCCTCACACACGATGATAAACGACGAGATATTGAGGATAAAGTTTGGCGCCAGATCGTGGAAATCCAGGCCGTAATAGTACATGAGGCCCCGGACAAAGGGATGCAACGGGAAGCCCAGTCCGCGGAGGAAGTGGGGGAGGAATACGACCCTCTCATGGGGCCTGGGGGTGGGGATGAGCTGCCCCTTGTCGGGCAGCCGGTGCGCGATGTCGCCGGAAAGGTATCCAGCGCTGCGCAGTTTTGCGATGTGCTCCTCCGTAACGGTGGAGGCCAACCATTTGCCTCCCGCTCCGGACATGGTCGGAGAAGGTCGAGACGAGATGCGCGGACTTGGGCGCTGGAGCTCGAGTGCGCGGAGATGGATAAGCAAAGGAGGAAGAAGGCGTAGGTAAAAAAGGGTGGATCCTTATCCCCTTATATATGGGCGGACGAAGACTATGCGTCCCCACCGGCCTGGTAAAACTCGCTTATCTCCCAAGCGCCACCATCAATGGCGCGGTTGGGTTACCCACGTCCGTATTGATGAGAATCCCGGAATAAGGGGAAACACGATCTCTGCTTCGACAAGACGTGCCAAGGAAACCGCTTTGCTAAACGCGCTGAGGTGGTATAATAAAAAACGATTCAAGTAAACGCTTGGTAGTGGCGTGACGTCATGCTACCAGATACGTCAGCAGATTGAACTTGTGTACATATTATTCTCTCTACGGTGGAATGTGGAATTTATTTTGCAGAGCCGGACACTATCCTGGTGTTCACAATCTTCTATGAATTATTCGGAGGAGGAACCCGCCTTGCAATGCCGAACAATATGCGTACTGGACTCATCATAATTGAAGCCCTGGTTCAGGGGCTACTGAGGGAGTCCTGGACTAGGGGGTGTCCGGACAGCCGGACTATCATCGTCAGCCGGACTCCAAGACTATGAAGATACAAGATTGAAGACTTCGTCCCGTGTCCGGATGGGACTTTCCTTGGCGTGGAAGGCAAGCTTGGCGATACGGATATGTAGATCTCCTACTATTGTAACCGACTCTGTGTAACCCTAGCCCTCTCCGGTGTCTATATAAACTGGAGGGTTTTAGTCTGTAGGACAACACAACCATTACAACAATCATACCATAGGCTAGCTTCTAGGGTTTAGCTTCCTTGATCTCGTGGTAGATCCACTCTTGTAATACACATCATCAATATTAATCAAGCAGGACGTAGGGTTTTACCTCCATCGAGAGGGCCCGAACCTGGGTAAAAACATCGTGTCCCTTCTCTCCTGTTACCATCTGCCTAGACGCACAGTTCGGGACCCTCTACCCGAGATCCGCCGGTTTTGACACCGACACCCCCCCCCCAAAAAAAAGAGGCCAACGAGCCCAAAAGAAAAAAAGGGGAAAAAGAAAAAAATGAGAAAAAAAGAGAGAAGGGACAATTACTATCCTTTTTCCACACTTGTGCTTCAAAATAGCACCATGTTCTTCATGATAGAGAGTCTCCTATTTTGTCACTTTCATGTACTAGCGGGAATTTTTCATTATAGAATTTGGCTTCTATATTCCAATGATGGGCTTCATCAAATTGCCCTAGGTCTTCATGCGCAAGCAAGTTGGATGCACACCCACTTAGTTTATTTTTGAGATTTCATACACTTATAGCTCTAGTGCATCCATTGCATGACAATCCCTACTCACTTGCATCGATATCAATCGATGGGCATCTTCATAGCCCATTAATTTGCCTAGTTGATGTGAGACTTTCTCCTTCTTTTTGTCTTCTGCACAACCACCATATTCTATTCCACCTATAGTGCTATATCCATGGCTCATGCTCATGTATTGTGTGAAAGTTGAAAAAGTTTGAGAACACTAAAAGTATGAAACAATTGCTTGACTAACATCGGGGTTTGGCATGATGAAATACTTTGTGTGATGAAGATGGAGCATAGCCAGACTATATGATTTTATAGGGATAACTTTCTTTGGCCATGTTATTTTGATAAGCCATAATTGCTTTATTAGTATGGTTGAAGTATTATTGTTTTTATGTCAATATTAAACTTTTGTTTTAAATCTTATGGATATGAACATCCATGCCACAATAAAGAAAATTGCATTGATAAATATGTTAGGTAGCATTTCACATCAAAAATTCTGTTTTTATCATTTACCTACTCGAGGACGAGCATGAATTAAGATTGGGGATGCTTGATACATCTCCAACGTATCTATAATTTTTGATTGTTCCATGCTATTATATTATCTGTTTTGGATGTTTCATATGCATTAATATGCTATTTTATATTATTTTTGGGACTAACTTATTAACCTAGAGCCCAGTGCTAGTTTCTGTTTTTTCCTTGTTTTTGACTTTTTTGGAAAAGGAATATCAAACGGAGTCCAAACGGAATAAAACTTTACAATGATTTTTCTTGGACCAGAAGACACCCAGGAGACTTGGGAGAGGGCTAGAGGAGTCCCCAGGAAGCCACAAGCCTCTAGGGAACGCCCTAGGGGGGCATGCCCCCTGGCTTGTGGCCTCCTCGAGGGTCCCCTAACCCTGATTCTAGCTCTATATATATTCTCAAATATTCCACGAACACCCAAATCGTCCACAAAAATACTTCTTCATCGCGGCAAGCCTCTGTTCCTATGAGATCCCATCTTGGGGCTTTCGTCGTCGATCTACCGAAGGGGGATTCTATCACGGAGGGCCTCTACGTTAACCTTGTTGCCTTACCGATGAAGCATGAGTAGTTTTCCACAGACCTAAGGGTCCATATCTAGTAGTTAGATGGCTTCTTCTCTCTCTTTGACCTTTAATACCATGTTCCCCTTGATGTTCTTGGAGTTCTATCTGATGTAATCTTTTTTTGCGGTGTGTTTGTTGAGATCCAATGAATGATGGATTTATGATCAGATTATCTATGAATATTATTTGAGTCTCCTCTAAACTCTTTTATGCATGATTGAGATAGCTTAGTAAGTCTCTTTGATCTGTTGATTTGGTTTGGCCAACTAGATTGGTTTTTCTTGCAATGGGAGAAGTGCTTTGTGATGGGTTCAATCTTGTGGTGATGGGTTCAATCTTGTGGTGTCCTCACCCAGTGACATAGTAGGGTCAGCAAGGCACGCATTGTATTGTTGCCATTAAGGATAAAAAGATGGGGTTTATATCATATTGCTTGAGTTTATCCCTCTACATCATGTCAGCTTGCTTAATGCGTTACTCTGTTCTCTTGAACTTAATACTCTAGATGCAGGCAGGAGTCGGTCAATGTGTGGAGTAATAGTAGTAGATGCAGAATCATTTCGGTCTACTTGTCAAGGACGTGATGCCTATATTCATGATCATTGCCTTAGATATGTTCACAACTATGCACTTTTCTATCAATTGCTCAATAGTTATTTGTTTACCCACCGTATGCTTTATTCAAGAGAGAAGTCTCTAGTGAAACCTATGCTCCCCGGGTCTATTTTCCATCATATATTTTCAAACCTATAAACCAAAAAACCAAAAATATCTTGCTTCAATTTATTTATATTTAATTTAGTTTGCTCTTTTATTTATCTTTTATACCTATCTCTGTTAGATCTCACTCTTGTTCGTGACCATTGTTCAAAAAGTCTTTCGATTCAGCGATTTATCACTGCTCTTGGGGTGAGCGATAAGATTATGCCTTATCTTCACCATTTATTGTTTGGGACGATTTATGGCTCTGACAAGCGACTTATTGGGAATCTACAGATAAACCAGGCCTATTCATAGCATTATGTTTGCAAAAACTATGTTTATTTGTGTTTTGTGGACCTTGTTACGCTATATGTATTGTTATCCTATTTTTTGTCATTATACGAGGATTCAAAGGCTAGGAATCAAGGTAACACTTCTGTCCAGTATTGTTTTGATGTGGAATATAGCATATTTTAGTGTTGGGAACCTCGGATTTGCAAAAATTGCCGATTAATAGTCGACCGATAAAATTGATTAATCGGCCGATTTCCTGTTAATCTCTAATCCCTAGCTGATCGAGTAGCTAACTATAAGCGATATCCTCAACATTGTTCGTGACCGTGAAGGGATTGATAACCCCTTTTTCGCGTTGAGCGTAAGTGTTTGTTAGTTTGTGAAGGTGCATATATTGGAGACTTGCTTGTGCCTCCTACTCGATTGATACCTTGGTTCTTAACTGAGGGAAATACTTATCTCTACTTTGCTGCATCACCCTTTCCTCTTCAAGGGAAAAATCAATGCAAGCTCAAGAAGTAGCAATGACCATGACCGAATAGCTACACTATAGAGTTATCATCAGGAGTGCATTACAAGGTATCACGCTCGGCACTCAATAATATCTCTATAGAGCCGAGCAACTAAGGGGGTGCTGTGTCGGGCCCTGGACATCGATCATGTTGATCGAGTCATCGATCATCAAGCCAGGGCAACTGGTACAAGGTCAGGGGTCACTGGTGGATCACTATCCAACCTATACTAAGCACTTTAGGATAAGCAGGTAAGGTACAACATCAGGTTACAAAGCAGACTATGCATTAGAATAGGAGCAATCAATTGTAGTAGCAAAATTTAATGCAAGCATGAGAGAGAAGGAACTGAGTGATATCGGAATGATCAAGGGGGGTTTGCTTGCCTGGAATCTCTACTGAAAGGGAAGAAGGGTTGTGGATGACATAGTCGATCACAGTGGCATCAACAGCGGTCTTGGGGACTACCGAAGAAGAAGAGGGGAAGAAACAGTAAATACAAGCAAACACATGCACGACATGGCTATATGCAGAGCTAGGTGTGTTCTAACGCAGTGCTACATGATACCGGCGAAGGCGGAAAACATCCGGGGAAGTTTTACCGAAGTTTGCATTTTTCGGATAGATGAAACGGAGGGGGACGGTTCCATGTTCACTATGCTAGGGACGTGTGGTGGACAAACGGAGGGCATATTCGGAATCATCACATTTTTTCTGAGCAATTTTCATGTATAAATTATTTTTATCTAACTTACGGTTTATTTTCTATTAATTTTCAAAATTTTAAACAATTTCTGGAATTAACAAATTTAATTTATTTGAAAAATTCATTTACTGCGTCAGCATGACATCAGCGGTCAACATTGACCGTTGACTGGTCAAACTAACATGTGGGCCCCGTCTGTCATTGTCACATTGTCCTAATTAACATGTTAAGTAGTTTAATTAGTTAATTAGGTTAACTAAGATTAATTAGTTTAATTAAGTTAATTAATTAATTATATACTTCTTTATTAATCCTTTTTTTGTTCCGGGGCTGGGCCCCCCTTGTCATAGGCCTAGAGGCCTAACAGGCGCTGGGCGCAGCCCGAATGGGTGCGACCTGCAGGCGCGGCCGAGGCCGCGGGCGGCGGCGAGCAAGCAGCCGAGGGCGCCCGGGCCTCAGGCGGAGGCGGGGCACGGTAGCGGCGGCGGCGCAACAGGCGAGGGCAGCGGAGGGAGCGCTGCGGCGCGGGATAAGGCGGCGCGCGGGGCGAGCAGGGGCTGTGGGGATTAGGTGAGGGTGGCTGGGCGCGGCTGTGGGGCACGGCGGTTGGGCACGCGAGCGTGCTAGGTAGGATGCGGCAACTGTGGCGCGCGCGGGGTGGCTCGGTCAGAAAGCCTGGGCGGCGAGCAGGCAACGACGACGCAGGGGCGTGCAGGCCAACGGGCGAGGGAGGGTCGTGCTCCCGGTGGCGGCCGGGTGCAGCAGAGCAGCGGCTACGGTGGGTGCGTGCGGGTGGGGGGGCCATGGTAGTCGAGCAGGAACGGGGAAGACGAGATCCATACCCCCGGTGCAGTGGTTCACCGGTGAGGCGCGAGGAAGTCCGTCGAGGAGGGGACGAGGAGGCGGGCGACCGAGGAGGGGATTAGCTAGGGTTACGGGGCTGGTGGAGTGGCTGGGCAGAGCAGGCCAGCGACGGGTGGGCCGTCTAGTTCGGTAGCCAGCTGGGCCGAGGCGGCCAGGAAGGGGGGGTTGCCCCTTTTATTTTTTATTTTTTATTTTTTATTTTACTTTATAGTATTCTGTTTTCTTTTTAGTTTTATTTTATTTTTAGTTTTATAAAATATGACACTAGCCCGTAAATTAGCATTAGTTATTATGCCACTGCCACAAATAATTTGGCACTTTAATAAAATATGTTTATATTTGTTTACTATTTAAAAGCATTCAATAATAGTTTTTAGCACCTATTTTAATTAGTTTAGGGCATTACACCATTTTATAAAAATGTTGGTGCACCACCATAATTAGTTATGGAAAATTTGCAACACTTTGAACATTTTAGTTTGTCCTTTTCATACTTTATTTGTTTGACTTATTTTTAATTTGAATTTTGAATTGGTTTGAAACAACTTGGGACCTAGCAACAGTAAAAATGATGGCATGACAGCATTAGCAGGGGATAACTGTAGCTTAATTATCCCGGCGTTACAACCATCATCTTCTTCCTTGGACCAATGGGTTCACCATTTGAAAACCTTTGTAACCTCATACTAATACATGCTCTTTGATGAAATGAATAATATCCCTATGATTTTTTTCATCGTTATAATGTTTGAGTAGTTCTCATTTTTCCTATGGCATTTGTGATCTAGTTTCTTTCTATGAATTGTGTGAATTGTTATGGTGATGTCCTAGGATACTAAGGTAGAGGTTCACACTATATTATATCACACATTTGGGTAAGTAAACTATTGGTATTATGATAAATTTACGATGGGAGCCCCGAGAGACAGAACTTACCGTTCCATGACTTCACGAACTATAGCAGAGGGGATTCGAGAGGAAGCCTAGAGGGAGTTATGGCTATAGTTGAGTTATACCTTGATGAATCTTAGAATTTTTCTATACTTGCTAACAGAAAATTTATAAGTACATGTGACACCATGGTTTGGCAACATGTAAGCACATGCCTCTCCTGCATAATAATTGTAACAACATGTGTACTGGTATAATGTTGTTACCAGTTGCCCAGGGTCAATTTCACCACCACTTTCACAGCCACAAACTCTTGCTCCATTTTAGTTCTTGTAATTTATTTCATAAAAAGCACCTAAATTTATTTTTAGTTTACAAGTACTTTAATTATCTCCTTGCATTCTATCTTAATTGTGGAGAGTCTAGCCATAGTAAATGTTATGTACATGGATATTTGCATAAGTGGCATACATAACTTGAGAGATTAGGAAACCTATTTTTAGCTCCTGCGAGGTGCTGGTACTCACATACTTTCGCGTTCATATTGGAAAGTGATATAATAACTCACTTAACTTGAAGATTATCAAACTCTTTTTTTACTATGTACTGTAGGGCAAAGCCCCATAGTTAATTTATTAAGCAAAAGAGGTCCAAAAGAAATACAAGATTGTCTTAGAAGAGAGTGGGGGAGGCCAATTACAAGTTAGGGACTGGCCTATCCACAAAATTAAGGGAGAGGAAATCCAAGCCAAGATGGAAGGCTTCAAAGATGATTTGCCTCTCCAAGACGCAAAAAATAAATGAATCAATTTGCCTCTCCAAGACGCAAAAGAAGGCCTCTCATGTTGGAAAACCATCCCATTTCTAACAATCAATATATTCCAAGCAGCAACCATAGCCACCTCCATGAAGAAAGGGTGGTGAAAATCCCTTCTAGAAGCAGACAATCTATGATATTTGAGCCACTTCCCCAAGAGATTTGCAGATACTTCCATACTCTGATGCTAAAATTACAAGCAAAAAAGATACAGTCCCTAGTCTCAAGAAGGTGAGTAGGACACAAGACACAAAACTTCTCATCTTGCTTAGATCTCCGATGTCTACGTGGTAACATGTCTCTTGTGTAAATCGATTATTTAACAAGAGAGAGCCAAGAGATTCGATCTTCATTAAGCATCAACTTTCCCAAATCCATTTGCATGGGACATCCATAGGCAGATGGCCATGCATAATATTGTACAAGATTTTGGAAGAATAAGCACCAAGCTAATAGGGTCAGGACCAGACATATTAGCAATGGCCAACTACAAATGATTAAGCTCATCCATGGCCTCAAAGGAAAGAGGCAGAGCAAAAAAGAACGTTGTCCAAGAAATCTGTTAGGACCAAGAGTATATCGACCAAAGGAGGGTGAATGGGAGATTAAAAAATTCTTTCAAATGTTTTGAATTTGATCCCAGTTACAGCAGTGGAATAATGGAAAGAAGGAAATGAGCTGAATCAATTTTCTTCGTTAGAGGCATATTCTTCAATGGAAGCCTTGATAACAGTATGCGCTTGGGAAATCACAGGTTTAACTACGATAAGAAAAATGCAACGAGCAAATATGTGCAGTAAAATGATGCACAACATGATATGCTCAGAGATATGATATGATGGTGATGGAATAATAGAAGCGATGAAAATGAAACAGGATGAATACAATGATATATGGAGATGACAACAAAATGGAGTGAAAGCGTAAATGAAAATGCAACAGAGAATAATGATTGGATAGACTATCGACACAGAGCACGAATAAAAATTGCTAAAGGAATTGCAGTGAATAGAATGAACCAGTGGTTTCTGCCAAAGGGCTACGTCTGGTTGGAGGGGCTGTGACTTGACACGGAAAATAAACTCTCTTCACCCTATTCTCCTTCAACGCATAGCTGATCAGACTTAGGTTGATTTCACTCGTGGTAGATCCTTGTCCGCGATCTCCAAACCTTTAGTCGACCTTCACGAACCACAATCACTCTTGGTTGCTGAAGATCTAGCTCAGTGAAGATAACAACTCTTCAACACTCGAGTTGAAACCTATCCATCTAGAGAATGTGCGCAACTCTCAAGAGTAATAGGTACAAGAACTCTCAATCAGAACAACAGTGATGCTAAACCACTGTCTAAGTTTGGGCTCTTGATTTTCTCTCGATGGATCTTAAACTCAAATCACTCGAAGAGGAGTTGCTCAAATCAGTCTTCTCGGAAATCTCAAGCGGAGCAGCCAACAGACAATGTTGGAGCGGGGTGGCTATTTATAGCCGCAGCCTTCCCTGATGGGAAAAGACCAAATTGGACATCAGGATCAGCCAATGGCCTAATGACACGATTCCAACGGTCGAATTTGACCACAACGGTAACATTACTTGCGGAGCAAGTAATGCTAACTCCTCGGTCTGAGACAAATCTCTCACAGCAAAGAAGATCACAGTCTCTTGCTGACAAGATTTCTCTCGCAACTTTCATAGGTTTTGGCTAAGCATCACAACGGATATAAGCTTCGAGAACCTATACCTCTCTTAATAGTACGGAGGTCCTATGACTCAAATGAACTAAAGAAGAAAGACGAAAAGAATACTATGTCTTCAATTTGTTTTCAACTTATGTTCACTGCAGCCAATTTCTTCGGACGTCAGTACCGAACGACATGCTTTGCATCAGCAGAAAAACTTCAAGTGGTTAATTCCTTCACATCAATCTTCTCGTCTACACATCTATAATATATTTAGCCCATTCTTCTCTGCAACACAGATATACTTCGGTGAAGTTCCTCGAACTTAGCACCAAAGACAACATTCTCTTCAGTTCTGTATGGACTATTTCTCTCTATATGCACTAGCAAACAAATCAGTCCATACCTGTTTCTGTCAACAATCTCCAAAACACAAGGTAGGTAGATATTGCATGAACAATCTCCCCCTTTTTGGATGATTTTTGACAAAACAGATCACATCGAAGGATAGATAATGAATGAAATGTAATTGGAAGGATAATAATAAGATACAAGAGATAATTACCAAGAAAAAGCATACTCCCCCTGAAGGCATACATCAAAACATAAATGTACTGGAGGGAGACGAGATTATTCTTCATATGAGTGACATTGAATAATGATTTCATCCTTGACTTCCTTCAAAGCACTCGACGGTGTCTGAAGTGATTCATGTCACAAATACTTCGAAAGAAATTAGATATAGCATATATTTTGAAGGATTTGTAATGAAGGATATGATATGAAAGTTTTCTTAGAACACAATTTGAATCCACACGAGATGTAGTAGTCCTGCATGTTAGATATTATATACGATCAGAGCAAGATAACATAATAATGTGTTGTTCGGAGTGGATATGCTTCACATGTGGTTTTCCTGCGAAATAGAAGATATTAGGAGAAATAATCACGTGGAAAAACACTTTGTTATTGAATCATATAGCCTTCACAACGTAAGGCATTTAGGCTTAGACTCACAAACTCTTTTTTGCAAGGTTAGATAATGAAGGATAACAATCAGATCATATCCAACCACAATATATATAGTTCATTTAGTACTCAAAGTACTTCTCCCCCTTAGTATCGTCACTTGATGAATTCCAGTTCTTCTTTGTCGAGCAAATATTTTTCCCTGTAAGATAGATAATTATCGAGGGCAATCGTTCAAGGAAAATACATTCGATGGTACCTACAAACAGATAGTACGAAGCAAATAATATTGTAGGCAGAGGGGGTTATTAAGTTTACATGACGACCAAGTATTTCAACACCACAAGCAGTGCGTCAAGTTTTGAAAGGAAATTGTTCGAGGAAAAACCAAGAAACGAATGAAAACACCCTGCAGGAACCTCGATAAACTATCACTCGATGTAATTCTCCCCCTTTTAGTCAACGAGTGTCAAAAAGGAATGGGAAAACATACGAGGAACTACTCTGTGGGAGAATCCTCCGAATCGGATTTAAAACCACTCGACAACTCAGAGTTCGAAGAGTGAGGAAAGGTCAAGGCAGAAGCAGGAGTGTCAGCCTGGGCTCTAGAAGACTTAGAGCGATGAACATATGGTTTGAAGATAAGAGTACCAGTTGTATCTGCAATATCATCATCATGGCCGACAGACAACAGGTCAGCAGAACATTGTGGGAGAACAAGAGGCACGGATGCGAGGAACATCGAGTAAGTCCAGATAGTTATAATCCTTCAAGATGCCCCTTTTGGCTAAATCCTTTCGAGAGTAATGCTTCCTCAACAGAGTCCATGAGAGATTCTTAGCCTCCTTTTCATGCAGAAGAATTTGGCGAGTGCAATTATGAAGCAAATTCAGCTCAGTCATCAACTCCAGCTTTTCCTTTCTATCCAGGTTGATGTGGCTTTCCAGTGTCTGTTGAGTGTGAATGCAGATCTCATAAAGCGATGGATTTTCTTCACGAGGGATTACTGTCCTGGCCTTCTTGATCTTCGGTGAATTTTCAGATGCGGGCGCATTAGCAGCAAAATCCACAGGTTCCTTCCCGTTTCCATTGTCCTTCACTATGTGTAGAGTATCATGAACTGGGGCATGAATACCTTCGGAAAGTAAGCCCAGAAGAATTTCTCATGGGTGGGCTGCACATGATCCATGGAGCATAAGGTTTCAAGGACTACGGGTTGTCAGCTGCACAAGTGAGGTTTCGAATGAAAAGGTGAGGAATATCAAACTTTATCCCTTGAGACATGGCAGAAGTACATTTCCCACAATGCCTTTTGTCGGTGTCAAAACCGGCGGATCTCGGGTAGGGGGTCCCAAACTGTGCGTCTAGGCAGATGGTAACAGGAGACAAGGGACACGATGTTTTTACCCAGGTCCGGGCCCTCTCGATGGAGGTAAAACCCTACTCCTGCTTGATTGATATTGATGATATGGGTAGTACAAGAGTGGATCTACCACGAGATCAAGGAGGCTAAACCCTAGAAGCTAGCCTATGGTATGATTGTTCTTCTGTCCTATGGACTAAAACCCTCCGGTTTATAGACACCGAAGAGGGCTAGGGTTACACAAAGTCGATTACAATGGTAGGAGATCTACATATCCATATTGCCAAGCTTGCCTTCCACGCCAAGGAAAGTCCCATCCGGACACGGGACGAAGTCTTCAATCTTGTATCTTCATAGTCTTGGAGTCCTGCCGATGATGATAGTTCGGCTATCCGGACACCCCCTAGTCCAGGACTCCCTCAGTAGCCCCTGAACCAGGCTTCAATGACGACGAGTCCGGCACGCATATTGTCTTCGACATTGCAAGGCGGGTTCCTCCTCCGAATAATTCATAGAAGATCGTGGACACTAGGATAGTGTCCGGCTCTGTAAAATAAATTCCACATACCACCGTAGAGGGAATAATATTTACACAAGTTCAATCTGCTGACGTATTTTGTGGCGTGATGTCACACCACAACCAAGCCTTTACTCGAAACTTTTTTATTATACCACCTCAGCGCGTTTAGCGAAGCGGTTTCCTTGGCACGTCTTGTCGAAGCAGAGATCGTGTTCCCCTTATTCCGGGATTCCCATCAATACGGGCGTGGGTAACCCAACCGCGCCCGCTGCCACGCCCCCTCCATCGAAGGCGGGTTCCAAACGGTCACGGGGACGGCTCTTGGTATTCTCCCTCTTTATAATGAGACCAAGGCCCGTTCCATTCTTCAATCCTCAATCGAATCCGCCCATCGCCCCGAGTTCCAACACCCAGGCTCCAAATTTGGGCGCTTCCGATCTTCGACAATGTCCGGCTCCGACCTACATGGCCGGTGGATGCCCTCCTCCGTCACGGAAGAGGACGTGCTAAAGCTGAGAAACACCAGGTACTTAACCTACGAGATTTTGCATAAGTTGCCTGCCCAAGGGAAAGTCATTCCTACTCCCGAGCCTGGCGAGAGCGTCGTGTTCGTGTCTCACCTCCGTCGGGGGTTAGGCTTCCCGATGGATCCCTTCGTGAGGGGGCTCATGTTTTACTATGGGCTGGAATTCCATGACTTGGCTCCGGAGTCCATCCTCCACATCTCATCATTTATTGTCGTCTGTGAAGCCTTCCTCTGCACTACCCCTCACTTCGGTTTGTGGCTCAAAACCTTCAATGTGGAGCTGAAGATGATCGAGGGGCGTCAGGCAGAGTGCGGCGGGGCGGTTATAAGCAAGAGGGCCGATGCTCCATGGCCCGAGGGCTCTTTCCAGGAGGAGCTCGGCTTGTGGCAACAGGACTGGTTCTATATCACTGCTCCCAGGGGCAACAGGCAGAGGCCGCCGCCTGCCTTTCGCTCGGGCCCTCCACAACGGCTGACATCATGGGTCAACAAAGGGCTTGACTGGGGGCCGTCCAAGGACGTAACCCTATTGCAGGGCCGGATTCGAGACCTCCAAGAGAGGGATCTCAATCTGGTCGTGGTGATGCAGGTTATGCTGATTCCGCGTCTTCTGCCCTGCAAACGTCGCCCCCTCCGCCTATGGGAATTCAATTCGGAGGGGCCACGAGCTCTCCAACACTTCATGGGTACGACACCCGTGGAGATGTACAAACTGTTCTTCGGATCACAAGAGATGTGTCCGGACTTGACCGAGGACGCCGGCTTAAGCTGCAATCGCCCGGATACTGAAGTAAGTAGCCCTGTGTCTGGACATACCGTCCATTTATTTATCATGGATTTTCCCTTTAACCAGCTATCCCTTGGACAGGAGTGGATAGCGCAAGCAAAACTGATACGGTGTCCGGCCCCCCTCCCTGAGATCACGCCGGATCCCGTGTTAATCAAAATGTTGGAGGTTGCGCCTTCGGAGGAGGGCGAAGGGGGGAACAGGGAAACTACCGCCTCTGCTAAAGAGGCTCTCAGCAAGGGGGGAATCAAGAATCCCTCCCTTCAGGGGGAGAAGAGGACCGCTTCCGAAGACCCGGAGGCCAAGGCCTCAAAGCGGGGAAAGAAATCTGCACCAGAAGGTCCTGTGCTGGGAGGAGTCCCGGCCGCACAGTCTCCCCAAAGGAATCAGCCCTCTAGCGAGCCGTAAGTAGAAAAAGGAGAGTTTTGTAATAAGGAACATCCCTATTTTATTTCTAAGGATAATCGAAGTTTTTACCTTGTAGTTCGGATCTCAGCCCTTCTCAGCAGAGCTCATCCTCGGGGGACCTTCGTCCGGAGATGATGGAGAGCGAAATGCCTCCATCTACCGCCCTGTCAGGCGCGGCGGACAACCCTGAGGTGTCGTCACGGAGGGTCTCCCCGAGTCCGGCGGGGCCGGAGAGTTCGGCACCATCTGGTGTACGGCCGGAGGAGCTGAAGGATCTGCTCGAGAGGGCGTCTATCTCAGAAGATCACCGTACATTAATGAGTACGGTGATTGAAAGAATTTCATCCGCTGAGGGCGGGTTGCATGAGCTGTCAGAAGTTTGCTGACGGGGTTTGAGGTACGTAAAAATGACATACCTTTTGACAGTTTTGCACATAGAGTGCGCCCTATATAGATAGTAGCCCCTGAGACTCGGTACGTTGCAGAAGTGATGGCGTGCCGAGGATCATAATCTCAGTGTTAAGATGTCGTGGTTCCTATTCAGGGGGCGGAGCGTTCGGTGGCCAGCCGGACTAATAGAGTTGCCGAACTGAAGCGGCAACTGGACGTTGCAGATGCGAACATCGCGCTGGTCAATAAGCGACTTGACGAGTCACAAGGTGGGTGGTTTCTCCACGGTCACCTGCTAAGGGAGCTGATGCCCATGCCTTACAACATGTATGCTTGATGCAGATGGTGCTGCTGCTATGGAGGACCTTCGGGCAGAGCTTGCTCGAGCCAAGGAGCAAGCCAGAAGGAGTGATGTGGCTGCCTCGAAGGCAGCCGAAGAGCTAAAGGCCGAAAAGGCTGCTCACTGCCGAAGCATGGAGGAGATGGCCGGAATGGCCGTGAAGCTGAAGGATGCTACCGACCGCTATGAGGTTCTTCAAAGAGGACGCCAAGCGGAGCAATAGGACCTGAAGAAGGCCACTGCCGAAGCCAAGGATGCCCGTTCTGCAACGCGGGCTATAAAGGAGGAACTGCGTCAGGCCGGAGATATTGCGGCTAGAAAGCCCTTCCTGCTGCGTAGGAAGTTCACGGACCTGAAGTATGCTCAGTTGGGCCAGTTGTGGGAAGCGGAGGATCCTTATCTGAATTTGGCGGCGAGTGCGGCGGGCGCAGTCGTGCATTTCCGAAGCCAGAAGGATCACGAAATGGAAGAGCTTTTTTGGTCTCAATTCCATAGTCCGAAGCATCCACTTCCGTTGACCGATCGGTTGGCTGAGTGGGCTGAGCTGAATAGATTGTCCGGATTTGCCATGACGGATGTGGTGGCTCATCTGTGGCCGGAAAGGCCCAAGCCAAAGAGTTATTTTGGCTTATTGCAGCAATTTCTTGGGGCGGTGCCGCATATCAAGGCGATGAAGCGGTCGGCATGCATAGAGGGTGCACGGATGGCTCTCGCCCGTGTTAAGACATACTGGGCGGAGATGTATGCCACCGATGTTGCATCCCTGGGTTCGGACAAAAGCCGGTTACCGCCGAGCACTATTTTGAGGAAGTCCTGTAGGGCGCTCATTTAATACAGTCGCAGTGCCCGAAAAATGTCATGTTCAAGTGACATGTATGATTTGTGAAACCATGTTTATAATGTAACGGCTTTTTATACTTGTGCGTTCAAGTATTGAAATATCTCCTGTGCGGCCGTTAATGTATATGTATGTACAACCTGAAAGATGGCAGTCTTTGGCTTCAGCCCCCACGCACATGGTGCGGGGGTGTTTGCAAAAAAAAGCGCGTTTTCACACTTAATCCAACATCTTGGTCCTGTGAAGGAGGTGGTAGCGTAGCAAACTAGGCAACCGGACTATAGTGCTTTATCACTTTCACTTAGCCATAGGAGCTCGATGGTGGGGCTACTATATAGCCCCTAGAGGCAGCGCGCTCTCCGAACTCGGGGTGCGTGTGTGCCTGACCGGGAAGCGGTCCTTCGTCAAAGCGGAGGAATTCTAAACATTCCAGTAGTCGATCGAGTGGTTGACCAGTCTCTCGCTATATCATGACAGTCAGTTTTCGGCTTTCTCTACTGAGGTGCTCGCCCGGCCGAACCGGGGCATAATCGCAGTAGTTCTCCTGGTGCCGCGTTAGCCGATGGAGCGGAATGTAAGGCAGCAAAACACAGGAGCCGGGCAAACCCAACATTTGACCAAAGACATGATTCGGAGCTGATGCATATAAGGCCTAACTCGAGACGCCGAACACTCCCTGAGGTATTCGGTCTTTATGATAACGGGCAGAACAATGCCCTAAGCCCCTAGTGTCCAGGTACGGGCGAGAACTTCTGACGCGGCCGATGCCAAAACGCCAGCCTCCTCCTCGGTTATGGTAGGAAACCGGGGGATGTGTATCAACAAGAGACAGTAAGAAAGGTTTACGCAGGGTCTTAATCTGAAAAGAATCCTTGCAACGGGTCCCTGCTGCACGTCTGCGCCCGTGTCTCCGTTGTGCTATATCCTGGATGGGTGTAGCACGCTGTTCATCTGTAAAAGAGAAGAACTTAGTTTGGAAAGATATTGTGCAAAAAATGTGTTTAAAACAGAGTATGATTTTAAAAAATAAATAAAGTTGAGCTTTATTGGCTCTCATTGTTCGTGCGCGCAGCCCCTTGTAAAGGGGTATGCGGCTAGGAAGCCCCTAGTTTATTTATGCCGGACTCGCCTAACCGTGTCCGGGGTCTGAATGACCTGTTTTGTTGGGGCTTTGATTAGCAAGGCCGGAGTAGTGTGTGGCTGTCAAGGTAGTCTCACGTTCTTCCGTGGTCGAGAAACACTCGAAGTTACCTTTTAATGAGATGATGTCGCGTGGACCGGGCATTTTAAGTGTAAGAGACGCGTAATGCGGTATTGCGTTAAAGCAGGCGAAAGCTTCGCGTCCCAATAGTGCTTGATGGCTACTTTTAAATGGGGCGATATGGAAGATTAGCTTTTCGCGATGGAAGTTGTCGGATGAACCGAACACAACTTCTAGTAGTAAGGAGCCTGTGCAATTGGCGTAAGGGCCTGGCGTTACTCCTTTAAAGGAAGTGTCGCTATGGCGAATTTTGGTAGGGTCTATCCCCATTCTATGGATTGTGTCCGGATATAGAAGGTTTGAATCGCTGCCGCCATCCATTAGGACTTGTGTAAATTGTAGTCCGTCGATTATGGGCTTTAATATCAGAGCAGTCCTTCCTGCGTTTTGAATGCTTCTGGAGTAATCCTGATGGTTGAAAGTAATTGGTTTTGACATCCAATTTCGGGACTCCGCTGAAGTGGACCGTGCGGCGCATATTTTAGTAGGTGCCGCACTATTTTTTCTTGCTATCACTTGAAGTGAGTTCACTATTTTGACTTCTCGTGGGAAAGTCTTTTGTTTTCCGGCGCTCTCCTTGTGGGGTTCGTCATCGTCTTTGCTTGGTGTGTCGAGCCCCTTGTGTTCGGTGTTAAGTCGGCCGGACTGCTTGAAGACCCAACAATCTCTGTGGGTATGGTTTGCAGGTTTCCCGGGGGTACAGTGGATTTGACATATCCTATCCAAGATTTTGTTTAGGTTGGATAGCTCGTCACTATTGTCCTTAAGAGGCAATGTTTTGTTATTCGGCCGAGAGCTTTTGAACCCGCGTTGACCGCCGTGCTATTTGGGCCATTTTCCTTATTCCGGCACTGATCTTTTCTGCGTCGTGATTTCCCATTTCCATCCCTGACCTCGGATGTACTCGGGTCGCTGGTGCTGCATCTTGCCAGCCAGCTATCTTCCCCCGCGCAAAAGCGGGTCATGAGGCTTGTTAGCGCGACCATTGTTCTTGGTTTTTCCTGGCCGAGGTGTCTGGCGAGCCATTCGTCTCGGACGGTATGCTTAAAGGGTGCTAAGGCTTCAGCGTCCGGGCAGTCGACTATTTGGTTCTTTTTGGTGAGGAACCTGTTCCAGAATTTGCGTGCTGACTCTCCGGGCTGTTGAGTTATGTGACTTAAATCGTCTGCATCCGGAGGGCGGACATAAGTCCCCTGAAAATTTGCTCGAAACGCGTCCTCGAGCTCTTCCCAACTTCCAATGGTATTTTCTGGGAGGCTTTTGAGCCAATGCCGAGCTGGCCCTTTGAGCTTGAGGGGCAGGTATTTTATGGCATGGAGATCGTCTCCTCTAGCCATATGTATGTTTAGGATGTAATCCTCAATCCAGACTCCGGGGTCTGTTGTTCCGTCGTATGCCTCTTTGTTTACGAGCTTGAATCCCGCTGGAAATTCATGATCCAGTACCTCATCGGTGAAACATAGTGGGTGTGCGGCGCCCCTGTATTTAGGTGTGTCGTTATCTTCGAACACTCGGCGTGTTGTGTTGCTTCCTGGAGTCCTCTTTTTTGGCCCATAGATGGACCTGACCGGGCCATCCTTTTTGCGAGGATCCTTATGTGGATCGTGTGCCGGCTTGTGTGCGGTGCCGCTTGCCGCTCTTAGCCTGTCATCTGGTCATCTATCCGGCCAAGCGGCCTCTTTGCTTTTTGACTGTGGGGGCTCTACGGCCTCCTCATCGAATTCAGGAAATAGCTTGTGCTTCGGGTAGCTCTTTGCTTGGTAACTATTGCCGTATTTATCTGCGGTCTTGAGTACTTTGCTCCATCTCGTTCTAAGTACGTCTTCCGCTGTTTTGAGCTTCCGCTTCTACTTCTTCAAACTTCTTGCAGTGGCGATGAGCCTTTTGTGAAGGTTCTTATGCTCCGGTGGTGCGTCCGGCGTGAGATCGTCTGGACTGTTGTTTTCGCGGTGGATGGGTTGCTCGTCCAATTCATCCTGTTTGGATGGTTGCTTGGTGGCATGTTCGTCGTCCACCGATTCACCCTGCTCTACGGCTGGGTCGGTATGGGTGTTGTTGTTATCGAGGCGGGACTTCGGGCAGTGCTTGCGTCGCCGTTTTGATTGTTTTTCAGGGGAATTATCCTTCGCCGCGTCCCGTTGTTCCTCGTTATTGCTTCCTTTTGGTGTATCCACCATGTATACGTCGTGAGTTGAGGTGGCTTTCCAGTGCCCAGTAGGCGCTGGTTCTTGGTCGTCTCCGGCATCGTCGTCCATGTCATCGATGTCTTCGGAGTCGAAGTCTAGCATGTCGGTTAGGTCGTCGACAATGGGTACGAAGTGGGTAGTGGGTGGGCTTTGAATTTCTTCATCGTCCACATCCCAACCATCCTGACCGCAGTTCGGCCAGGGCTCTCCTGATAACGAGAGATACTTTAGCGAATTCAGAATGTCACCGAAAGGTGAGTGTTGAAAGATGTCCGCAGCGGTGAACTCCATGATCGGCGCCCAACCGGATTCGATTGGTAGGGGCGCGAGGGGTTCGGAGTCCGGCGAGGAGTCCGGCACCTCGGAGTCACGAGCTTCACAAGGGACAAGGTCAGTGTTCGGCTCCATCACCGTAGAGGTTGCAGCCCCCGAGGCGGTGTCTACCCACCCGTCCTCGATCTGCGCAGCCGGCTCCGAATTAAGGGTCGGAACAGACTCATGTGCGGCCTCCAGGGCACTGTCCGGTGGCAGAGCTAAATCATGCCCATCGTGACAGTGCGGCGCGCTCGGCTGTGGCTCGAATCCATCGAAGATCAAGTCTCCGCAGATGTCAGCCGTGAAGTTCAGACTTCCAAATCTGACCTGATGGCCAGGGGCGTAGCTTTCAATCTGCTCCAGATGGCCAAGCGAATTGGCCCGCAGTGCAAAGCCACCGAATACGAAGATCTGTCTGGGGAGAAAAGTCTCACCCTGGACCGCATCGTTGTTGATGATCGAAGGAGCCATCGGGCCTATATGTGACGGCATAGAGGAACTCTCAATGAAAGCACCAATGTCGGTGTCAAAACCGGCGGATCTCGGGTAGGGGGTCGCAAACTGTGCGTCTAGGCGGATGGTAACAGGAGACAAGGGACACAATGTTTTTACCCAGGTTCGGGCCCTCTCAATGGAGGTAAAACCCTACTCCTGCTTGATTGATATTGATGATATGGGTAGTACAAGAGTAGATCTACCACGAGATCAAGGAGGCTAAACCCTAGAAGCTAGCCTATGGTATGATTGTTCTTCTGTCCTATGGACTAAAACCCTCCGGTTTATATAGACACCGAAGAGGGCTAGGGTTACACAAAGTCGGTTACAATGGTGGGAGATCTCCATATGCGTATCGCCAAGCTTGCCTTCCACGCCAAGGGAAGTCCCATCCGGACACGGGACAAAGTCTTCAATCTTGTATCTTCATAGTCTTGGAGTCCGGCCAATGATGATAGTTCGGCTATCCGGACACCCCCTAGTCCAGGACTCCCTCACCTTTGATGGACTTCAATCTATTTGTTGGCCTGAGAGTGTTGCACAGAATGTGAAATAGCACTTTGTTGTCATAGGCCAACTTTTTTGGATCAACATCAATGCATTTGTCGCCAAACATGGTGGGATCTATCAGAAGATGGAGTTGTGCTTCAGACACTTGCCAGAAATGTAGCATGTGCTCTGTATCCTTCTCAAATTCACATCGAGGAAGATTTATCATTGCCAAAAACTGATCTGCCGAACATTTGATCCTTTCCCTACCAGTCATCCATTCAAGAATCTAGGATGATATGTTTCCAAGCTCCCCTGAGATGTACAAAGTGGCATAAAACTGAAGTATAATTTCTCTGTTCCAGCCATGATTGAAGCGCATGAATCCTTTCAGGAGAGTGTGTTCAATATGCTTGATGGCATGGTGAAAACATGTCATTTCTTTGAGCTCAGCAAAGTTTAAAATCTTGTGATTGAAAATTCTATCCTTGCCCAACAAGATTCGAGCATAATATACAACTTGTTCTTCAGTCCAAAACCTCGGTGATAGTGAAGTCTTTTCTCCCTTGTAAGGGCTGTCCCCAAACAATGTGAGCTTTGAGAAATGAAGTTGTTCATCGAATGAAGAGCCGTTGGGGTCGTAATCAGCTGGAAATAGCGGAAATGATTTCTGGGGACTTTTCTAGTTTTCTTCATCACTAATTTCCATTGGCCGAACATCATCAAAAGCTGGCACATATTCATTGATTGGCTTTAATGGAGCAAGAGGCCTTCTGGCTTTCTCTGGAGCGGATGGTTTGGGAGCACTGATCTGTCCTTCAATTTCCTTTGCTGGAACTCCTTCAACGGCTTTCTCATTCTCAGGCACTAGGGCCTTTCCTTTTGGTGAATTATCAATAGTTGGAGCCATGACAACCTCTTCGGTCACTTGAGTCGATACATCTTCTCCTTCGGTCCGCAGTGGCAAGATTGATGGTACATCTTGCTGAGGAAAAACTGGTGGTACAACTGCTTCAACTTCTTCTTAATGAGCCATGGATCTTCATCTTTCTTTTCTTCCTGTTCTGGCTGTGAAGCCAATGAACCAGGAGTGAGATCAACCTCCATCTGGGTAGGGGCACCAGATGAGAAGACCGGAGTGGTATTTCCTCGGGAAGCAACTTGATCCCCCTCAACTTTGTGATCCTCCTTGATGGATCTGGAGGGATCAACGTGACTTTTCTTTAAAGGCAATGAAACTACCTTCTCCATCTCAATTTCTTTGTCAACTTTTTCTTCGGGGGCTTGCTGCTCGGGCACGACATTCTCTTCATCATTCTGGCATAGAAAGATATCTATCACATCTATTTCTTGAGAAACAACTAGAGACATAACTACTGGCATAGCTTGCTGCCTGGATTCTTCCTCAGGAAGAGGGAAGGTGGTATCTGTTGTAGTGGGATACATGAGTCAACAGGAGCATCAGTTGAGATGGATTGGACATGACAATCCTTGACAGCCTTTGGCTTATTGGTTCTAGCCTATGCTTTCTGACGCTTCTCTTCTCTTTCTCTTCATCGAGCAAGATATTCTTGACGTTTAATCGCATTATTTCTTTGATCATAGAGCTAAGAGACATCCATCTTCATCTTGGAGTGACACTCAATCTTGTTGTTCCTCATAACAATGAGGGCTTTGGTAATTTCAAGAATCCCCTTGTTTATGTCTTTTCTTACAGACTCAGTTTTGGCATCCTTCCTCATTTTCTCAAGAAGTTTCTTATCATCGATCGCTTGGTTTAGTTCCTGTGTAATTTCTGTTGTAGGGTGGACCCTAAGTGGAGATCTTTCACAAATTGGAGGGGGAATCCCCAAGAACAAGAAGAACACAAGATAGAAAACAAGAGGAACACTCAAGAACAAGTCCAATCACACATCCACTAGACCAACAAACACACGAGATCCACAAGGTACATGAACAATCAAAGGGAAACAAGATACATTGTAGAGTTCATCCCAAATCCCATGAAGGAGATGAGGGCTTGATGATATAGGTAGATCCTTCCCTCAAGGGGGGCTTGAATCCCTAGGGATCTTCTCCAATGGAGGTCTTGTACTCCAATAGAGTCTTCTCTCTCAAGAGGAATCCTACAAGGGGAGGTACATGAGCTAAGCTCTATGATTTGTGTCTATTCTTAGCTATCCCCTCTAAATGAGCTAGGTGGGGGGTACTTATAGTCTAGGGGCGAAATAAGAGGGGGAGAGGGTTACAAGGGCAAAAGCCCCAACTTGCACGCATGCCTTTGCGGAGTGGTCTCGGCACCCGGGGCAAAGGGGTCCGGGCACCCGGACATGTCAGGGGCCGGCTGTAGGTGGCCTGGGCACCCGGGGGTTCCAAGCCCAGGCACCCGGGGTGGCGCCAGGAGGCTGGAGGTGGGGGGCGGGCACCCGGACCAGGCAGGCGGCCGGCTGGGCGGGGCCAGGCACCCGGGGTGTGGTGGCCCGGGCACCCGGAGGTGAAGGCAGCAGCTCCAGCGGGAGGGGCCGGGCACCTGAGGCTCCAAGGCCGGGCACCCGGGGCTGGCTGGGGCAGCGCCCAAGGGGGTGCGGGCACCCGGGCCCTCCATGGCCGGGAACTCGGGGCCGACAGGGGCTGCGCCCAGGTTAGGGCCGGGCACCCGGGGTAGCCAGGGGCTCCGCCGGCTGTAGGGTGATACGTCTCCAACGTATCTATAATTTTTTATTGCTCCATGCTACTTTATCTACTGTTTTAGGCAATATTGGGCTTTATTATCCACTTTTATATTATTTTTGGGACTAACCTATTAACCGGAGGCCCAGCCCAGATTTGCTGTTTTATGCCTATTTCAGTGTTTCTAGGAAAAGGAATATCAGACGGAGTCAAAATGAAACGAAATCAATTGGAGAAGTTAATTTTGGATGGAAACCAACCTGTTGGGCTTGGAGTGCATGAGGGAGTCCTGGACTAGGGGTGTCCGGATAGCCGAACTTGTTGGGGAACGTAGTAATTTCAAAAAAAATTCCTACGCACACGCAAGATCATGGTGATGGCATAGCAACGAGAGCGGAGAGTATTGTCCATGTACCCTCGTAGACCGTAAGCGGAAGCATTATGACAACGCGGTTGATGTAGTCGTATGTCTTCACGATCCGACCGATCCAAGTACCGAACGTACAACACCTCCGAGTTCAGCACACGTTCAGCTCGATGACGATCCCCGGACTCCGATCCAGCAAAGTGTCGGGGATGAGTTCCATCAGCACGACAGCATGGTGACGATGATGATGTTCTACCGGCGCAGGGCTTCTCCTAAACACCACGATGATATGACCGAGGTGGAATATGGTGGAGGGGGGCACCGCACACGGCTAAGGAACGATCTTGAAGATCAACTTGTGTGTCCTAGGGTGCCCCCTTGCCCCCGTATATAAAGGAGCAAGGGGGGGAGGCCGGCCGGCCTTAGGGGGCGCGCCAAGGAGGAGGAGTCCTCCTCCTAGTAGGAGTAGGACTCCCTCTTTCCTACTCCTACTAGGAGGCGAAAAGGAAGGGGGAGAGGGAGAGGGAAAGAGGGGGGCACCGCCCCCCTCTCCTAGTCCAATTCGGACCAGAGGGGGAGGGGGTGCGCGGCCCATCCTGGCTGCCCCTCTCTCTCTCCACTAAAGCCCATAAGGCCCATTACTTCTGCCGGGGGGGGGGGGGGTTCCGGTAACCCTCCAGCACTCCGGTTTTCTCTGAAAACCCCCGGAACACTTCTGGTGTCCGAATATAGTCGTCCAATATATCAATCTTTATGTCTCGACCATTTCGAGACTCCTCGTCATGTCCGTGATCATATCCGGGACTCCGAACAAACTTCGGTACATCAAAACTTATAAACTCTTAATAAAACTGTCATCATAACGTTAAGCGTGCGAACCCTATGGGTTCGAGAACTATGTAGACATGACCTACAACTATTCTCGGCCAATAACCAATAGCGGAACCTGGATGCCCATATTGGCTCCTACATATTCTACGAAGATCTTTATCGGTCAAACCGCATAACAACATACGTTGTTCCCTTTGTCATCGGTATGTTACTTGCCCGAGATTCGATCGTCGGTATCCAATACCTAGTTCAATCTCGTTACCGGCAAGTCTCTTTACTCGTTACATAATGCATCATTCCGTAACTAACTCATTAGCTACATTGCTTGCAAGGCTTATAGTGATGTGCATTACCGAGAGGGCCCAAAGATACCTCTCCGACAATCGGAGTGACAAAACCTAATCTTGAAATACGCCAACCCAACATGTACCTTTGGAGACACCTGCAGTACTCCTTTATAATCACCCAGTTACGTTGTGACGTTTGGTAGCACCCAAAGTGTTCCTCTGGTAAACGGGAGTTGCATAATCTCATAGTTACAGGAACATGTATAAGTCATGAAGAAAGCAATAGCAACATACTAAACGATCAAGTGCTAGGCTAACGGAATGGGTCATGTCAATCACATCATTCTCCTAATGATGTGATCCCATTAATCAAATGACAACACATGTCTATGGTTAGGAAACATAACCATCTTTGATTAATGAGCTAGTCAAGTAGAGGCATACTAGTGACTATATGTTTGTCTATGTATTCACACATGTATCATGTTTCCGGTTAATACAATTCTAGCATGAATAATAAACATTTATCATGATATGAGGAAATAAATAACAACTTTATTATTGCCTCTAGGGCATATTTCCTTCAGTCTCCCACTTGCACTAGAGTCAATAATCTAGATTACACAGTAATGATTCTAACACCCATGGAGTCTTGGTGCTGATCATGTTTTGCTCGTGAGAGAGGCTCAGTCAATGGGTCTGCAACATTCAGATCCGTATGTATCTTGCAAATCTCTATGTCTCCCACCTGGACTTGGTCCCGGATGGAATTGAAGCGTCTCTTGATGTGCTTGGTCCTCTTGTGAAATCTGGATTCCTTTGCCAAGGCAATTGCACCAGTATTTTCACAGAAGATCTTCATTGGTCCCGATGCAGTAGGTATGACACCTAGATCGGAAATGAACTCCTTCATCTAGACTCCTTCATTTGCTGCTTCCGAAGTAGCTATGTACTCTTCTTCACATGTAGATCCCGCCACGACGCTTTGTTTAGAACTGCACCAACTTACAGCTCCACCGTTTAATAAAAACAAGTATCCGGTTTGCGATTTGGAATCGTCCGGATCAGTGTCAAAGCTTGCATCGACGTAACCATTTATGACTAGCTCTTTGTCACCTCCATATACGAGAAACATATCCTTAGTCCTTTTCAGGTATTTCAGGATGTTCTTGACCACTGTCCAGTGATCCACTCCTGGATTACTTTGGTACCTTCCTGCCAAGCTTATTGCTAAGCACACGTCAGGTCTGGTACACAGCATTGCATACATGATAGAGCCTATGGCTGAAGCATAGGGAACATCTTTCATTTTCTCTCTATCTTATGATGTGGTCGGGCATTGAGTCTGACTCAACTTCACACCTTGTAGTACGGGCAAGAACCCTTTCTTTGCCTGATCCATTTTGAACCTTTTCAAAACTTTATCAGGGTATGTGCTTTGTGAAAGTCCTATTAAGCGTCTTGATCTATCTCTATAAATCTTGATACCCAATATGTAAGCAGCTTCACCGAGGTCTTTCATAGAAATTTTTTTATTCAAGTATCCCTTTATGCTATCCAGAAATTCTATATCATTTCCAATTAATAATATGCCATCTACATATAATATCACAAATGCTACAGAGCTCCCACTCACTTTCTTGTAAATACAGGCTTCTCCAAAAGTCTGTATAAAACCGTATGCTTTGATCACACTATCAATGTGTTTATTCCAACTCCGAGATGCTTGCACCAGTCCATAAATGGATCGCTGGAGCTTGCACACTTTGTTAGCACCTTTTGGATCAACAAAACCTTCTGGTTGCATCATATACAACTCTTCTTCCAGAAATCCATTCAAGAATGCAGTTTTGACATCCATTTGCCAAATTTCATAATCATAAAATGCAGCAATTGCTAACATGATTTGGACAGACTTAAGCATCGCTACGGGTGAGAAAGTCTCATCGTAGTCAACCCCTTGAACTTGTTGAAAACCTTTTGCAACAAGTCGAGCTTTATATACAGTAACATTACCATCAGCGTCAGTCTTCTTAAAGATCCATTTATTCTCAATGGCTTGCCGATCATCGGGCATGTCAACCAAAGTCCATACTTTGTTCTCATACATGGATCCCATCTCATATTTCATGGCCTCTAGCCATTTTGCGGAATCTGGGCTCATCATCGCTTCCTCATAGTTCGTAGGTTCATCATGGTCAAGTAACATGACTTCCAGAATAGGATTACCGTACCACTCTGGTGCGGATCTTACTCTGGTAGACCTACGAACTTCAGTAGAAACTTGATCCGAAGTTTCATGATCAATATCATTAGCTTCCTCACTAATTGATGTAGTTGTCACAGGAACCGGTTCTTGTGATGAGCTACTTTCCAATAAGAAAGTAGGTACAATTACCTCATCAAGTTCTACTTTCCTCCCACTCACTTCTTTTGAGAGAAACTCCTTCTCTAGAAAGGATCCGAATTTAGCAACGAAAATCTTGCCCTCAGATCTGTGATAGCAGGTGTACCCAACAGTCTCTTTTGGGTATCCTATGAAGACACATTTCTCCGATTTGGGTTCGAGCTTATCTGGTTGAAGTTTCTTCACATAAGCATCACAGCCCCAAACTTTAAGAAACGACAACTTTGGTTTCTTGCCAAACCACAGTTCATGAGGCGTCGTCTCAACGGATTTTTGATGGTGCCCTATTTAACGTGAATGCAGCCATCTCTAAAGCATAACCCCAAAACGATAGCGGTAAATCAGTAAGAGACATCATAGATCGCACGATATCTAGTAAAGTACGATTACGACGTTCAGACACACCATTTCGTTGTGATGTTCCGGGTGGCGTGAGTTGCGAAACTATTCCGCAATGTTTCAAATGTAAACCAAACTTGTAACTCAAATATTCTCCTCCATGATCAGATCGTAGAAACTTTATTTTCTTGTTACGATGATTTTCCACTTCACTCTGAAATTCTTTGAACTTTTCAAATGTTTCAGACTTGTGTTTCATTAAGTAGATATACCCATATCTGCTTAAATCATCTATGAAGGTGAGAAAATAACGATACCCACCGCGAGCCTCAACATTCATTGGACCACAAACATCAGTATGTATGATTTCCAATAAATTAGTTGCTCGCTCCATAGTTCCGGAGAACGACGTTTTAGTCATCTTGCCCATGAGGCACGGTTCACAAGTACCAAGTGATTCATAATCAAGTGATTCCATAAGCCCATCAGTATGGAGTTTCTTCATGCACTTTATACCGATATGACCTAAACGGCAGTGCACAAATAAGTTGCACTATCATTATCAACTCTGCATCTTTTGGCTTCAACACTATGAATATGTGTATCACTACTATCGAGATTCAATAAAAATAGACCACTCTTCAAGGGTGCATGACCATAAAAGATATTACTCATATAAATAGAACAACCATTATTCTCTGACTTAAATGAATAACCGTCTCGCATCAAACAAGATCCAGATATAATGTTCATGCTCAATGCTGGCACCAAATAACAATTATTTAGGTCTAAAACTAATCCCGATGGTAGATGTAGAGGTAGCGTGCCGACCGCGATCACATCGACTTTGGAACCATTTCCCACGCGCATCGTCACCTCGTCCTTAGCCAATCTTCGCTTAATCCGTAGTCCCTGTTTCGAGTTGCAAATATTAGCAACAGAACCAGTATCAAATACCCAGGTACTACTGCGAGCATTAGTAAGGTACACATCAATAACATGTATATCACATATACCTTTGTTCACTTTGCCATCCTTCTTATCCGCCAAATACTTGGGGCAGTTCCGCTTCCAATGTCCAGTCTGCTTGCAGTAGAAGCACTCAGTTTCAGGCTTAGGTCCAGACTTGGGTTTCTTCTCTTGAGCAGCAACTTGTTTGCTATTCTTCTTGAAGTTCCCCTTCTTCTTCCCTTTGCCCTTTTTCTTGAAACTGGTGGTCTTGTTGACCATCAACACTTGATGCTCCTTCTTGATTTCTACCTCCGCGGCTTTTAGCATTGCGAAGAGCTCGGGAATAGTCTTGTCCATCCCTTGCATATTATAGTTCATCATGAAGCTCTTGTAGCTTGGTGGTAGTGATTGAAGAATTCTGTCAGTGACACTATCATCAGGAAGACTAACTCCCAGTTGAATCAAGTGATTATTATACCCAGACATTTTGAGTATGTGTTCACTAACATAACTATTCTCCTCCATCTTGTAGCTATAGAACTTATTGGAGACTTCATATCTCTCAATGCGGGCATTTGCTTGAAATATTAACTTCAACTCCTGAAACATCTCATATGCTCCATGACGTTCAAAACGTCGTTGAAGACCCGGTTCTAAGCCGTAAAGCATGGCACACTGAACTATCGAGTAGTCATCAGCTTTGCTCTGCCAGACGTTCTAAACGTCGTCAGTTGCATCAGCAGCAGGCCTGGCACCCAGCGGTGCTTCCAGGATGTAATTCTTCTGTGCAGCAATGAGGATAATCCTCAGGTTATGGACCCAGTCCATGTAATTGCTACCATCATCTTTCAACTTTGCTTTCTCAAGGAACGCATTAAAATTCAACGGAACAACAGCACGAGCCATCTATCTACAACAAACATAGACAAGCAAAATACTATCAGGAACTAAGTTCATGATAAATTTAAGTTCAATTAATCATATTACTTAAGAACTCCCACTTAGATAGACATCCCTCTAATCCTCTAAGTGATTACGTGATCCATATCAACTACACCATGTCCGATCGTCACGTGAGATGGATTAGTTTCAATGGTGAACATCAATATGTTGATCATATCTACTATATGATTCATGCTCGACCTTTCGGTCTCCGTGTTCCGAGGCCATATCTGTTATATGCTAGGCTCATCAAGTTTAACCTGAGTATTCCGTGTGTGCAACTGTTTTGCACCCGTTGTATTTGAATGTAGAGCCTATCACACCCGATCATCACGTGGTGTCTCAGCACGAAGAACTTTCACAACGGTGCATACTCAGGGAGAACACTTCTTGATAATTTTAGTGAGAGATCATCTTAAAATGCTACCGTCAATCAAAAGCAAGATAAGATGCATAAAGGATAAACATCACATGCAATCAATATAAGTGATATGATATGGCCACCATCATCTTGTGCTTGTGATCTCCATCTCCGAAGCACCGTCGTGATCACCATCGTCACCGGCGCGACACCTTGATCTCCATTGTAGCATCGTTGTCGTTACGCCATCTATTGCTTCTACGACTATCGCTACCGCTTAGTGATAAAGTAAAGCAATTACAGGGCGTTTGCATTTCATACAATAAAGCGACAACCATATGGCTCCTGCCAGTTGCCAATAACTTCGGTTACAAAACATGATCATCTCATACAATAAAATATAGCATCACGTCTTGACCATATCACATCACAACATGCCCTGCAAAAACAAGTTAGACGTCCTCTACTTTGTTGTTGCAAATTTTACGTGGCTGCTACGGGCTGAGCAAGAACCGTTCTTACGTACGCATCAAAACCACAACGATAGTTCGTCAAGTTAGTGCTGTTTTAACCTTCGCAAGGACCGGGCGTAGCCACACTCGATTCAGCTAAAGTGAGAGAGACAGACACCCGCCAGTCACCTTTAAGAACGAGTGCTTGTAATGGTGAAACCAGTCTCGCGTAAGCATACGCGTAATGTCGGTCCGGGCCGCTTCATCTCACAATATCGCTGAGCCAAAGTATGACATGCTGGTAAGCAGTATGACTTGTATCACCCACAACTCACTTGTGTTCTACTCGTGCATATGACATCTACGCATAAAACCTGGCTCTGATACCACTATTGGGGAACGTAGTAATTTCAAAAAAATTCCTACGCACACGCAAGATCATGGTGATGGCATAGCAACGAGAGGGGAGAGTATTGTCCACGTACCCTCGTAGATCGTAAGCGGAAGCGTTATGACAACGCGGTTGATGTAGTCGTACGTCTTCACGATCCGACCGATCCAAGTACCGAACGTACGGCACCTCCGAGTTCAGCACACGTTCAGCTCGATGACGATCCCCGGACTCCGATCCAGCAAAGTGTTGGGGATGAGTTCCGTCAGCATGATGGCGTGGTGACGATGATGATGTTCTATCGGCGCAGGGCTTCGCCAAAACTCCACGACGATATGACCGAGGTGGAATATGGTGGAGGGGGCACCGCACACGGCTAAGGAACGATCTTGAAGATCAACTTGTGTGTCCTAGGGTGCCCCCTTGCCCCCGTATATAAAGGAGCAAGGGGGGAGGCCGGCCGGCCCTAGGGGGCGCGCCAAGGAGGAGGAGTCCTCCTCCTAGTAGGAGTAGGACTCCCTCTTTCCTACTCCTACTAGGAGGGGGAAAGGAAGGGGGAGAGGGAGAGGGAAAGAGGGGGGCGCCGCCCCCCCTCTCCTAGTCCAATTCGGACCAGAGGGGAAGGGGGCGCGCGGCCCATCCTAGCTGCCCCTCTCTCTCCACTAAAGCCCATAAGGCCCATTACTTCTCCCGGGGGGGGGGGGGGGTTCCGGTAACCCTCTGACACTCCGGTTTTCTTCGAAAACCCCCGGAACACTTCCGGTGTCCGAATATAGTCGTCCAATATATCAATCTTTATGTCTCGACCATTTCAAGACTCCTCGTCATGTCCGTGATCACATCCGGGATTCCGAACAAACTTCGGTACATCAAAACTTATAAACTCATGATAAAACTGTCATCGTAACGTTAAGCGTGCGGACCCTACGGGTTCGAGAACTATGTAGACATGACCTAGAACTATTCTCGGACAATAACCAATAGCGGAACCTGGATGCCCATATTGGCACCTACATATTCTACGAAATCTTTATCGGTCAAACCGCATAACAACATACGTTGTTCCCTTTGTCATCGGTATGTTACTTGCCCGAGATTCGATCGTCGGCATCCAATACCTAGTTCAATCTTGTTACCAGCAAGTCTCTTTACTCGTTACGTAATGCCTCATTCCGCAACTAACTCATTAGCTACATTACTTGCAAGGCTTATAGTGATGTGCATTACCGAGAGGGCCCAGAGATACCTCTCCGACAATCGGAGTGACAAAACCTAATCTTGAAATACGCCAACCCAACATGTACCTTTGGAGACACTTGTAGTACTCCTTTATAATCACCCAGTTACGTTGTGACGTTTGGTAGCACCCAACGTGTTCCTCCGGTAAACGGGAGTTGCATAATCTCATAGTTACAGGAACATGTATAAGTCATGAAGAAAGCAATAGCAACATACTAAACGATCAAGTGCTAGGCTAACGGAATGGGTCATGTCAATCACATCATTCTCCTAATGATGTGATCCCATTAATCAAATGACAACACATGTCTATGGTTAGGAAACATAACCATCTTTGATTAATGAGCTAGTCAAGTAGAGGCATACTAGTGACTATATGTTTGTCTATGTATTCACACATGTATCATGTTTCTGGTTAATACAATTCTAGCATGAATAATAAACATTTATCATGATATGATGAAATAAATAATAACTTTATTATTGCCTCTAGGGCATATTTCCTTCAGAACTATCATCATTGGCCGGACTCCAAGACTATGAAGATACAAGATTGAAGACTTCGTCCCGTGTCCGGATGGGACTTTCCTTGGCGTGGAAGGCAAGCTTGGCGATATGGATATGTAGATCTCCTGCCATTGTAACTGACTCTGTGTAACCCTAGCCCTCTCCGGTGTCTATATAAACCGGAGGGTTTTAGTCCATAGGACGAACAACAATCATACCATAGGCTAGCTTCTAGGGTTTAGCCTCCTTGATCTCATGGTAGATCTACTCTTGTACTACCCATATCATCAATATCAATCAAGCAGGAGTAGGGTTTTACCTCCATCGAGAGGGCCCGAACCTGGGTAAAAACATCGTGTCCCTTGTCTCATGTTACCATCCGCCTAGACGCACAGTTTGGGACCCCCTACCCGAGATCCGCCGGTTTTGACACCGACATTGGTGCTTTCGTTGAGAGTTCCTCTGTGTCGTCGCTCATAGGCCCGATGGCTCCTTCGATCATCAACAATAACGTGGCCCAGGGTGAGACTTTTCTCCCCAGACAGATCTTCATGTTCGGCAGCTTTGCACTACGGGCCAATTCGCTTGGCCACCTGGAGCAGATCGAAAGCTACGCCCCTGGCCATCAGGTCAGATAATTTTGAATTATACGGCCGACATCCGCGGAGACTTGATCTTCGACGGATTCGAGCCACAGCCGAGCACGCCGCACTGTCACGATGGGCATGATTTAGCTCTACTTCCGGACAGCGCCCTGGAGGCCGCACAAGAGTCCGCTTCGAGCCTTAACCCTGAGCCGACTGCGCCGATCGAGGATGGGTGGCTAGACACCGCCTCGGGGGCTGCTACCTCTACGGCAACGGAGCCGAATACCGACCCTGTCCCTTGTAAAGCTTGTGACTCCAAGGTGTCGGACCCTTCTCCGGACCCCGGACCTTCCGCGCTCCCGCCAATCAAATCCGATTGGGCGCCGATCATGGAGTTCACCGCTGCGGACATCTTTCGGCACTCACCTTTTGGCGACATCCTAAATTCGCTAAAGTGTCTCTCTTTATCAGGAGAGCCCTGGCCGGATTATGGCCAGGACGGTTGGGATGTGGACGACGAAGAAATTCAAAGCCCACCCACCACCCACTTCGTAGCCACTGTCGACGACTTAACCGACATGCTAGACTTCAACTCCGAAGATATCGACGGTATGGACAAGGATGCCGGAGACGACCAAGAACCAGCACCCACAGGGCACTGGAAAGCTACCTCAACTCACGATGTATATATGGTGGATACACCAAAAGGAAGCGATAACAAGGAACAACGGGACGCTGTGAAGGATAACTCCCCTGAAAAACAGCCAAAACAGCGACGCAAGCGCCGCCCAAAGTCCCGCCTCGACAACAACAGCACCCATACTGACCCAGCCGTAGAGCAAGGCGAACCAGTGGACGACGAACATGCCACTAAGCAACCGTCCGAACAGGATGAATTGGACAAGCAACCCATCCCTGGCGAAAGCAACAGTCCGGATGACCTCACGCCGGACACATCTTCAGACTTCGTCGCCACTGCAAGAAGTCTGAAGAAGAAGAAGCAGAAGCTCAAAACAGCGGAAGACGTACTCAGAATGAGATGGAGCAAAGTACTCAAGACCGCAGACAAATACGGTGATAGTCACCAAGCAAAGAGCTACCCGAAGCGCAAGCTGTTGCCCGAATTTGACGAGGAGGCCGTAGAGCCCCCACAGCCAAAAAACAAAGAGACCGCCCGGTCGGATAGACGACCACACGATAAACAAAGAGCGGCAAGCGGCGCCGCACACAAACCGGCACGTGATCCACATAAGGATCCTCGCAAAACGGATGGCCCGGTCAGGTCCATCTATGGGCCAAGAAAGCACGCTCCAGAAAGCAACACAACACGTCGAGTACTCGAAAATCACGACACACCCCCTATGTTTCACCGACGAGGTACTGGATTATGAATTTCCAGCGGGATTCAAGCCCGTAAACATAGAGGCGTACGACGGAACAACAGACCCTGGAGTCTGGATTGAAGATTACATACTACTCATACATATGGCAAGAGGAGATGACCTCCACGCCATAAAATACTTACCCCTCAAGCTCAAAGGGCCAGCCCGGCATTGGCTCAAAAGCCTCCCAGAGAATACCATTGGAAGTTGGGAAGAGCTCGAGGATGCGTTTCGGGCAAATTTTCAGGGGACTTATGTCCGCCCTCCGGATGCAGACGATCTAAGTCACATAACTCAACAGCCCGGAGAGTCAGCCCGCAAATTCTGGAATAGGTTCCTCACCAAAAAGAACCAAATAGTCGACTGTCCGGACGCCGAAGCCTTAGCAGCCTTCAAACATAATGTCCGAGACGAATGGCTGGCCAGACACCTCGGCCAGGAAAAGCCAAGGACAATGGCCGCACTAACAAGCCTCATGACCCGCTTTTGCGCAGGAGAAGATAGCTGGCTGGCAAGATGCAGCACCAGCGACCCGAGTACATCCGAGGTTAGGGATGGAAATGGGAAACCACGACGCAGAAAAGACCAGCGCCAGACTAAGGAAAATGGCCCAAAGAGCACGACAGTCAACACCGGATTCAAAAGCTCTAGGCAGAACAACAAAACACCGCCTCTCAAGGACAACAGCGACGAGCTATCCAACCTAGACAAAATCTTGGACATGATATGTCAAATCCACAGTACCCCCGGGAAGCCTGCAAACCATACCCACAGAGATTGTTGGGTCTTCAAGCAGTCCGACCGACTTAACGCCGAACACAAGGGGATCGACACACCAAGTGAGGACGATGATGAACCCCACAAGCAGAGCACCGGAAACCAAAAGAATTTCCCACAAGAGGTAAAAACAGTGAATTCACTTCAAGTGATGACAAGGAAAAATAGAGCGGCGCCCACTAAAGTACGCGCCGCATCGTCCACCCCAGCGGAGTCCCGAAACTGGATGTCGAAACCAATAACTTTCGACCATCAGGATTACTCCGGAAGTATCCGAAATGCAGGATGGACTGCTTCGATATTGGATCCTATAATAAACGGACTACAATTTACACAAGTCCTAATGGACGGCGGCAGTGATCTAAACCTGCTATACCAGGACACAATCTGCAGAATGGGGATAAACCCAACCAAAGTTCGCCATAGCAACACTTCCTTTAAAGGAGTGACGCCGGGCCCATATGCCAATTGTACGGGCTCCCTACTACTAGAAGTTGTGTTCGGTTCACCTGACAACTTCCATCGCGAAAAGTTAACCTTCGATATCGCCCCATTTAAAAGTAGCCATCAAGCACTATTGGGACACGAAGCTTTCGCCCGCTTTAACGCAATGCCGCATTACGTGTCTCTTACACTTAAAATGCCCGGTCCATGCGGAATCATCTCATTAAAGGGTAACTTCGAATGTTCCTCGACCGCAGAAGAACGTGAGACTGCCTTGACGGCCACACACTAATCCGGCTTTGCTGATCAAAACCCCTAAAACAGGTCATTCAGACCCTGGACACGGTTAGGCGAGTCCGGTATAAATAAACAAGGGGCTTACTAGCCGCGTACCCCTTTACAAGGGGCTGGACGCACGAACAATGAGAGCCAATAAAGCTCAATTTTATTCATTTTTTGAATCATACTCTGTTTTAAATACATTATTCGCATGATCTTTTTTCCTCCAACTAAGTTCCTCTCTTTTACAGATGAACAACGTGCTACACCCGTCCAGGATACAGCACAATGGAGACACAGGCGCAGACGTGCAGCAGGGACCCATTGCAAGGATTCTTATCAGATTAAGACCCTGCGTAAACCTTTTTTACTGTCTCTTGTTGATACACATCCCCCCGGTTTCTTACCATAACCGAGGAGGAGGCTGGCGTTTGGCATCGGCCGCGCCAGAAGTTTTCGCGCGTACCTGGACACTAGGGGCTTAGGGCATTGTTCTGCCCATTCTCATAAAGACCGAATAGCTTAGGGAGTGTTCGGCGTCTCGAGTTAGGCCTTATATGCATCAGCTCTGAATCATGTCTTTGGTCAAATGTTGGGTTTGCCTGGCTCCTGTGTTTTGCTGCCTTATGTTCCATTATATCGGCTAACGCTGCACCAGGAGAACTACTGTGATTGTGCCCCGGTTCGGCCGGGCGAGCACTTCAGTAGAGAAAGCCGAAAACTAACTGTCATGATATAGCGAGAGACTGGTCAACCACTCAATCGACCACCGGAATGTTTAGAATTCCTCCGCTTTGACGAAGGACCGTTTCCCGGTCAGGCACACATGCGCCCCGAATTCGGAGAGCGCGGTGCCCCTAGGGCCTATATAGTAGCCCCACCATCGAACTCCTATGGCTAAGTGAAAGTGATAAAGCATTATAGTCCGGTTGCCTAGTTTTCTATGCTATCACCTCCTTCACAGAACCAAGACGTTGGATTAAGTGCGAAAATGCACTTTTTTGCAAACACCCCCGCACTATGTGCGTGGGGGCTGAAGCCAACGACTGCCATCTTTCAGGTTATATATAAATATACATCAACGGCCGCACATGAGGTATTTCAATACTTCAACGCACAAGTATAAAAAGCCCTTATATTATATATTTGGAACATGGTTTCACAAATCATACCTGTCATTTGAACATAACGTTTTTCGAGCACTGCGACTCTATTAAACGAGCGCCCTGCAGGACTTCCTCAAAATAGTGCTCGGCTGGTAATCGGCTTTTGTCCGAATCCCGGGATGCAACGTCGTTGGCCTCCATCTCTGCCCAATATGTTTTGACATGGGCGAGAGCCATCCGTGCACCCTCTATGCACGCCGACCGCTTCATCGCCTCGATATGTGGCACCGCATCAAGGAACTGCTGCACCAAGCCAAAATAACTCTTCGCTCGGGCCTTTCCAGCCACAGATGAGCCACGACATCCTTCATGGCAAGTCCGGACAACCTGTTCAGCTCAGCCCACTCAGCCAACTGATCGGTTAAAGGAAGTGGATGCTCTGGATTATGGAATTGAGACCAAAAAAGCTCTTCCATTCCGTGATCCTTTTGGCCTCGGAAATGTACGACTGCGTCCGCCGCACTCGCCGCCAAATTCAGATAAGCATCCTCCACACCCCACAACTGGCCCAACTAAGCATACTTCGGATCCATGAACTTCCTGCGCAGCAGAAAGGGCTTTCCAGCCGCAATATCACCGGCCTGACGCAACTCCTCCTTTATAGCCCTCATCGCAGAGCGGGCATCCTTGGCTTCGGCGCCGGCCTTCTTCAGGTCCTCTTGCTCCACTCGGCGTTCTCTTTCAACAAACTCATAGCGGTCGGTAGCATACTTCAGCTTCACGGCCATTTCGGCCATTTCCTCCCTGCTTCGGCAGTGAGCAGCCTGCTTGGCTTTTAGCTCTCCGGCCGCCTCCAAGGCAGCCGCATTACTTTTTCTGGCTTCCTCCTTGACTCGGCCAAGCTCCGCCCGAAGCTCCTCCACAGCAGCGGCGCCATCTGCATCAAAGCATACATGTTGTAAGGCACGGGCGTCCAGCTCCCTTACCAAGTGACCGCGGAGAAGCCACATACCTTGTGACTCATCAAGTCATTTATTGACCAGCGCGATGTCCTCATCCGCAACGTCAAGTTGCCGCTTTAGTTCGGCAACTTCATCAGTCCGGTTGGCCACCGAACGCCCCGCCACCTGTATGGGAAGGGCGACATCTTATAACTGAGATTATGACCCTCGGCATGCTATCGTTTTTGACAACATACTGAGTCTCAGGGGCTACTATCTATACAGGGCGCATTCTAAGCGCAAAACTGTCAAAAGGTATGTCATTTTCACGTACCTCAAACCCCGTCAGTAAACTTCTGACGGCCTCATGCAACCCACTCTCAGCGGATGAAATCCTTTCAATCACCGTACTCATCAACGTATGGTGATCTTCTGAGATAAACGCCCGCCCAAGCAGATCCTTCAGCTCCTCCGGTCGTACACCAGACGGTGCCGAACTCTCCGGCCCCGCCGGACTCGGGGAGACCCTCTGCGACGACACCTCAGGGTCGTCCACCCCGCCTGACGGTGCGGCAGATGGAGGCGTTTCGCTCTCCATCATCTCCGGACGAAGATCCCCTGAAGATGAGCTCTGCTGAGAAGGGCTGAGATCCGAACTACAAGGTAAAAACTTTGGTTATCCTCAGAAATAAAAATGGGGATGTCCCTTATTACAAAACTCCCCTTTTCTACTTACGGCTCGCTAGAGGCTGATTCCCTTGGGGAAATAGTGCGGCCGGGGCTTCTCCCGGCGCAGGACCCTCTGGTGAAGATTTCTTCCCCCGCTTTGAGGCCTTGGCCTCCGGATCTTTGGAAGCGGTCCTTTTCTCCCCTTGGAGGGAGGGATTCTCGATCCCCCCTTCCTTAAAGGCCTCCCTAGCGGAGGCGGTAGCTTTCATGTTCCCCCCTTCGCCCTCTTCTAAAGGCACAGCCTCCAGCATCTTGGCTAACACAGGATCCGGCGTGGTCTCAGGAAGGGGGGCCGGACACCTTATTAGCTTTGCTTCTGCTATCCACTCCTGTTCAAGGGACAACTTTTTAAAGGGCAAGAATTATGATGAATGTACGGATAGCACCTCCGGGCACGGGAACTACTTACTTGAGTATCCGGGCGATTGCAACTCAGACCTGCGTCCTCGGTCAAGTCCGGACACATCTCTTGTGATCCAAAGAACAGTTTATACATCTCCACGGGCGTCGCACCCATGAAGTGGTGGAGAGCTCGCGGTCCCTCCGGATTGAATTCCCAGAGACGGAGAGGGCGACGTTTGCAGGGCAGAAGGCGCGGAATCAGCATAACCTGCGCCACTACGACCAAATTGATCTCCCTCTCTTGGAGGTCTCGAATCTGGCCCTGCAGTATTGGTACGTCCTTGGATGGCCCCCAGTCAAGCCCTTTGTTGACCCATGACGCCAACTGTTGTGGAGGGCCCGAGCGAAAGGCAGGTGGCGCCACCTGCATGGTGCCCCTGGGAGCGGTGATGTAGAACCACTCCTGTTGCCACAAACCAAGATCCTCTTGAAAAGAGCCCTCGGGCCATGGAGCATCGGCCCTCTTGCTTATAACTGCCCCTCCGCACTCTGCCTGTCGCCCCTCGATCATCTTCGGCTCCACGTTGAAGGTCTTGAGCTACAATCCGAAGTGAGGGGTAGTGCGGAGGAAGGCTTCGCAGACAACAATGAACGATGAGATGTGGAGGATGGACTCTGGAGCCAAGTCATGGAATTCCAGCCCATAATAAAACATGAGCCCCCTCATGAAGGGGTCCATCGGGAAGCCTAAACACCGATGGAAGTGAGACATGAACACGACGCTCTCACCAGGCTCGGGGGTGGGAATGACTTCCCTTGGGCAGGCAGCCTATGCGAAATCTCGCGGGTTAGATACCTGGTGTCTCTCAGCTTTAGCACGTCCTCTTCCGTGATGGAAGAGGGTATCCACCGGCCCTGTAGGTCGGAGCTGGACATTGTCGAAGGTCCGAAGCGCCTGAATCTGGAGCCTTGGGTGTTGGAACTCGGGGCGAGGGGCGGATTCAATTAAGGATTGAAGAAAAGGAACATGCCTTGGTCTCATTATAAAGGGGTAGAATACCAAGAGCCGTCCCCGTGACCGTTTGGAACTCGCCTTCGATGGAGGGGGAATGGCAACGGGCGCGGTTGGGTTACCCACGTCCGTATTGATGAGAATCCCAGAATAAGGGGACACTATCTCTGCTTTGATAAGACGTGCCAAGGAAACTGCTTCGCTAGCTGAGGTGGAACAATAAAAACAATTCGAGTAAAGGCTTGGCCGTGGCGTGACGTTGTGCCACGAAATACGTCAGCAGATTGAAGTTGTGTAAATGTTATTCTCTCTACGGTGGTATGTGGAATTTATTTTGCAGAGCCGGACACTATCCTGGTGTTCACAATCTTCTATGAATTATTCGGAGGAGGAACCCGCCTTGCAATGCCAAAGACAATATGCGCGCCGGACTTATCGTCATTGAAGCCTGGTTCAGGGGCTACTGAGGGAGTCCTAGACTAGGGGGTGTCCGGATAGCCGAACTATCATCATTGGCCGGACTCCAAGACTAGGAAGATACAAGATTGAAGACTTCGTCCCTTGTCCGGATGGGACTTTCCTTGGCGTGGAAGGCAAGCTTGGCGATACGGATATGTAGATCTCCTGCCATTGTAACCGACTCTGTGTAACCCTAGCCCTCTCCGGTGTCTAAATAAACCGGAGGGTTTTAGTCCATAGGATGAACAACAATCATACCATAGGCTAGCTTCTAGGGTTTAGCCTCCTAGATCTCGTGGTAGATCTACTCTTGTACTACCCATATCATCAATATCAATCAAGCAGGAGTAGGGTTTTACCTCCATCGAGAGGGCCCGAACCTGGGTAAAAACATCGTGTCCCTTGTCTCCTGTTACCATCCCCCTAGACGCACAGTTCGGGACCCGCTACCCGAGATCCGCCGGTTTTGACACCGATAGTGCATGTTAGGGGATTCCCGAGCTGCCCACGAGGGTGGGGGGCGCCCCCCTGCCTCGTGAGCACCCCGGAGGTCCACCGACGTACCCCTTGCACCCATATATACCTACGTACCCTAAAACTTCCAGAACAGAAGATAGATCGGGAGTTCCGCCGCCGCAAGCCTCTGTAGCCACCAAAAACCAATCGGGACACTGTTCCGGCACCCTGCCGGAGGGGGAACCCATCACCGGTGGCCATCTTCATCATGCCGGCGCTATCCATGACGAGGAGGGAGTAGTTCACCCTCGGGGCTGAGGGTATGTACCAGTAGCTTTGTGTTTGATCTCTCTCTCTCGTGTTCCTCTATGGCACGATGTTGATGTATCTCGAGCTTTGCTATTGTAGTTGGATCTTATGATGTTTCTCCCCCTCTACTCTCTTGTGATGAATTGAGTTTCCCCTTCGAAGTTATCTTATCGGATTGAGTCTTTTATGAGAACACTTGATGTATGTCTTGCCGTGATTATCTGTGGTGACAATGGGATATCATGTGCCACTTGATGTATGTTTTGGTGATCAACTTGCGGGTTTCGTGACATTGGGAACCTATGCATAGGGGTTGGCACACGTTCTTGACTCTCCGGTAGAAACTTTGGGGCACTCTTTGAAGTACTTTGTGTTGGTTGGATGAATCTGAGATTGTGTGATGCATATCGTATAATCATGCCCATGGATACTTGAGGTGACAATGGAGTATCTAGGTGACATTAGGGTTTTGGTTGATTTGTATCTTAAGGTGTTATTCTAGTACGAACTCTTTTATAGATTTATCCAAAAGAATAACTTTGAGGTGGTTTCGTACCCTACCATAAGCTCTACGTTTGTTCTCTGCTATTAGTGGCTTTGGAGTGACTCTTTGTTGCATGTTGAGGGATTGTTATATGATCTATCTATGTTATTATTGTTGAGAGAACTTGCACTAGTGAAAGTATGAACCCTAGGCCTTGTTTCCTATCATTGCAATACCGTTTACTCTCACTTTTACCACTTGTTACCTTGCTTTTTTTTATTTTCAGATTAAAAAAACCCATATCTACTATCTATTTTGCACTTGTATCACCATCTCTTCGCCGAACTAGTGCACCTATACAATTTACCATTGTATTGGGTGTGTTGGGGACACAAGAGACTCTTTGTTATTTGGTTGCAGGGTTGCTTGAGAGAGACCATTTTCATCCTACACCTCCTACAGATTGATAAACCTTAGGTCATCCACTTGAGGGAAATTTGCTAATGTCCTACAAACCTGTGCACATGCAGGCCCAACAATGTCTACAAGAAGAAGGTTGTGCAGTAGACATCAAGCTCTTTTCTGGCGCCGTTGCCGGGGAGGTTAGCGCTTGAAGGTATATCTTTAGATCTAGCAATCGAATCTTTTTGTTTCTTGTTTTAGCACTAGTTAGTTTATAAAAGAAAATTACAAAAAAATGGAGTTAAGTTTGTCTCATATGCTTCACCTTTTTAATATCTTTCGTGAGTATGATGGAAAGGATAATTGTGCTCAAGTGCTAGAAGAAGAAATCTCTAAATTGTTTGGCACTAAATCTTTGAATGATGAGCATGATTGCAATGTTGTTAGTACGAATTCTTTGAATATCCATGATGCTAATGATGATTGCACTAGTTATGATGAAAATGCCTCCTATAAGCATGTCAATTTTTGTGGAGTGCATTGGGCTTGCAAGGACACACCAAATAGGGAAGATATATATTGCAAGAGGCATAAGTACTTAGAAACTAAATGGTTGCAAGAAAGGCTGGATGCATGTGCTGAAAATTTATTTTTTTCTTAGCCATACTTGTGAACTTTGCAATGAACGTGATCATTTTAGTATCCAATGCAAATTGTTTCATGATCGAATCGTGTCCAAAAACTATGATGACTTGATTTCCCTTGCACATCATAATGAGCTTAGTTTGCTTTTGGGTTATGAAGAAATAAAACGTATAACTAAGATTATTCCAGAATTTGCCCTTGATAGAATTCTTCATTTTGATCTAGAAGAAATTTATATGTATTGTGCGGTGAATTGCATTGAAAATCCTTATATTGCCAATTACATAAAGAAAAGAAAACAAATAGTGGATGATGAGAATACTAATGAAAGGGAAGAGACTTCCCAATCTCCTCCTATTATTTCTTATGATGAATCAGGTAACGAGGAGGAGCTTTCTATTCAACCAATCTCATCAATAAGGAGCTCAAAGAGGAAGGTTGAACCTACACATAATGTGAAGAAGAAAATAAAAAGAAGGAGAAACAAAGGTAAAAAGGTATCCCTCCCAAATGATGTTGCTCCTATTACTCATTGTGATGATGATAATTGCTATACTATTGGTGCAATCAATATTTTTAATGATGAGAGTGATTATGCTTATGATATGAAAAGTCCCAAGCTTGGGGAAGCTATGTTTGATGAGGATGACATATTTGAGAATATATTTGCTGCAATTAATGTTTGTCCCAAGCTTGGGGATGCTATGTTTAATGATGATGATATTTTTAGCCTCTCAAGTTTTGATATGCAAAGTAGTTATGATGATAGCATGCCTTCTACCTATGATGATTATATTTATGAAAGTGGGTTTGGAAGAGTGTCAACTTTAGGAAGTAGTGATCCCACAATATTGGAGGATGTTGAATCTTATAATATTTATGAAAGTGGATTTGGAAGAGTGTCAACTTTATTTAGTGATTCCACTATCTTGGGAGAGGTTTCAATCAATTATGATGAGAACGAAGTTGCTACTTATGATGATTATTATGATGATACTTATGCTATAAAAAGTAGTGATGATTATATTTACAAATCTTGTCATGATTATGATTACCCTTTCTCTGAACATTACTCTCTGAATGTGGAAACAATTTTTAGTGTTCAAGTCTCTTATGATACTCCCACTATTCCGAATGAGAAGAATTTTGCTTATGTGGAGAGTAATAAATTTTCTATGCTAGTAGATCATGAAAAGAATGCTTTAGGTGCTGGTTATATTGTTGAATTCATTCATGATGCTACTGAAAATTATTATGAGGGAGGAATATATGCTCGTAGGAATTGCAATAATGTCAAGTTTCCTCTCTATGTGTTCAAAATCTTGAAGTTATGCTTGTTTTACCTTCCTATGCAAGTTGATTATTGTTCCCATAAGTTGTTTGCTCACAAAATCCCTATGCATAGGAAGTGTGTTAGACTTAAAAGTGCTAGTCATATGCTTCATGATGCTCCCGTTATGTTTCAATTCTCATCTTTTATGTGAGCATGATTGTCATCATCATGCCTAGCTAGAAAGGCATTAAAGAAAAGCGCTTGTTGGGAGACAACCCAATTTTTATCCTTACTGTTTTTGTGTGTCCACATTATTATTCTACTGTAGTAATCATGTTTTATAGCTTTTGTTTCAATAAAGTGCCAAGTAAGACCTTTAGGATAGCTTACGATGATAGTTGTGTTGATCCTGCTGAAAATCAGAAACTTTTGCACCCAGTAAATTAGTTTTGTTAATTCACAGAAACGTGATCCTGATCTGATACTTTTTTCTATGGATTGGTAAACAAATTTATTAGTACTTCCTAATTTGGTAGGATTTTTGGAGTTCCATAAGTATACGTTTGATATAGATTACTACAGACTGTTCTGTTTTTGACAGATTCTGTTTTCTATGTGTTGTTTGCTTATTTTGATGAATCTATGAGTAGTATCGGAGGGTATGAACCATAGATAAGTTGAATTACAGTAGATATTACACCAATATGAATTTATAATGAGTTCATTACAGTATCTAAGTGGTGGTTTTATTTTCTTATACTAACGGAGCTTACGAGTTTTCTGTTGAGTTTTGTGTTGTGGAGTTTTCAAGTTTTGGGTAAGGATTCGATAGACTATGGAATAAGGAGTGGAAAGAGCCTAAGCTTGGGGATGCCCAAGGCACCCCAAGGTAATATTCAAGGATAACCAAGAGCCGAAGCTTGGGGATGCCCCGGAAGGCATCCCCTCTTTCGTCTTCATTCATCGGTAACTTTACTTCGAGCTATATTTTTATTCACCACATTGTATGTGTTTGATCTCTCTCTCTCGTGTTCTCTCTCGTGTTCCTCTATGGCACGATCTTGATGTATCCCGAGCTTTGCTATTGTAGTTGGATCTTATGATGTTTCTCCCCCTCTACTCTCTTGTGATGAATTGTGTTTCCCCTTTGAAGTTATCTTATCGGATTGAGTCTTTTATGAGAACACTTGATGTATGTCTTGCCGTGATTATTTGTGGTGACAATGGGATATCATGTGCCACTTGATGTATGTTTTGGTGATCAACTTGCGGGTTTCGTGACATTGGGAACCTATGCATAGGGGTTGGCACACGTTCTTGACTCTCCGGTAGAAACTTTGGGGCACTCTTTGAAGTACTTTGTGTTGGTTGGATGAATCTGAGATTGTGTGATGCATATCGTATAATCATGCCCATGGATACTTGAGGTGACAATGGAGTATCTAGGTGACATTAGGGTTTTGGTTAATTTGTATCTTAAGGTGTTATTCTAGTACAAACTCTTTTATAGATTGATCCGAAAGAATAACTTTGAGGTGGTTTCGTACCCTACCATAAGCTCTAGTTTGTTCTCCGCTATTAGTGGCTTTGGAGTGACTCTTTGTTGCATGTTGAGGGATTGTTATATGATCTATCTATGTTATTATTGTTTAGAGAACTTGCACTAGTGAAAGTATGAACCCTAGGCCTTGTTTCCTATCATTGCAATACCGTTTACGCTCACTTTTACCACTTGTTACCTTGCTGTTTTTATATTTTCAGATTACAAAAACCCATATCTACTATCTATTTTGCACTTGTATCACCATCTATTCGCCGAACTAGTGCACCTATACAATTTACCATTGTATTGGGTGTGTTGGGGACACAAGAGACTCTTTGTTATTTGGTTGCAGGGTTGCTTGAGAGAGACCATCTTCATCCTACGCCTCCTACGGATTGATAAACCTTAGGTCATCCACTTGAGGGAAATTTGCTACTGTCCTACATACCTGTGCACTTGCAGGCCCAACAACGTCTACAAGAAGAAGGTTGCGTAGTAGACATCATAGGGGAGGGCCGGGGTGGTCCGAGACCTCCTTTGCTTCGTGCTTCTCGCGCGTCCTTCTTCCTTCTCCTTCTTCTTGGGTCTCCGGCGAACTTGGTGATTCCTCCGTGCTTCCTCGTAACGATCTCCGAAGTACCTACGAATGCATAGCGTGCCCATTTGAGGTAGAGTTCGACTCTCGAATGAATTTGAGTGGAGCTCAAAGAGGAAGGAGTTCACCTTGTTCTCGATGGCGCGTGTGCGAGCTCTTGTCCACGGTCCTCTTCGTCCTTGCGGTGGTGGTGTGGCGTCCATGGTGATGGTCGAGGGATGCTCCGCATCATCTTCCCCCCTTGGGAGAGATCCGTCCACGGATCGTGATCTTCATCACCATGGGAAGGAGACGGCGTCGCCGTGTAGAAGTGGACGACCACCAAGCACGTATCATGTTGAAGCTCGAAATGGTCACTCTCCAATGTCGCACCGTCTTGTAATTCCTTCAAAAGGAGCAAAGATAACAAGCACTTGGAAAAACAAATGTGGTTGGCATTAAAGCAAAACCAAGAATTCAAGAGGTGATTCACCAAACAAGTGTTGTCATCAAGCATAGCATATGGCGTGACAAGGGAGTGTGGCATGGCATGTAAGCACCTAAATTGAGAAAAATCAAGGACATCATGGAAACAATCATGCAAGGGTGAGGTAAAGGTGCTAATATGTGGGACAAGTGAACAAGCATCTACCTCAATGTCATAGCAAGCATGCCTAAAGTGCTCAATAAATGGTCTATGGTATGCATAAGAGTCATTCACAACACCCAAGAAGATGATATGACTAAACACATGCGGTAAGTGCAAGACAATCCGATCATAATGTGCACATGGTATAGTGAAAATAGTGTGGCACACAACACAATAGAAAGAGCAATTGTTCATCATGTGTGAGGCAATCAAGGCAAGCATGTAGCAATCAATAGGACATGCCATATGTGAAGGAATGACATTGTTCCAACCAAACATGTGATAGGAGCAAGTAATCCAAGAATTGGATGCAACATGAGAAAGCATAGAAATCAAGTCATGCAAATTAGTGGAGCAAAGATGCAACACACTAGAGGAAATCATGTCAATCATGTCATGCGAGCGAAGAGTAGGCATAGGCAATTCACATGGCATATCACAAGCACGATCACAAAGCAAGATCATAGTATCATCATAGGAATGTGGCATAAATGGAACATGGCAATAACAAGCAATATCTCCACCAAGCTTGAAAATACACATAGAAGTAGTAGAATCAATCATCATGTGTAATGCAAAGCATGGGTCACAAATGCATGGCAAAGGCATAGGAATGAGCATATCATGCAAAGTGAACATGGCAAGATGGGAATAGAATATGTAATGAACAATAACCCATAGCCAAGTGAGGGCCATGTAGAAGAAATGTGTGAAGTCTTTGTGCAAAGAGAGCGGTGGGAAAGACACTCCAAGGGATCCCAAGTCATCCTTGCTCTCTAGAGCTCGCTTTGTCAACTCGTGGGATTGCGAGGTTGACAAGTATTCATGTGTACCTACACAAAAGAGACACAAACCAAAGAAATTGTGTTCATGGTAAATGTACACATCATCCATCATGATGTGTATGTGCATGTGTGAGTTAGTACAAGATAAGCATCGTTCAAAGAAATTTGATGCATGGTATAAGAACATGTCATCCATCATGAAAGAATAGTTGTTATGTATGACATGATGGGGATGCAAATCTAGCATACAAGTATATGGCACATCAATAGCATTTTCATTTATAGGGAGCATATGGTGCACACAAGTATTGGGATCATGCAAAGGATAGGATAGATCAAAATCTCCTAAAATCTATGAGGAAACTATGGGGGTCTCCTCATGAGCAATAGCGGAAACATCATATGGAGAAAATGGAGAACATCCAAAACAATGCATATCCGAAGATAGGTGGTCATGGCATGGCATATGGGATAAATGATGTAAAGGAGGCATATCAATATCATCACAAGAAAAACAAATGCCAATAACCAAGGGCTTGTCGTCTATGCCATATGTGCAAATTGGGTTTATGTTGATGGCATATGCATAGTCACTATGAAGAGATTGCAAATATGACATATGGTTGATCTCATGCATAGCATATGACAAGTCAAGCGGATTGTCAAACATGTTGTGACCAAGAGAATTATCACAAGAAATCCTATGTAACATGGCATCACAGTTAATAGACTCCTTATCGCAATCCTCAAACTCATCATAAATGGGTAAATCATCACATGGGGAAGTCACACTATCATGAAGCATGGTAATAGGTGGATCAACATCATGCAAGCAATCAATACCAAGGATGTACACTAGTGGGACTAGAGCATCACCTTCACCTATGTTACCTTGTTCATTCCACTCAAGTGGTGTAGGTCAGGTGGCAAAGGCCAAAAGGTGGTCATCATCTTCATCTTGATGGAACCGTGTGGGGGTGCATCATATTCCACCATGGCCATCGTCTTGACAAAGGAAGGACGAAGTCGTCGCGAATCGGTGTGTCATCATATATGGGACCTATCACCAAATGAGAAGGCACAATAGAGGTAGAGGTTAAGTTGTTAGAAATTTAAATGGCCTCACATGCCCTATCAACTACCTCACTCTCTCTATGTGGTGGTGGCTCACTCACTCCCTCATGGTAGGTGCACTCAATGTCACATATGGTGGAGTCACTCAAATCACTCAAGTGGTGGGGGTTGTGGCTCTCCTCACATGGGAATTGTGGCAACTCATCATATATGGGGCTAGTGGTGTAGTCACTCTCATTCTCCATATGGTGGCAAAAGTCACTCAAGTCATCATACGTCGCCGTGGTCGAAGGGAAAATCCCATGCTCAACCATCTCATCGTCGTCGCCGTGGATGAAGGCCGAAGATGGCACATCATCGCTCTCCTCCATGACCGAAGGGAAAATCCCATGCTCGATCATCTCATCACTATCACCGTGGAGGAAGGCCGATGTAGGCCTACTCGTTGGAGGTAGGCGAAGATGCCATACGTCCAAAGGCGAAGGTGCCTTGGTGACACTTGATGAAGATGCCGAAGTGGTCGTAGTAGTCGTAGCTCCATCTTGGTGGTGCTTGTCTCGCGGTCTTCTCTTGTGCTCATGATGTGTTGCCGTAGCTTGATGTAGAGCTTTTTGGGACTTGTAGGTGTACGCATCACGAGCAGCTTCATCTTGATGGTGTTGTAGTGCTTGAACTCGATGACGTTCCGAATATTGGCCACTTGAGCGTCGCTGCCTTGAATATGGCGAAGGGGAAGAAGAGTTGTAGTTGGCCATCATGTCTCGTACTTGATCCCTTTGTTCGGCCAACTTGGTGTCGAGGTAGTCCCTTATCCTTGCTTCGTTTTGTCGAATGTCGATGGCGAGTCGCTCAATGCCTTGCATTGCTCATTGTAGTCCGAAGATGGACGTTTTGGTGATGTAGTTGTTCGCGTTGTCGTTGTCGTGGAAGACCGGAGATGAAATGCCTTGCCTATCCATCACAAGACTCGAGTAGAGGTGAGTAGGAAATGAGATAAACAATACTAAGTTACCTTTTCCCAAAGTTGAGGATGTATCCCGTTTCACTCAATGTGAGATGAAAGAACAGTGGAATTGGTACCGGACTTGTTCACTCACACTATCAAGTAAAGCTTATGGTGGAGCTTGGTGAGGATAGTGGCACAAAAAAATTGATGCAAAATGTTAGCAAGAGTCAATAATGTTGGAAAAGATTCACAAATTCGCAAGTGAAACAAGTAGACCAATAGCAATATGTGGCACACGGAAACACACACACGGATAGATAAATGTGGTCGTGCAACCAAGGAATGAGCACAAAATGTGGAATCCACGGAAAACGCTCGTGTTGCCCAACTCAAGAGAGACGCTAGCACGATTTCTCAATAGGCGGATACGACACTTGTGCACAACCTATAAGATGCAAAATGTATGAGCCTTCGATCCCAAGAATGCTATGTGTATGATGTTCCTGATATTCCTCTCAAGATGATCCAAGATGATCGGATATGACAATCTTATGTGTAATGTGGTATGATGCTATGGCTCTTGCTTACAAGATCTTTGCTCTCTTTTCCTTTTGCTTAAAAGCTTATTCTTTTTTAATATGGCCACTTATGTGAAATGCACAAACCAAGATAACAATTGTGTATATGCGGGAACAATCTTGTGACACAAGGGATGATATGATGCCAAGATGATACCAATATGATATGGTATGTATCCAATGGAAGGTATGGATCACTAATGTGCACAAGTAACATTGCCGGCAATACTGAAATGGCTAGTCTCGCTAGGCAAGTGATGCAAAATGGGCTAAGGGGTTAACAATGTAATGGCAAGAATGTACAATGAAGGGATACCACGATACCAAGGTGATAAGGAGGTTACTGCTCTTGCTTACGGTTAGGTTGTCAAAATGGTGAAGTGGTCGATGTCGATGACGACCTCGTGGCGATGATGAGTGGTGGTGTTCTTGATGTAGATACCAAGATGATGTAGACCCGTCCCTAAGTAGCCGAAACACCTTAGGAAACAGTAAAAAACCACGAACTCAAAATCTCAAGGAAAATGTCAAATGGTGGTAGCGGAAAGCGTTGGTGGTTCCGGAGTTAGCAATGCGGAAGTGGTGGTGGTGGTTGATGACTAAGCGACCGTACCTAAGTAGCCGAAACACCTTAGGAGACTCAAGTCACCCCGCAGGCAATCACAAATGCTATATGGAGCAAAAATGGGTTAGGTTGCGGAAAGTTATGGTGGTTTTGCGGATGATATGGTGGATGGCCGAGGCAAAGATGCCAAAATGCCAAATTTTTTATGGAATCAAATGGCGGTAAAACCAAGATGAGAAGCTCGGGCACGTCGCTAGCTTTTCAACGAGCCAAAGAACACCCAAATCGAAGATCGGGAGTGAAAGTTATGAGGGAAAATGTAACGTGCACGCGGCTGATTCTGGGGGGTGCGGGTGCCCGGGGGTGGAAGGTGCGGGCACCCGGGGTGGTCCGAGGGAAACAGCCCCGGGGGTGCGGGTGCCCGGGGTTTGGGGTGCGGGCACCCGAGGTGGTCCGCGGGGGTGGGCGGGGGGGGGGGGGGGGGGGTCCGGGTGCCCGGGGTTTGAGGTCCGGGTGCCCGGGGGTGTCGGATTTGGGCGGAAATTCATGGGAAAATTGGGGAAATTGGTGGATTTCATGGAGGGAAAGGTGGGGATGGATGGGGGAATGCTAGATCCACTTGAAACCAAGTAGATCCATGGATCAAATCCAACAAAACCTCATCAAACAAACAAATTACAAAAAACATTTGGGGCTATTTTTGGTGGGGAATTTTTGAAATTGGGGAAGAACACACAAAATTAGGCTAGAAAACAAAGAGGGGAGGCTCCAATTTCGTGATAAACCATGGCTCATGATACCAAGATGTTGTAGGGTGGAACCCTAAGTGGAGATCTTTCACTAATTGGAGGGGGAATCTCCAAGAACAAGATGAAGACAAGAGAGAAAACAAGAGGAACACTCAAGAACAAGTCCAATCACACATCCACTAGACCAACAAACACACAAGATCCACAAGGTACATGAACAATCAAAGGGAAACAAGATACATGGTAGAGTTCATCCCAAATCCTATGAAGGAGATGAGGGCTTGATGATCTAGGTAGATCCTTCCCTCAAGGGGGGCTTGAATCCCTAGGGATCTTCTCCAATGGAGGTCTTGTACTCCAATAGAGTCTTCTCTCTCAAGAGGAATCCCACAAGGGGAGGTACATGAGCTAAGCTCTATGATTTGTGTCTATTCTTAGCTATCCCCTCTAAATGAGCCAGGTGTGGGGTACTTATAGTCTAGGGGAGAAATAAGAGGGGGAGAGGGTTACAAAGGCAAAAGCCCCAACTTGCACGCATGCCTTTGCGGAGTGGTCCGGGCACCCGGGGCAAAGGGGTCCGGGCACCCGGACAGGTCAGGGGCCGGCTGTAGGTGGCCCGGGCACCCGGGGTGGCGCCAGGAGGTTGGAGGCGGGAGGCCGGGCACCCAGGGTGTGGTGGCCCGGGCACCCAGAGGTGAAGGCAGCAGCTCCAGCGGGAGGGGCCGGGCACCTGGGGCTCCAAGGCCGGGCACCCGGGGCCGGCTGGGGCAGCGCCCAGGGGGGTGCGGGCACCCGGGCCCTCCATGGCCGGGCACCCGGGCCGGTAGGGGCTGCGCCCAGGTTAGGGCCGGGCACCCAGGGCCGGAGTGGCTGGGCACCCGGGGTAGCCAGGGGCTCTGCCGGCTGTAGGGGAGGTCCGGGGTGGTCTGAGACCTCCTTTGCTTCATGCTTCTTGCGCATGCTTCTTCCTTCTCCTTCTTCTTGGGTCTCCGGTGAACTTGGTTATTCCTCCGTGCTTTCTCGTGACGATCTCCGAAGTACCTACGAATGCATAGCGTGCCCATTTGAGGTAGAGTCCGACTCTCGAATGAATTTGAGTGGAGCTCGAAGGGGAAGGAGTTCACCTCGTTCTCGATGGCGCGTGTGCGAGCTCTTGTCCACGATCCTCTCCGTCCTTGCGGTGGTGGTATGGTGTCCATGGTGATGGTCGAGGGATGCTCCGCATCAATTTCTCTCTGCTCCGCGAAGTGCTTTGCTACCATCTTGGTAACATCTTGAGGCAGACCCAAGCTTCTCAAATCTGTTGGATTTGCATCATAGGAAGCACCTTCAATGATATAAAAAATGAGGTCAAAGTCATACTTCAGTTCCTCTGTGGAAGCAGGAACAATTGTCTTGGCTTTCTTGGCAGCAACAACAACTTTTTCATCTGGTAACAACTTTCTCTTCGTAGCAGAACCCAAAGGTTTAACTGATGCCACGGTACCAAGCCTTGGTGAATATCTTAATGGGGGCGAAACTTTTGCCGGAGAAGGTGTTTGATACGGCTTGTCAAGCAAGGCACATTGATCAGACATGGGAATTTCTTCACCAACATTATCATCATAAGAATCATCAGATGAGGAAGATGTTGCCTTCTTTGATTTTCTTGCAATAGATTTGTTTCTCGAAGCTTGAGGGGAAACATATTTCCTCTTCTTCTTTTCTTTTGGGGCAGAGGCCCGTTCCTTCTTCTCTTGCACATCTTGTTGAGTTAACTCAACATTTCTTTGTTCCGCCTGATTCTTTTTTGTGGCCCTGGCTTCACGTTTGTCTCTGGACTTTTCTCTTTTTGCAACCTCCTCGGGAAAATCCGCAATTGTCTTCAATGAGTCAGCATGAGCATTAGGAGGCGGAGCTGGCCTAACTTTTTCATCATCTTGACCCAGGCAGCCCTCAGCGATGTAGTCATTCCAGGGTGGAGTGAATGTGAACATGATCTGATATTTCCTGCAGACATTTTCACAGTTGAACCACTTTTTCGCCCAAATGATGGTGTATTTTCTATAGCCTGTTATTTCTTTCGGTTGCAGTTTCAACTCTAGAGGAGTTTTGTATGTTTCGTGATCAGACATCTCAGCGACGATGTTCCTTTCTCTACCATGGCCACCCCTTTTGGGATTTCGGTCAGAGAGCAGGGTCTTGGAATCGGTGATTTGCTCATCCTCACGCTGGCTATGAGCCGAGAGAATATCATCTTCTTCAGCAGATTCTAACTCAGATTTCTTCTTTGCCACATTTGGCGGCTCAGCTGTTTTTTCTTTCAGTCAACTTTGCTTTAATAGCCACACGCGACAACTGAGGGATTTCTTCCTTGGACCCAGATTGCTCTTCCGAACTATGAGCCATGACCAGTCCTGAGAGAAAATCAACAAAGCAAGGGAAAACAGGAAGGGGTCATAAACATGCACAGAAGCATTTTTGACTGAAATCAGATAATTTTTCGGACGTAGCAAAGGAGTTCATGGCATATATTTGGAAGATATCATCGAAACAATTGCAGTATGCCATATGACCGGAGAAATCCTTCTCTAACCTTTTGATGTATAACACATGAACCCTATATCAAAATTGACCGGTACGAGGAGCAACTACAAACCATACAAGTCACAACTTAGTGAAACCTAAAGATCTATCACAAGAAAATAAAGCAGAAGAAATAGCATCGGGATGAGCAACCCTAGAATATATGAGGGACAGGGCTAGTTCTAGATCTGTACACCCTAACTTGGCAGTACTGATCATCTACGGCAGCGCGGAAGAGAAGATGTATCACACTGGCACGACCAACAGTGGCGGGGCTTTGCTGGAGTTGCACGGCGAGGTACGACGTCAACGCTACTTCGAGCTCGGGCTAGGGCGGAGGGCGAGAGGAGGGGTTTGAGTCCAAACAGAGAGAGAACAAGGGAAGAAGACGCCTGGCGTGGGGGTTTATATAGCCTGAGGGCGAAACCACTTCCTCCGTTACCCACGACCGAGAAAACACGGGACGTTCCACATTCAACGGACGAGATCACAATCGTGAGATCGTGGGCACGTGTCAGCCATTTCCTGTGAAAATCTCGGTAAGTGAACAGAATGTCAAAGGGTTTGAAGAAGCGCAAGCCCCAAAACAGATGAGATTTTGAAGTTTATTTCATCCATGACCAAGGATTTCGGATCAAAATCTTCTTTAGATCAAATTGCATGTTTATGATGAGAAAGCACCAAAAACATATTTCGACTCAGAACGCAAAGCCAAACGAGGAAAAACACAAAACACGAAATACACCGAACAAAAACACAGAGAGTTAAGCACCAACAATGATTGATCTTAGGGCTTATAATAAATGTGAGATATCCCTAAGAGAATTCTCGGCATGAGTGGACCAGTCCTTATTCACAACCCACTTTTGCGTGGGTGGTGAGGATCTTGTTTGCTTAAACTGAGTAGGAGTATTCCTTCGGCGAGGCATGTAAGACACCTGTGCACTTTGCTGATAATTATAAGAATATGCATTGTAGTTGTTCCTAGATATATGAATGTAATGGTTAGAAGAGGTACGCATGTACTCCTTCTGATGCAGGTTAGGATGATAATCATTCGAGAAAGATTCTAAAGTAGGCTGTGAATGATATCCATTTCCTTGTCGAGGGTTATCCTGCATAGTTAGATTAGCTGTGACAAACAAATTTTCAACAATGCACTTTTTTTACCCAGATTTGCTTCTTGGGTGAGCCAGACCTGCAATTAGTCCCAATATATCAAGCAAAAACTTACCATTCTGTTGTTTGAATAGTTTATAATTAGAGTCATCATACTCGTTAGTATCAATAGAAATGGGTGAATGATAACTAGTTAGATTTTAGGTTCGAGGATTTTACTCTTTGCATGAACCCAAGTTGTACGAGGATATTGCTTGGGAGTCTAGTAAGTTCCATCAATGTTGAGTTTCCTCTCGAAACCCAACCCTTCCTTTCGAGGATTTTTGTGCAGAATTGACTTCTTTGGCACATCATATAGGGTTTGATGCCCTTTCAGGCTTCTTAGCATGCCTGTCTCAAGTAAGTCCTTTAGCCTGCAATTTTCATCAACAATTACAACATATTCCTCGGAAGAGGGGTTAGAGATATCATTCGTGACAACAATAATTTTCTCGATAATAGCGTTAGAGGTTTCAACATGTGAATCAGCATCACTATGCGTTAGGCATTTTAAGCAAGGAGGATCAAAATCATTAGGAAGACGAGTAGATTGCTTGATGAAGAGAGAAGCTTTCTCTAACACCAGTGTGACGCCCCCGATTCAATCGTACACTAATCATACACACAAATGTGTACGATCAAGATCATGGACTCACGGGAAGATATCACAACACAACTTTAAAAGTAAAATAAGTCATACAACTATCATATTACAAGCCAGGCTCGAGGGCTCGAATACAAGTGCTCGAACATAAACGAGTCAGCGTAAGCAACAATATCTGAGTACATACATAAGTTAAACAAGTTGCCATAAGATGGCTAGCACAAACTGGGATACAGATCAAAAGAGGCGCAGGCCTCCTGCCTGGGATCCTCCTAACTACTCTTGGTCGTCATCAGCGTCCTGCACGTAGTAGTAGGCACCTCCGGTGTAGTCGGAGTCGTCGTTGACGGTAGCGTCTGGATCCTGGGTTCCAACGTCTGGTTGCGACATCTGAGAAGGAAAGGAAAGAGGGGAAAAAGAGGGAGCAAAGCAACCGTGAGTACTCATCCAAAGTACTCGCAAGCAAGGATCTACACTACATATGCATGGGTATATGTGTAAAGAGGCAATATCGGTGGACTGAACTGTAGAATGCCAGAATAAGAGGGGGATAGCTAGCCCTATCGAGGACTACGTTTCTGGCAGCCTCCATCTTGCAGCATGTAGAAGAGAGTAGATTGAAGTCCTCCAAGTAGCATCGCATAGCATAATCCTACCCGGCGATCCTCCTCTCGTCGCCTTGTGGAAAAGCGATCTCCGGGTTGTTTGTGGAACTTGTCCGGGTGTGTTTTATTAAGTATCCGGTTCTAGTTGTCATAGGTCAAGGTACAACTCCGGGTCGTCCTTTTGCCGAGGGACACGGCTATCCGAATAGATAAACTTCCCTGCAGGGGTGCACCACATAACCCAACACGCTCGATCCCCTTTGGCCGGACACACTTTCCTTGGTCATGCCCAGCCTCGAAAGATCAACACGTCGCAGCCCCACCTAGGCACAACAGAGAGGTCAGCACGCCGGTCTAAATCCTATGCATGCAGGGGTTTGGGCCCATCGCCCATTGCACACCTGCACGTTGCGAACGCGACCGGTGAGCAGACCTAGCAACCTCCATTACAAAGGAAGTTGCGTTACGCGGTCCAACCCGGCGCGCGCCGCTCAGTCGCTGACGTCAAGAAGGCTTCGACTGATACCACAACGTCGAGTGCCCATAACTGTTCCCACATAGTTAGTTAGTGCTTATAGGCCAGTGGCCAGACTCAGATCAAATACCAAGATCTTGTTAAGCGTGTTATTATGAAGCAACCGCGAACGCCGACCAGGGCCAGGCCCATCTCTCGCCTAGGTGGTCTCAACCTACCTTGTCGCTCCGCCACAAATTAACAGTCGGGGCCGTCAGGAACCCAGGCCCACCTCTACCGGGATGGAGCCACCTGTCCTTCCAGCCCCCACATCGAAATCACTTGCGGGTACTCAATGAGCTGACCCGACTTTAGTCACCATCTGTATAGTATATGTATGTATAGTATATACCCATGATCACCTCCCGAGTGATCACGGCCCGATAGTATAGCATGGCAGACTGACAAGAATGTAGGGCCACTAATGGTAAACTAGCATCCTATACTAAGCATTTAGGATTGCAGGTAAGGTATCAACAGATGTAGCAACAATGACAGGCTATGCAACAGAATAGGATTAATCGAAACAATAACATGCTACACTACTCTAATGCAAGCAGTAGAGGGAAGAATAGGCGATATCTGGTGATCAAGGGGGGGGGGCTTGCCTGGTTGCTCTGGCAAGAAGGAGGGGTCATCAAATCCATAGTCGAACTAGGCAGCAACAACGTCGGTCTCGTAGTCTACCAGAGAGAAGAGGGGGAAGAAACAGTAAATACAATGCAAACAAAAGGATGACGATGCATGACATGACAATGAGCGGTGTTAGGTGTGCCCTAACACGGTGAGGGAGTGATGACGTGAGGGGGAAAGTGGGGGAGTGGGGCATTAGGGCATCTCCAGCCGTTGGCCCCCCGGGAGGGGCAAAAAATCGCCCCCTGGGAGCGCACCGGCGCTAAACCGCGCACTGGGGGCGTGATGCCCCCCAGTCGCGGCGCCCACGGTATTTTAAAAAATTTAAACACAGCTCAAACATGGCGCAAATTCATTGCAAACTTCGGCGAGTTCGTTCAAACTTAAGCATATTTTACAAAAAAAAACTACCGCGGGCTACCCCCGCCGTCTCCCTCGCCGCCCGCCTCGCCGCCCCGCCCACGCGGTTCTACATGCCGAGGAGGCTGTAGAACCGCGTGTAGTCACCGCCGTCGTCGTTGTCGTCGTCGTCGTCATCGCGGTCGCGGCCACCCTTGTCTACGCCTTCGCTGTCCCTGCTGCATCCCTCCCCTGGTTGGCGTGGCGGGTTGGACGGTCCGGGGGCGGCGTCGTCGTCGTCGTCGCTGTCGAGGACCACGACGCCGTGGACGTCCTCGCGCCCACACTTGCGGGCGGCGATCTCCTCCAGGGCCCGGCGTTGCCGGACCGTCTCGTCGCGAAGGTAGTCTTCCCGCGCCCACCGCATGGCGTCCTCGTCGGAGAAGCCGCGCCGGGCTATCTCCTCGTACTCCGCGGGGAGGCCGGGCTCCGGCTTGGGCTCGACGAGGACGAGGCGGCCGGTGGATGGAGAGGCATTGGCGCCGATGCGGACGCCGGAGCTGCGGGTGCGCGCGACGACCGGTGTGCCCTGGGGCTCCGGCATGACGGGGCGGAGGCAAGGAGCGGGGTCCAGGAGCTTCCCCGGCGGCGTGAGAAGTAAGGGGGAGCGGGGTACTCGAGGCGCGGCGTGTTGCCGCCCTCTATGTACTCGAGGACGGCCTCCAACGTGCGCCCGGGCATGCCCCACGGCCGACACCGGCCGATGAAGTTGAGCCTACCGGAGGGCACGACGCCATTGGTGGCCACAAGCTGCTGGGCGTGACGGCGGCGGAAGTACGACTCCCAGAGCAGGCTGTCCGGGACGTACCGTGGCCCCTCCCTCGCCGCCCGCGGCAGGTTCGACCGGATGCGTGCGATCTCCGCACGCCGCGCCGCACCGGTGGGTATCGGGGGCACCGGCACGCCGCCCGCGCTGATCCTCCACGCCCCGGGCACCCGCATGTCCGGCGGGACTGGGTACTCGGCCTCGTAAAGGAGGCGAGCCTCGTCTTCATGAAGATGGCGGCGGCCGAAGCCGTTCGCCGCCGCGCCGTCTCCAGGGAAGCGCTCGGCCATGGATGCGAACTGGAGATGGCGAAAGAGAGGAGAGGGGAGTGGGGGACGACGGCGGCGGGCGAGTGTGAGTCTCCCTGTGTGCCGGGGCGCGTCATATATAGGCCGAGGCACCGCCCACACGCGTGGCACCGTGCGTACGCGTGGCGGGCGAGGGACGCGCGTCACCCGGCCTTCACTGCGCCGCCCGTGAGCATCAATGGCGCAGGCTGACCGGCGTGGCAGCGCGCGGCAGCTTTGGCATTGATTCGCCGCGGGAAACGAGGCGATGAGGACGACGAAGGGCCGAGAAGAGAGCCGTGTCGCTGACGCGGCAGGCCCGTGGCTTTTCGCGCCAAAAAAGTTCGCCCGGCGCCCCCGAGGGCCCCCCAGCACGCCGGGTTCGGGCTGTGTCCGCCGGCGCTGTTTTCGGCCCAAGCCGGCGAAAATCGGGCTCCGGGGGGCGCGACTGGGTCATTTTTTCGGCGCCGGCGCGAAAAAATCGCCTGGGGAGGCCTTCTTGGGGGCGCGGCTGGAGATGCCCTTAGGGTTTCGGGGGGAGCAGGGGTTAAGGCGGCGGGGTTGGCCGGCCTGGTAGGCCGCTGGCTGGGCCGGGTGGTCCAGCGGGGGGTGTTTCTTTTCTTTTTCTTACCTTTCTGTTTTTTTCTTTTTCTTTTTATTTTCTTTTCTGTTTTAATTCAATTTAAAATATTTAGGCCTTTTATAAAAAGCATGGTTCCTTCACCATAATTACCTAGGCATTTTATTTGCACACTCCGAACATTTTTTTAATGTTTGAAAACTTTTGTTGTTTGACATATTTTGAATTTGGATTTGAATCAGTTTCGAACTAACGCGAGATTAGTAACCGTAATGGAGGTGACATGGCATTGTTAGTAGAGGGTTACTGTAGCTTGATTATCCGGGTGTCACAACCATCTCATTAGGAGATTCTTTCAGTGACATGAGTTCTTGATTCCTGTTAAGGAGTTCATCTGATAAACTCTTGTAGTCAACTATAAGCGAATCACATCGACTGGTAAGATAATCAATAGTTAATGAAAAAGCATCTTGCTCTTTGATTAACTTTTGATTCTTCTCCATTTCTTTGACAAGTAATCCTTCGGTTTTCCTGAGATTTTTCTCAATCATCTAAAGCTCATCTTGTTGAGATTTAGCTATCTTAACCAGTTTAGCATAGTCAATGTATTTAGGTGAGTATCCATTCATGGAACTCTGGTTGTTTGCTAATACCTAGTCCTTTGAGGATTTGGCCATAAGGCAGAATGCGATTGGTTCATCATCACTTGAGACATTATCATCAGTGCTTGATTCATAGGATTTCTTTGATGATTCAATGGGAACATATGCATTGCTTCTTCCAATCCTTTTTGTTAAGCTCTTCTTCTTCTGAGTCTGATTCAGATGTGTCATTTTCTGAATCCACAGTCATTTTAGCACATACTCTGTTCAGTTGTGATATCTTTCTCATATTTGATTTGACGGTAGCTCTGGCTTTCACGCCAGTGACTGCTCTTGTCGAAGAAGCTGAGGAAGACTCATTTGTCTTCAAGAGCTTAGTATGACGATTAACCCATCTGAATCCCTTGTCGTGATGATATTTCCATCTTTTGGTCGACATACTATCCCAGCTAGGACAGTCAGCTATGACATGAACGAATTGTTTGCACTTGAAGCACTTCATATCTTCCGAATGTAGCTGTCTTGACGGATCAGGCATGTCATCTTCATCATCATTCACAAGATACAAGTTCTGTCCTTTGAGATCACATAGCCTTTGTGTGAGCATCTCCAATAGTCTTGTGATGGTATATTGATTCTCGACATCTTCCTCTTCTTCTTCCTGTCAGCTGTCATAATGTGAAAGGATTTATCCTTCACCTTCTGAAGAAGATTCTTGGTCTGCATTTTCCAGTTCCATCTTTTCTTCATGAATCGATAGTAGTGTCATGATCTCAACATAGTGAAGCTCTTCATAATCTGGCCTTTGCTTGATTTCAGCTACAATGGGATCAAAGGTTTCATCAAGGGCGTTTAGAAGCTTTTCGACCACATCTCTGTCGGTGATATCAGTCACGCCTCGTTGATGAAGTATTTCAACAATGTTAGTCAAACGATCAGTAAGCTCCATGGCACTTTCCTTACATAGACTTCTAAAACCAGCAAACATGGCACGCGACATTTTAGTATGGGAATCCGTTCTTGTAACAAATTCTTCATGAAAGCTTTCGATGGCATCCCGAAGCTGCTTTGCAGTATCAACCCTTTGGAATAGAAAGAAAATGTCTTTTGATAGACTGCTATAGATGATATTTTTTGCTTGAGCATCCACTTGCAGATTTGCTTTATCATCGGTATTGAGATTATTTGGTTGTTGAATGGTGTAGCCATCTTCCACAATTTGCCACAGATCATAGTTGATAGCCTGGATTCTGATTCTCATTCGTTCCTTCCAGTACAAATAGTCATTTCCATCGAAGATAGGAAATCCTTTGGAGTGCGAGTATCTACCAGCATACGACATACTCAAAACTCCAAGGATGTTAGACCTTTAATAAGTAGAGATAGGGAGAACCTGCTCTGATACCAATTGTTAGAACCGAGAGTATATCAACCAGAGAGGGGTGAATAAGAAATTCAAAAATTCTTTCAAATGTTCTGAACTCGATCCCAATCACACCAGCGGAATAATGGAAAGAAGGAAATGAGCTGAATCAATTTTCTTCGTCAGAGGCATATTCTTTGATGAAAGCATTGATAATAGTACGCGCTTGGGAAATCACAAGTTTAACTACGATAAGAGTAATGCAACAAGCAAATATGTGTAGTAGAATGATGCACAACATGATATGCTCAGAGATATGATATGATGGTATGATATCACAGGTGAACCGAAACATATGAGATGGTGATAGAATAATACAAGTGATGAAAATGAAACAGGATGAATACAATGATATATGGAGATGATAACATAATGGAGTGAAAGAGTAAATGAAAATTCAACAGAGAATAATGATAGGATAGACTATCGACATAGAACACGAATAAAAGCTGCTGGAGGAATTGCACAGAAGTAGAATGAACCAGTGGTGCTCGATGGCAACAATCAGATTTGGTAGATCAGTTCACCCTTCTGCCAAAGGGCTACATCTGGCAGGAGGGATTGTGACTTAACATGGAAGATAAACTCTATTCACCCTATTCTCCTTCAATGTAGAGCTGATCAGACTTAGGTTGATTTCACTCATGGTAGATCCTTGTCGGCGATCTCCAAACCTTGAGTTGACATTCGCGAACCACAATCACTCTTGGTTGCTGAAGATCTAGATCGGTGAAGACAACAACTCTTCAACACACAAGCCGAAACCTATCCATCTACAGAGTGCATAGCTCTCAAGAGTAATTGGTACAAGAACTCTCACTCAGAACTACTGTGATGCTAAACCATTGTCTAAGTCTGGGCTCTTGATTTTCTATCGATGGATCTTAAACTCAAATCACTCGGAGAGGGGTTGCGCAAATCAATCTTCTCAGAAATCTCAAGCGGAGCAGCCAACAGACAATGTTGGAGTGGGTGGCTATTTATAGCTGTAGCCTTACTTGATGGGAAAAGACGAATGACACGATTCCAACGGTCGAATTTGAGCACAACAGTAACATTACTTGCGGAGCAAGTAATGCTAACTCCTTGGTGTGAGACAAATCTCTCGTAGCAAAGAAGATCACAGTCTCTTGCTGACAAGTATTTGCTCAGAACACAAAGATATTTCTCTCGCAACTTTCAGGTTTTGGCTAAGCATCACAACAGATATAAGATTCGAGAACCTATACCCCTCTTAATAGTACGGAGGTCCTATGACTCAAATGAACTAAAGAAGAAAGACGAAGAGAATACTACGTCTTCAATTTGTTTTCAACTTCTGTTCGCTCCAATCAATTTCTTCGGACGTCAGTACCAAATGACATGCTTTGCATCAGCAGAAAAACTTCGAGGGGTTAATTCCTTCACATCCATGTTCCCGTCTAAACATCTGTAATAGATTTAGTCCATTCTTCTCTGCAACGCAAATATACTTCGGTGAAGTTCCTCAAACTTAGCTCCGGAGACAGCATTCTCTTTGGTTCTGTATGGACTATTTCTCTCTGTATGCACTAGCAAACAAATCTGTCCATACTTGTTTCTGTCAACAATCTCTAAAACACAAGGTAGGAAGATATTGCACCAACAAAATCTTTGACAGAAATCTTATCATCTAGAACAAAATATAATAATCTTGGAAACCTATCTGTCAGAGGTTGTACAGACCCACTAAACAACCATGCATCACTAGAGTAAAACAGAATCCCCCATATTGATCTTAACAACAGTTAGACACCTGTAGACATCAAACAATTTCATAACATCTCTCCACTATAAAGAGTCACAAAGGACATTTAGATGAGGAACCACACCCTCATAATTGGAGTCCCAATTCAAAGAAACCTATGGCACATTAGATTTTGAATAAAACTTATGTAGTTGTTTGGTCAATAAAGCTCTGTTCCGGACTTGTGGATTGAGAATACTCATGCCCCTTTATCCTTAGATTTGTATACCATAGGCTATGCAGCTAGGGAGTGTTTAGGTTTGTCACCATGTGATCTCCAAAGGCACTACCTCTCAATCCTCTTAAGCTATTTAATAATAGAAAGTGGAACTTGGAGACTGCATAAAAATAAATATGCATCAAAGAGAGGGCAGATTAACAAGTTGTAGCCTTGCCCCCTGAGACACTAAAGCAAAGCTAGCAGATAACCTCCTTCCCATGCTGCACACCACAGGCACCAGATATTGAACCCTTGTCCTAGTAAATAAAGGGCACGGATAATAGTTTGCACTCAAAGAGAGATGCCAACCTAGCAACTTCCACATGCTCCACATTAATGGGCATCATAGATAACTTGTGAAAATTTACTTTTAGGCCAATGGAGGTATGAAAAGTGTGCAACATCTCCTTAAGTGCAATCAATTGGGAGTCCATAGAAGGTGCAATTAGTAGGGTATCATCAGCATACTGAATAATGGGGAAATCCTTGTCGTGAGATGGTATAGGCTTTGAGAGAACCCCTTTGTTAAGCATATCATTTACCATAGATTGCAGTAAATCAGTTGTCAGGACAAATAATAAAGGAGAAAGAGGGTCACCCTAACACACACCTCTCTTACACTTAAAGAGCTTGCTTGGCACACCATTAACTGAAATGGAAGAAGAACCTGAAGTCATAATTTCCAAGACCCAATTCCTACACTTACTTATATAACTATTGTGTTGCAAAATTGCCTCATGTTCTATAGTATCAAAAGGCTCAGCAAATTCCAACTAGATTATTACCACTGCCTTTTTGGAGGCATGACACCGGTGCAAGTATTCAAAAGACCAAGTAATACAATCCTAAATAGGCATCCATTTAAGAAAACCATACTGATTATTGTGAATGCATTGCAAGATAACCTTCTGTAATCTGTTTGCAAGGAGCTTTATCAAGAATTTCACGCCACATTAGTGAGAGAGATGGGCCTAAAATCACTGGGTCCCTCTTGAGAGGGGATTTAGGATTCAGAGTGATCATAGAGCCACTGATACTTTCCAAGCTAATTTTACCATGAAAAAGAATCATTAATAAGGTTGATAAAATCTTGATTGATAATGGATCAACACCTTTTAATAATAATTCTAGTGAAACCATCAGGGCCTGGTTCTGTGTGAATTGGAAGTTCCTTCAAAACAACTAATATTTCTTCTTCAGAAAAAGGCAGAGATATGACCTCAAGTCCAAGAGTATGTTGCAGCAATGAAGGAAGATCATAGCCCATTACAATTCTTTGGAACATGACCATTCTGCATTTAAACATGACCCAAATGATTCCCGCCATCTATTGATGGTCAGTAACCACACCAGAATCATTAGCTTTCAAACTAGCAATGGAATAGAGCCTGTATCTCTCTGTATCGCCATTGTCAGGAACATAGCATTAGGTTCAGTTTTCTCATGTGCATTTGTTTGCTTTGTTATTAAATAGAGTTTCCCTATTGTTTTTCATCAACACCGAAAAATGTAGTCACTGACACTAGAGTTAAGGAACCTCCTAAAATCCCCACGCTAGAAAAACTTGCAATTCTTTTTTGATGAAGTAATTCATGATCCTGTTGAAACTCCCAATAGCTTGGCCATGGAAAAAGCATTGGGAGGATTTGATGTCTTCATGCAACACTGCTGGTCCCAAACGGGGAAAAGGCTTAAAGGACTAGACCTATTATATTGTTAAGCTTGGGGAAGGTATGTCTTCTCTTAATTAAGAGATTACTATCTCTTAGCAACAATATCTCTTGCCATATTTTTAAGAATATCTAGTTACTAGTGATAAGAATAATATTAAGAGGTAACTCACTACACACACTTTTTATTTATTTTTTCCGAATACGCATAGCATGCATACCATATATTAGAGGAGAAAAGAGTATTAGAAACCCGCAACCGAGAGTGTTACAAGTTGTTACAATTGTGCACATCCACCTATAGTACTATACTCATACACATATTACTCACGCATAACCCACCGATGGATCTCCGCAAAGAAATAGTCCATGTTTAATTTAAGGAGGCCTGCCATTCTCTAATCCCTACCCTCACTCTCTATTCTACCCATAACTTGTGCCATCAACGGTGCAACTCCATCGAAGAACACCGCATTCTGATGTTTCCACAATTCCCTGAGGCCAAGTGTTAGGATTGCATGAATGTATTTTTTGGTTATGCCATTGCATGGTCTTGTCCAATACTCACGTCGGCGAGACATCCTAAGTCAAGGGCGTCCACTCCAATTTGCCCAACACCATGCATACTTGTAGCCATATGGTTCTCTATGACGCCACCGATTCACTCCTGCACTAATCAAACATGCAAACATGCACGATCAAGATGAGAGACTCGCGGGAAGATATCACAACACAAGTCTACGACACAAAGGATAAACATAAATCTCATCTATTACAAGCCAGGGTCACAAGACCCGAAATTACATCAAGAGTTAGGTCTGAGTACAGACAGTTACAAAGATGCCTTAAGAAGATAAAAACAAACAACAACTCTAGATCGAAAAGGCGCAGGCCTCCTACCCGGGACCTCCAAAGTACTCCTCAAAGTCGAACTCCATGTAGAATCATCCTTAGGATCCTCTAGCTCCTGGGCTCCATCATCTGATCTCAACATCTAGGAAGAAGAAAAAAGGTAGCAAAGCAACCGTGAGTACTCATCCAAAGTACTCGCAAGATTTACATCAGAACTATGCTAAGTATGCATCAGTGTCAAAGGAATTGGGCTATATGTGGACTATACTGTAGAAATGCCAGACTAAGGGGGGGAGCTCATCCTATGGAAGAGTACATTTTTTGGGGCCATCTTCTTGCAGCAGTAGAAGAGAGGAGCTTATATATAGACTTTAGTAACATGCATATATTAGCAACACCCAAAGATCCTTCCTCGACTACCCAACGAGAAAGTGATCCTAGAGTAGTAAAACAGTTAAGTAATACAATAGTAACTGATTCTAGTTGTAGTAGACCAGGATACAACTCCAAGCGTCCTGTTACCGTGGACACGGCTATTCAAATAGATTACTTCCTTGCAGGGGTGCACCAGGTTTCCCGATACGCTCAATTACCTCTAGACAGACACACTTTTTGGGTAATGCCTGTCCTCGGGTAATCGACACAACGTAGACCAACCTAGTCTCTCTAGAGAGGTCAACACACTGGTCTAAATCCTAAGTGCTCAGGGATCTTGGGTCCATCTCCCATTGCACTCCTGCATGCTCCGTGATCGGCCGGGGACCAGACCAACCTTCTTATAGAAGCGCAGGTGGTTACCATCCACCCCAACAATCAGCCCGCATCTCTGAACTGTGACATCTGGATCGCTTTCAGAAAGGAATGTACTATGCCGAGGGTCCCATATACCATTATCCCATGCAGTGGCTAGTGCGTATAGGCCAGAGGCCAAATCAGATCAAATACCCAAATCCGTTTGTGTATTATAAGCATCTCGTGGAGGCAACCAGGGTCGTTGCTCCGACTAGGTTACTCGCGGACCATGACTAGGGACCAGGCCCACCTCTCTTCTAGGTGGTCTCAACCTGCCCTATCGTTCCGCCACATTATCTCTCACGGGTACCCTTGGGGCCGACCTGCCTTTATCATTGTAACAGCCGGGGTTCAGGTCCATACCATCAAGGTTATACCAGAGGAATCACTCTCGGTAGGTTTACCTGGATATACTGCATGGCAGAGTCATCACCTAGAGCGAAATACTAGGAATCACCCTCAGTAGGTCACACTAGATGTGCTACACTATAGAGTCGTCATCGAGAGTGAAATACAAGGAATCACCCTCAGTAGATCGCACCTGATACGGCTTGGTACAGTCATACAATTGTTAGGGCCTTTAGTGGTGTTCTGGTCTCAGTACAAAGATCCATCATCTCGGACAACCTGGATAACAAGCATGGCAACATAGATGTCGATGTCAAAACTAGCAAATCTTGTGTAGGGGGGCCCAAGTTGTGCGTCTAAGGATCGATGGTAACAATGGACAAAGGGACACAATGTTTACCTAGGTTTGGGCCCTCTTAAAGGAGGTAAAACCCTATGTCATGCTTGATTGTATTCGATGAGTATAGGGGTTACAAGAGTTGATCTACCTTGATATCGTAATGGCTAAACCCTAGCTTGTCTAGCCTATGAGCATTGTGATAGCCTCTACGGACTATATATACACACCGGAGGGGCCTAGGGTTTGTACAAAGTCGGTTCATAAGGGAAGGAAATAATACATCTAGACTCTAATCTTGCCGTCCACACACATAGGAGTCCTACCCGAACATGGAGGATGGCCTTCAGCTTTTATCTTCACGACCCATTCAGCCTGGCCCGCATCCCTGAGCCGGACACCTGAGGACCCCCGAAACCAGGACTCCCTCAGTAGCCCCCAAACTTGCCTTCAATGACGATGTAGTATGCAGATTCATGTCTTCGGCTTTGCAAGGCGGGTTCTTCACCAGACCCCGGATTGATGATAGTCCGGCATCGGCTTTTGAGCACAGTCTTTATGATTCCTTCCTGTCGTCGCCTCGATTTACATGCATTAAGCGAATGCGAACGGCTCGTAACTTTTTTACAATTTAACCATTTACCAGGCACGGGTGGCGTCTATATAATGAAGTTAGATCCCCAAACGCCACCTCACATTGCCCAAAGAGCATCGGAGCAAACCACGAAAAACTTCAAACCATGGCAAGCGGCCCTGGCTCCTCCTCACACCCCCATGGCCTTCAAGAGAGGGATTGGCGAAGCTGCTCAGTATCCCACCTTCAGCTGAGTCGACTTCAGACACAAGGATACCCCCCCCCCCCTCCCGTGGATCTAGTCCCTGTGCGGGCGGGATTAGCTTCTATGGGCGATGATGTGTTAGCAGAGAACTTCCCCAACCCCAGCCAAGAGGAGAAGGTGTGCTTCACTTCGTTCCTTCTGAGGGGTGTAGGGTTCCCAATCAACCCCTTCCTCAGGGGTCTATTGGAGTTCTATGGGATCCAGCTGCACAATCTCACACCAAGTTCTATTCTGCACATCTTGGGTTTTGTCGCTCTCTCTGAATTGTTTTTAGGCTGCGAGGCTCGTTTTGAACTAGGGAGAAAGTTCTTTTGCCTCGCCCCTCCATCAAGGGAGAGGGTCTATATTCGAAGTAGGTGGCGCCGAAGTATGGCGCATAGCCGGATCAGGCTACCCTGTTGGGACTCCAAAAAGGGGGTCCAAAGAATGGTCTTCAGAATGGTTTTACATCGATGATGGCCCCCTTCCAGACCCAGTTCGGTGTGGACTTCCCGAGTTCTCCAGCGCTCCTCTAAAGAAGCTATTCAACTGGCGCCCCAGGTGCCCCAAGCAGGAGGATAGTGCAGAGGTAATGAGACTGGTCAACAAGGTCAGACTACTTGCCCATTCCAGACTCTCCATCATTGAAGTCATGGCCATTGAAATAAAATGATGCATCCAGCCTCTCCAATCTAGAATAGCCCCTTTATGGTGCTATAACAGGGAGGATGACACGTATTGTTACAGGCGAGAGGGTCCGTATAATCAAGCCGCTCTGGCTGCCATGTTGGCCGACCTTTATAAGGGGAGGAAGAAGAATTCACCCGCTTGAATTGTCGGGAAGGCTTTTTCCATGTACAACCCCATTGAATGGGTAAGTTGATAATTTATCAACATTTTTCTTTATTGTTGGGATGCACTAACCAAACTACTCTGGTTACCTTAAAGCAGACATGGAGGAAGATAGTCGAAAACATCTATTGCCCCCCCCCCCCCCCCCCCGTTAGCCAGAGGACCATGCTCGCAACGAAGACCCCGGATTCCATGAGGATCCGTATATATTTGTACAATTTGATGATGGAGTCTATTATCAGGCGAGCCTTGATGGCTCGGAGGTATCCATTATGGCCAACTACCCTGACCTCTACCCTTTCGTTAAGGTAAGTGTTCGGAAATTATTCTAAAAGAGAGATATTTCCGCTCGCATATCACCCACCGCACTGAACCATGTTTTACAGGATCGGCGCTCAGCGAGCCGTACCCAGGCACGGGCGGTCAAAAGAAAGACAACACCTTCGCGGTACGAGCATTGTGAAATGAAAGGAGACCGGGAGCGCCACAGAGCTTGCTCCGTCACCCAAGAGGTATATTCCTCACGGAATGCCTAGGTATAAGGCCGAATTGTCATTTTCCTCTTCCTTCTGTCATCTCAGGAGAGGTACACGGCGCACCGTAACAAAGATCCCGGCCAGACGAGCTGCAACCAATCTGGCGCCGAACTCGTCAACTAGGATGGGGGCTCATACAGGGGTGGCGCCGACTCATCCACCTCATGAGGATTTAGATGACGTATTTGTCACCAATTCCGAAGTGGAGAGTGCGATGAATCATCGATGCCTAAAAGAGACCCTGCACGCCCCGACTTTCTCTGAGCAGGAGTTTACCGCCCTCAGCATCGTAGACGCATATATCCGAGCTGCCCGGGACGGACTTACTGGAGTTACTCGCCTGTTCTCGAAGGATATACAGGTGAAAATTTGTGCAAAATTAATAGATATCTGATACGTCTCCAGTGTATCTATAATTTTTGATTTTTCCATGCTATTATATTATCTGTTTTGGATGTATAATGGGATTTATTATACACTTTTATATTATTTTTGGGACTAACCTATTAACCGGAGGCCCAGTCCAAATTGTTGTTTTTTTGCCTATTTTAGTGTTTCGCAGAAAAGGAATATCAAACGGAGTCCAAACGGAATGAAACCTTTGGGAGAGATTTTTGGAACAAACGCAATCCAGGAGACTTGGAGTGGACGCCAAGAAAGAAACGAAGAGGCCACGAGGCAGGAGGGCGCGCCCAGGGAGGGTAGGCGCACCCTCCACCCTCGTGGGCCCCTCGTGGCTCCCCTGACCGACTTCTTTCGCCTATATATACTCATATACCCTGAAAACATCCGAGAGCACCACGAAACCCTATTTCCACCGCTGCAACCTTCTGTACCCGTGAGATCCCATCTTGGGGCCTTTTCCGGCGCTCCACCGGAGGGGGAATCAATCACGGAGGGCTTCTACATCAACACCATAGCCTCTCCGATGAAGTGTGAGTAGTTTACAATAGACCTTCGGGTCCATAGTTATTAGCTAGATGACTTATTCCCTCTCTTTGATTCTGCATACAAAGTTCTCCTCGATCTTCCTGGAGATCTATTCGATGTAATACTTTTTGCGGTGTGTTTGTCGAGATCCGATGAATTGTGGGTTTATGATAAAGATTATCAATCAACAATATTTCAATCTCCTCTGAATTCTTTTATGTATGATTTGTTATCTTTGCAAATCTCTTCGAATTATCAGTTTGGTTTGGCCTACTAGATTGATCTTTCTTGCAATGGAAGAAGTGCTTAGCTTTGGGTTCAATCTTGCGGTGTCCATTCCCAGTGACAGCAGGGGCAGCAAGGCACGTATTGTATTGTTGCCATTGAGGATAAAAAGATGGGATTTATATCATATTGCTTGAATTTATCCCTCTACATCATGTCATCTTGTCTAATGCGTTACTCTGTTCTTATGAACTTAATACTCTAGATGCATGCTGGATAGCGGTCGATGTGTGGAGTAATAGTAGTAGATGCAGAATCATTTCGATCTACTTGTCGCGGACGTGATGCCTATATACATGATCATGCCTAGATATTATCATAACTATGCACTTTTCTATGAATTGCTCGACAATAATTTGTTCACCCACCATAATACTTATGCTATCTTGAGAGAAGCCACTAGTGAAACCTATGGCCCCCGGGTCTATTTTCCATCATATAAGTTTCCGATCTATTTTATTTTGCAATCTTTACTTTCAAATCTATATAATAAAAATACCAAAAATATTTATCTTATTATCTCTATCAGATCTCACTTTTGCAAGTGGTCATGAAGGGATTGACAACCCCTTTATCACGTTGGTTGCAAGGTTCTTATTTGTTTGTGCAGGTACGAGGGATTTGAGTGTAGCCTCCTAATGGATTGATACCTTGGTTCTCAAAAACTGAGGGAAATACTTACACTACTTTGCTACATCACCCTTTCCTCTTCAAGGGAAACCAACGCATGCTCAAGATGTAGCAATATCTACCAGTAGCCCCCGAGACTTAAAGCAGTAGAGACTAACCGATTTGAGGATCGTTATCACCGGAGGTTCTCAAAGAGAAGAACATCACACTATCCCAGGAGCTCAAGACAAACCGGACATAGTTAAATGTTGCTGTTGCCGAGCTTGAAGAAATGAAGAGCGCTCCGATGAACAAAGGCAAAAAGAAAAAACTGGAGAAGGAAGTGAATAAGCAAGCCGAAGAGATAAGGAGCTTAAAGGCTCAACTCTCGGATGCGCAGAAGGAAAACCAAAAGATGAAGGGCGGCATATTTGGTATGACTCTTGAACCATCCAGAGGACTTTGTACAATCCTATAATACAGAATGTTATAATGTTGTTCTTGTAGGTCTGTTAACCAGCCATCACGAAGAAGAAGTGTCCGGGTTCCAAGGCAATGTTATAAAAGAAATTTCGAAAGTGCACGAGCAGGCCCGGAAAGCCATGAAGAGTATTGTCAAAGCCCTATGGCCATACGATGACCCTCCCGAAAGTATGGAGGGGTTGGCGGACCTGTTCAAGGGTGCTCGGCGTCACTTCGAGTTATGGAAGATGTCCGCATGCCGGGAAGGTGCGCGAGAGGCATGGGCAATGGTGAAGACGCGCTACACCGGACTCGATCCAAATCATATGGCCCGAGTTGGACCTCAGGGACCAGATGGAAAAGAAATTCCTGTAAGCTTGGTATATGACCAAGTGAAGATTGCGGCAAAATATTCACAAGAAGACTGCAAGCTAGATAGTCGTATAGATGATGTAGGAAAAGAGTAGGCGTTTGATTCTATGTAACGATTTACTTTATCATCAAACTTTTATCTCCGGCCGAACTTGTAAGTTTTTTGTCATCGCAGGCCTTCGGCTTTAACCTACGAACCAAGAAGTTGGAGTGTTTCTGGATACTATGTTGAATTAGAAACATTTAGTATGTCCGGAAACCAGGCAATCCGGTCGTATTGCTCAAATAGACAAAATGTGTTTGGGGAGTTATGTTATATTACTGCTTAACGTAAGAAACATCTCCAAGGAAAATAGTTCCGTTAGGGGTTCCTTTCCTTGGGTCGACATGCCGAATTATGCATGCCTAGGCTTGTATTCGAATGACGGACAACCTATTATGTATTTGTTGCAAACACAAAACAGTCTGTCTTTGTTTGCCGACCAATTATTCCCTTAAGAACGCTAGCTTTCGGCTTCACCCATCTGAGGTACAGGTCCAGATAACCCGGTTGTAACAATCGCAGAGGTACTCCCTTTACACCCTAGCCGAACAATCGGGAATGTAGGGTATAAACTTGGCAAAAACTCAAGTCATAGAGGTGGATATAATGGCAAAAGATGTATAAAACAATCGACATAGACAATGTAAGCTATAAGCTTTTAATAATAAGCTTCGTTAGAGAAGCCCCCAAGTATAGTGGGGTGTATACATTTAAAGATGTGTACCCCTAATAGTGCGGTAGATCCGAACATTCCCGAGGATATAAAAAGGAAAAATAAAAAGGAGAGGAAGAGGGAAAAGCCTAGTCAAAATAAAACATAAAGAGGTCGAATTATGCGTAAAATCTTCGGAGCCGCGCGACGTTCCATGGGTTCGGCTCAAGGCCACTATCCGCTCCATTGCGAAGGCGATAGGCTCCTCCTGTAAGGACTTCATCTATGATGAAGGGGCCCTCATTTTGGTTTGAGCTTGTCCTTTTTCTTTTCCAGGAGGCGTAAAACAAGTTCTTAGACATTGTATGTCTTAGCCCGACTTCTCTACTTTGGTATCGCCTGACCTGTTGTTGGTAGAATGCAGGACGAGCCTTTGCAATGTCGCGCTCCTCTTTGAGTTCGTCTAGGTCATCCTGCTGATCTAGTTCGGCTTCTCGCTCTTCATACATGTGCACTCGAGGTGAGTCACGAATAATATCGCAGGGCAATACAGCCTCTGCGCCATACACCATAAAGAAAGGTGTGTATCCGGTCATTCGATTGGGCGTGGTTCGTAGCCCCCAAAGTACGTAATCGAGTTCCTCCACCCAGTGCTTATATGATTCTCATAAGGAGCGCACCAGTTTGGGCTTAATGCCACTCATGATAAGACCATTGGCCCGTTCAACTTGGCCGTTTGTTTGAGGGTGGTATACGAATGCATAGTCGACTTTAATGCCCAACTTAGCACACCAAGTTTTCACCTCATCGGCTATAAAAATTGGAGCCATTATCAGTGATGATACGGTGCGGGACACCATAACAGTGTACCACACCAGATATAAAGTCAATCACTGGCCCTGCTTCGGTTGTTTTTACTAGTTTGGCCTCTATCCATTTAGTGAATTTATCTACCATCACGAGTAAATATTTATTTTTATGGCTTCCCCCTTTAAGGGGACCAACCATATCAAGCCCCCATACCGCAAAGGTCCAGGTGATGGGGATTGTTCTTAAGGCAGTGGGAGGCATATGACTTTGGTTGCTGAAAAGCTGACAGCCCACACAACGTTGGACAAGGGCTTGTGCGTCTGCTCGGGCCGTTGGCCAGAAAAAACCCTGTCCTGAAAGCTTTGCTTACGAGGGCCCGAGCTGCGGCATGATGACCGCCCAGACCAACATATTTCCGCCAAGAGTTTCCGTCCCTCCTCTTCGGAGATGCACCTTTGAAGTACTCCAGTGGTGCTCTTTTTGTACAGTCCACCCTCATGCACTTTGTAGGCTTTAGAGTGCCGAACTATGCAACGGGCTTCGTTCTGATCGTCGGGGAGCTCCTGCCTATTGAGCTAAGCTAGGAAGGGCTCAGTCCATGGAGCGATAATGGCCATGATCTTATGATCAGAGGGCGTTACTTCTATATCCGAACCCCCGACGGTATCTGCATTATGTTCAGCTACTAGGGGTGTGACCACGTTCGTACTAGATTCTCTACTCTCACCTTGCCATACTACAGATGGCTTAAATAGCCTTTCCACAAAGGTGTTAGGTGGGACAGGGTCGCGCTTAGCACCCATGCGAGCGAGGATGTCGGCTGCCTAGTTACTATCTCGAGCGACATGATGGAGTTCAAGTCCCTCAAATCGAGCTAATATTTTTAATACAGCGTTTCGACATGCCGCCATTTTTTGGATCTTTTGCATCGAACTCTCCATTGACCTAGGATATTGCAAGGTTTGAATCGCCGCACACCTCGAGGCATTGTATACCATGGAGACAACCATGCGAAGACCGTGTAGAAGCGCCTCGTATTCAGCTGCATTATTGGAGTCCGTGTACATGATTTGTAACATGTAGCGGACTGTGTCCCTGGTGGGGGATGTCAAGATGACACCAGCCCCCATTCCGGCTAGCATTTTGGAACCTTCAAAGTACATAATCCAGTTGGACTATGAACTTTACTCTTTAGGGTGTTTGGCTTCCGTCCATTCAGCGACAAAGTCGGCCAGCACATGAGATTTAATAGCCCGACGTGGCTTGTATGCTATTTCGAATGGTAGAAGTTTGATGGCCCATTTGGTTATGTCGCCAGTGGCATCCCTGTTGTTAATAATGTTGTTTAGTGGTACTCCCGATGCCACTGTGACTGAACACTCTCAAAAATAGTGTCGTAGTTTTCGGGATGCCATGAAGAGCGTATAGACTATCTTTTGGTAGTGGGGGTACCATGATTTGCATGGTGTGAGGACCTCCGATACATAATAAACTGGTTTTTGGGTGGGGAATTTATGTCCCTCTTCCCCTCGCTCAATGACGAGTACGACACTGACCACCTGGTTAGTTGCCAAGATATACAACAACATAAGCTCGCCAATACCTGGGGCGGCAGGATTGTGTTGCTTGCGAGTAGGGCCTTGATTTCTTCCAATACGGCTATGGTAGCATCTGTGCATTCAAAGCTATCAGTGCGTCTTAGTAGCTTGTAGAGTGGTAATGCCTTTTCTCCTAATCTGGAGATGAAGCGGCTTAAGGACACGACACACCCTGCTAGTTTTTGGACATGCTTTAGCTCGGTTGGTATAGCCAGTTGTGACAAGGCTCGGATCTTAGTTGGGTTTGCTTCAATTCTTCTATGGGAAACAATGGACCTAGCGCAGGTGGTTACCATCCACCCCAATAATCAGCACGCATCTCTGAACTGTGACATCTGGGTCGCTTTCAAAAAGGAATGTACTATGGCGAGGGTATACCATTATCCCGTGCGGTGGCTAGTGCGTATAGGCCAGAGGCTAAGTCAGATCAAATACCCAAATCCGTTAGTGTATTATAAGAATCTCGTGGAGACAACCAGGGTCGTTGCTCCGACTAGGTTACTCGCGGACCATGAGCAGGGACCAGGATCCCCTCTCTCCTAGGTGATCTCCACCTGCCCTATCATTCGGCCACATTATCTCTCGCGGGTACCTTTGGGGCCGACCCGCCTTTATCATTGTAACAGTCGGGGTTCAGGTCCATACCATCAAGATTAAACCGGAGGAATCACTCCTGATAGGTTTACTTGGATATACTGCATGGCAGAGTCATCACCTAGAGCGAAATACTAGGAATCACCCTCAGTAGATCACACTAGATGTGCTACACTATAGAGTCGTCATCGAGAGTGAAATACAAGGAATCACCCTCACTAGATCGCACTTGATACGGCTCGGTGGAGTCCAACAATTTTAAGGGCCTTTAGTGGTGTTCTGGTCTCGGTACAAAGATCCGTCATCTCGGACAACCTGGATAACAAGCATGGCAACACGGATGTCGGTGTCAAAAATGGTAGATCTCGGGTAGGGGGGCCCAAGTTGTGCCTCTAAGGATCGATGGTAACAATGGACAAAGGGACACAATGTTTACCCAGGTTCGGGCCCTCTTCAAGGAGGTAAAACCCTACGTCCTGCTTGATTGTATTTGACAAGTATAGGGGTTACAAGAGTTGGTCTACCTTGAGATCGTAATGGCTAAACCCTAGCTTGTTTAGCCTATGAGCATTATGATAGCCTCTACAGACTAACCCTCTGGTTTATATCCACACTGGAGGGGCCTAGGGTTTTGATACGTCTCAAACGTATCTATAATTTTTTATTGTTCCATTCTATTATATTATCCATCTAGGATGTTTTATATGCATTTATATGCTATTTTATATGATTTTTGGGACTAACCTATTAACCTAGAACCCAGTTGAGGGAGTCATGGACTAAGGGGTCCTCGGACAACCGGACTATATACTTGGTCCGGACTATTGGGCTATGAAGATACAAGATAGAAGACTTCTTCCTGTGTCCGGATGGGACTCTCCTTGGCGTGGAAGGCAAGCTTGGCAATTCGGATATGTAGATTCATTTCTCTATAACCGACTTTGTACAACCCTAGCCCCCCCGGTGTCTATATAAACCAGAGGGTTTAGACTTCTAGGGTTTAGCCACAACAATCATAACCTCATAGGCTAGACTTCTAGGGTTCGGCCATTATGATCTCGTGGTAGATCAACTCTTGTAATACTCATATTCATCAAGATCAATCAAGCATGAAGTAGGGTATTACCTCCATAGAGAGGGCCCGAACCTGGGTAAACATTGTGTCCCCTACCTCCTGTTACCATTAGCCTTAGACGCACAGTTCGGGACCCCCTACCTGAGATCCGCCGGTTTTGACACCGGCATTGGTACTTTCGTTGAGAGTTCCGCTGCATCTTCACCAGAAGGCTTGATGGCTTCATCAATCATATACAACAACGCAGTCCAGGGGGAGATCTTCCTCCTCGAACAGATCTACATATTCGGCGGCTTCGCACTGCGGGCCAACTCGTTTGGCCATCTAGAGCAGATCGATAGGTACACCCCTGGCCATCAGGTCAGATTTGGAAACTTGAATTTTGTGGCCGATATCCGTGGAGACTTGATCTTCAACGGGTTCGAGCCCACGACGGCTGTCCCCGGCCACCACAATGAACATGACCTAGATCTGTCATCTGGCCGCGCGCAGGAGATAGCGCGTGTGACCGCTCTGGCCCTAGATCCGGAGCAGGCTGTGTTGTTCGAAGACGGGAAGCTTAACCCCACCACGGAGACCGCAGAATCAGCTGCGCTCGAGCCGCACATAGACCCAACATCGAGCTGGGCTTGTGTCACCGGAACCTCGGACTCGTCTCTGGCCATAGGTTCCGGACCGGTGCATCCGCGTCCATCAAACCTGATTGGGTGCCGGTCTTGGAGTTCAGCTCCGCAGACATCTTCCGGCACTCACCTTTTGGAGACGTGTTAAACTCATTGAAGTCCCTCTCCTTGTTAGGGGACTCTCGGTCGAACTGTGTCCGACTCGAATGGGAAGCGGACAACGAAGAACTTCATTTCCCACCCACCACCCCACTTCATTGCCACTGTCGAGGACTTAACCGACACGCTCGATTACGGCTTCGAGGACATCAACGGTATGGACGATGATGCCGGAGAGGAGCAGGCACAAAAACCACCACCCTTAGGGGAGTGGACGGCTACATCCTCATACGATATATACATGGTGGACACACCTAAGGAGAAGGAGGCCGACGGTGATAACAACATGCCTGTCGATGAACCTCCCAAGCATCAGCGTCAAAAGCGCCGACCTTGATCCGGCAAAAGGAAAAATAGCAACATTGTCATGGACGACGATGATAATCGGAACCAAGCCGAGGACCCCACAAACCTAGCATTGGAGCAGGGCATGCGAGAGGACAACGAGTACAGTCCGGAGATGTTGTCTGACCACAGCGATGCTGAAGATAGCAATTATCAACCTGTCTCTGAAGAGGAGATCAGTCTGGGCGACGACGAACCTGGGCAACGACGAATTCATCATCCCAGAAGAACCATTAGAACAAGAACGCCTCCATCAAAGGCTTATCGCCACTGCAAAGAGCCTGAAGAAGCAGAAGCAGCAGCTTAAAGCCGCACAGGATACGCTCAATGACAGATGGAATGATGTGCTAGACGCTGAAGGGAAATACGGCAGTAAAATTGCCAAACAAAGAGCTACCCTAAACGTTAGCTGCTGCCTGAATTCGACGACGAGGCTATTGTGCCTATACCGCTGAAAAACAATACGGCCAACAGGCCGGACTGACCACCTCGTGGTTGAGACAGAGCGGCTAGCAATGCCGTACACAAGCCCGCACCTCGTCCCCGTAAAGGAAGGAAGGTTGCGGCCCAGGACCAGAAACACGATCTACGTGAGGACCTGGACAAAAAAGCTGGCAAAAGCAGGTCCATCTATGGATCCAGGGAACGTGCACCTACACGGGATCATGATTATGAAATGAAATATTCCGGCCATTTACCAGCTCGGAACCAATACCGAACATTACAACCGTCGGACCCAATCCACGACACAGCCCGATTCAGGGGTGCTGCACACCCCCCTGTGCTTCACCGATGAGATGCTGGAACACGATTTTCCAGAAGGGTTCAAACCCGTAAACATCGAGGCATATGATGGAACGACGGACCCCGCGGTTTGAATAGAAGACTTTATTCTTCACATCCACATGGCTTGCGGAGATGATCTCCACACCATCAAATATTTACCCCTCAAGCTAAAAGCACTAGCTCGGCACTGGCTAAAAAGCCTCCCTGAAAATTCCATCGGAAGCTGGGAAGAACTTGAGGACGCTTTTCAGGCCAATTTCCAGGGACCTATATCCCCCCCGGATGCAGACGATCTAAGTCACATGATCCAACAACCCGGAGAATCAGGTCGTAAGATTTGGAACCGGTTTCTCACTAAGAAGGACCAAATCGTCGACTGTCCGGACGCCGAAGCCTTAGCGGCCTTCAAACACCGTGTCCGGGACGAATGGCTAGCCAGACACCTTGGCCAGGAAAAGCCAAGGACAATGGCCGCCCTAACTACACTCATGACCCGCTTTTGCGTGGACGAAGATAGCTGGTTGGCCCGTAGCAGCACCGGTGATCCCGGCACATCTGAGGTCAGGGATGGCAATGGAAAACCATGACGCAACAAAAATAAACGTTGGAACAATGAAGAAAGCCCAGACAATACAGCAGTAAACGTCGGATTCAGGGGTTCTAGACTCGGTCAACGGAAGAAGCCATTTAAAGGCAACAAAGACAGTCCATCCAACCTGTATAAAATCCTAGACAGGCCCTGCCAGATCCACGTCACTCCCAATAAACCAGCCAATCATACCAACAGAGAATGTTGGGTCTTCAAGCAGGTCGGCAAACTCAACGCTGAACACAAAGGGAAGGGACCTCAGAGCGAAGACGAGGATGAACCTTGCCAGCCGAACACGGGGGGGGGGGGGGTAGAAGAAATTTCCACCGGAGATAAAAATAGTGAACATGATCTATGTCACTCATATCCCAAAGAGGGAGCGCAAACACGCACTCCGAGATGTCTATGCTATCGAGCCCGTCGCCCCAGAATTCAACCCATGGTCGGCCTGCCCGATCACCTTTGATCGCAGGGATCATCCGACTAGTATCCATCACGGGGGTTTGGCTGCACTAGTACTCGACCCAATAATCGACGGATACCACCTCACTCGAGTCCTCATGGACGGCGACAGTAGTCTCAATCTGATAGATCAGGACACTATCCGCAAGATGGGGATAGACCCGTCAAGAATCAAGCCAACCAGCACCACCTTTAAAGCAGTTATATCGGGCGTGGAAGCCCGCTGCACGGGCTCTCTAACATTGGATGTTGTATTCGGCTCCCTCGACCACTTTCAAAGCAAAGAACTAATCTTCGACACTGCTCCGTTCCGAAGTGGCTATCATGCACTACTCCGAAGAACGGCCTTCGCCCGTTTCAATGCAGTCCTGCATTATCCTTATCTAAAACTCAAAATGCCTGGACCACGTGGCGTCATCACGGTCAGCAGAAAATACGGAGCGCTCTCTTCGTACAGAAGAATACACGGCGGCTCTAGCAGTCGAAGCACAAAACGGCCTATTAAAGCCGAGCAGCTCATCGGTCTTTAAGACTGCGGACCCAGCTAAACGTATCCGGTGCACACCTCAGTGCGGCAGCTCAGATAAACCTGAGCTCAATTAGCAGCTACGCCCCCATCGATCGCCCCATAAGGAGACAGCACACATGCCACGTATACATAAATATACACTCAAAACTCCTTAGGTGGCGACGGGGGCACACTGCACACAAAAAGTCCATAGTTTGGCTCGACCCTATTCAGACTCCAGAAACTATATTTCAAGGTTCATTAAAACGAACCAGCTTTGCTTACGACGACACCAGATTCTTTTACCTGATTTTTTCTCTTTCTTTTTTCACAAATGGCCATCGCACTATACCCTTCAAGGACACCTCACAACAGAGAAAAAGGCGCAGACGTGCAGCAAGGCCCCGCATTAAGTTTTTTTTAGATTAAGCCCCTGTGTAAACCTTTTTTTATCTCTCTTTGTTTTGTACTTTCCTAGCATGTAAAATGTCCAAGAAAGATATTGGCATTACCTATAAATATATGGCTTGTTGTACTAAAGTGGAGGTTATAGAAGCAGCTTGGTTCGTATTATATTTTGAGATTCATGCTCTCACCACCTGCGCTTTTTCCCCATGTCGGATTGCCACACGTGCCTTGATACCAGGGTCTATCACCAGGGGCTGAATTCAGCCCGGTGTATATTGTAAAGTCCGAACACCTATAGGGAGTGTTCGGCGTCGTGAGTTTGGCCTTATATGCATCAGCTCCGAATCATGTCTTTGGTCAATAGTTGGGTTGCCCAGCTCCTGTGCTTACTACCTTATGTTCCGCTATATCGGCTAGGGTAGTAAAGGGAGAACTACTGCGGTTGTGTCCCGGCTAGCCCGGATGAGCACCTCAGTAGAGAAAGCCGAAAACTGAGTGTCATGATGCGGCGAGAGCTGGTCAACCACTCGATGACTCATTGGAATCTTCGCAATTCCCTCCGTATTAAACAAAGGACCATTATTCTGGTCACATGTGTAAACGCACCGTATTCGGATAACCGCGAACAAGCCAGGAGCTATATAGTAGCCCCACCGTCAAACTCCTATGGCTAAGTGAAAGTGTTAAAGCCCTATAGTCTGATTGCCTAGTTCGCCGCACTAACACCTCCTTAACGGACCAAGACGTTGGGTCAAGTTTGATCAAGTGCTTTTCTGAACACCCCCGCATTATACGCGAGGGGGCTGAAGCCGACGACTGCAAACTTTCAGATTATGTATATAAAAAAGATGACCGCACAAGAGGCACCAAAACTTTTCGGGCAAAAAGTATAAAAACATAGCCTTAAATATATCATAATATTGTTATTACAATTTCGATACAATTCACTTGAACATAATATCTTTCGAGCACTGACTCTCTATTAAGCGGGCACCCTCTAGGACATCTTCAAATTAATGTTCTGGCACGTTAAGGTCATTGCCTTCGGGTGGACTCTACGCTGCAATGTCGGTGGCCTTCATCTTCGCCCAGTATATCTTGACACGGGCAAGGGCCATCCGTGCACCTTCTATGCACGTGGACCGCTTCAGAGCGTCGATACGCGGCACTGCATTAACAAGTTGCTGCACCAAACCGAAATAACTATTCAGAATGGTCTCAGTTGGACATAGCCGGGCTATGACGTCCTTCATGGTAGAACCGGACATCTTGTGGAGCTCGGCCCACTGGGCCATCTGTTCGCTCAATAGTGGACGCTTTGGCGTGTCAAGTTGCGACCAAAATAGCTTCTCCGTCGCATGTCCTTCTTGCGCGTGGAAAAACTGATTTGCATCGGCAACACTCTTTGGCAGGTCCATAAAGGCGCCTGGAGAACTCCACAGTTGATTAAGCGACGCATACTTCAGATCGCCAAACTTAGTTTGCAATAAAAAGGGATTACCAGCCGCGATCTCCCCAGCTTGTCAGATCTCCTCCCGAGCTGCTCTAAACTCAGACCGGGCTTCCTTCGCCTCTTGTAAGGCCTTGTCAAGATCGACCGCTTTGGCTTTGTTATCTTTCTCAAGAACTTGGCATCGGCTAGTGGCATCCTTCAGCTCAAGTGCCATAGTAGATATTCTCTCCTCGCACTGACACCGAGCAGTTTGCTCGGCTTTTAATTCGGCGGCTGCCTTTCCGGAAGCCGCATTACTCATCCTAGCTTGCTCCTTGGTCCGGGCAAGTTCCGCCCGAAGGGCTTCAACTGCGGCGGCACTATCTGCAATTATGCATATACAAATTCTCAGTATCACGCTCATTTCATAATACTAGCATGTACTGAATGCCCCAAAGACATAACCTGCGCCTCGTCGAGCTGCCTGTTAATAATCATGATGTCATCATTTGCCACATCAACCTTCTGCTTCAGATGTGCTACCTCGGTAGCTTGGGCAGTCGCCACGGATGTAACAACCTGTGTTTCAATTAGTCAGGTCATTTCTTGGGCATATATTTTTGATCCTCTGATCGCATCCCTTTGGATGTCAACCAGAGTCTCAAGGGCTACTATCTATACACAGGTGCAATTTGCACTTATAATATAATTGAAATTACACTACGTACCTCGAAGCCTCTTAGTAGGCTTGTAAAGGCTTCATTCAATCCGCTTTTCACGGACCGAACTCTTTCAACCACCATACCCATCAAGGTACGATGTTCCTCTGAGACGGAGGCATGTGGCAATATGTCCATCAAAGTATCCGGCGCCTCCGGATTCGGAATAGGCTGCGTCGTCCCTCTGACATTGGATAGTCATGGACTTTTGTTGTTCCCTGTAGGGTCCGCACACCCAGGACCCTGGGCGGCCGAAGTATTACCTTCGGCCCCGGTCTTCACTGCCCCTTGTGCCACTCGTTGATCAGGAAAGATCCTTCGGGACGACACCTCGGCGTCGTCTGCCTTATCGGGCAGGGAGATCTGTGGAGGCGTCTCGCTCTCCATCATCTCCGGAAGAAGATCCCCCGAAGAGGAGGACTATTGAGGAGGGCTGCGTGCCGGACTGCAAACATATGTTTAAAATGTTACCCTTACAGCCAGGAATGAACGGGATATGTTTAAAACACCCAGGTTCACTTACGATTCGGCTAAGGGCCTATCTTTATGGGGTGACCACCTGTCAGTAGCATCCACCGACTGGGATACCTTCCCCGCTTAGAAGCTTCTCTTTTCGAGTCTTCGGAGGCAGTCATCTTCTTCCCATGAGGAGAAGGGATGTCAGTTCGCCCTTCCCTTCCGTCTTCGGAAGTGGAAGTTCCAATCTCCATGAACAAATTGACTGGTGTGCCTCCAGAATGGAGGCCACCTTGGGCCTCTTTGGTCTCCTCCTTATCTTCCCCCGCCGACACTTGATATGGTGTCGTTGCCAGCATCCTTGTTAACACCGGATCAGCAAAGTCTTCGGGAAGTGGAGGCGAACACATAATTCTCTCCGCTTTCTTTAGCCAGCCCTGGCCGAGTAGAGTTTTGTTAGTACATTGTTATGAGTAATTCGACTGAACTGTGTTCGGGAGTCAAGTACTTACCGGAGTATCCGGATGATTGTAGTCGAGGCCAAGGTCTTCTGTAGTATTCGGCCACTGTTTTCGTGCGCCGAAGAATAAATTCCACATCCCTCTGAGCATTGTGCCGGAGAAGTGTTGAAGGGTCCATGGACCTTCCAGATTGAACTCCTGCATACGGAGAGGACGCCGGTGGCATGGAAGGATCCGGCGGATTAGCATTACTTGGATTACATTGGTGAGACCGGTGTCCATTTTAGTGAGGCTCCGAATGTGACTTTGCAACGTCTGCACTTCATCAGTAGATCCCCAGTCCAACCCCTTGTTAATCCACGATGCAAGCTGTAAAGGAGGGCCAGATCAAAACGCGGGTGTAGCTGCCCGCTTTCTACCACGGGGTTCGGTAATGTAAAACCACTCCCGTTGCCATAAGTCAGAAGATTCTGCGAAAGAGCCCTTTGGCGAAGGAGAAGTGATAAGTTTGCTTATTGAAGCGCCTCCGCACTCCGTTTGTTTCCCATCGATTACCTTCGGGTTCACGATAAAGGTTTTAAGCCATAAGTCGAAGTGTGGGGAAATCCGGAGGAAGGCCTCACACGTGATGATGAACGCCGAAATATGAAGGAAGGAGTCTGGAGCTAGATCATGGAAATCTAGCCCGTAACAAAATATAAGCCCTCGAACAAAGGGATGGAGATCAAACCCAAGCCCTCGGAGGAAGTGAGAGATGAACACAACCCTCTCATTGGATCTGGGGGTGGGAATAACCTGCCCTTGAGCAGGAAGCCTATGGTGGATTTCCGCAGAAGTGCTAGTTTCTATTTTTTCCTTGTTTTTGAGTTCTACAGAAAAGGAATACCAAACAGAGTTCAATTGACGTGCCAATTTTTGATGATTTTTTATGGGCCAAAAGAAGCCCCTAGAGTAAAAGAGTTGGGTCAGAAGAGTCCCGGGCTGCCCACGAGGGTGGGGGGCGCGCCCACCCCCTGGGCGCGCCCCCTATCTCTTGGACGACTCGGAGACCCCCCCTGACGTGAGACCTACGCCAAAAATTCCTATAAATACAGAAACCTCTAGAAAATAACCTAGATCGGGAGTTCCACCGCCGCAAGCCTCTGTGGCCACCAAAAACCAACCAGGACCCTGTTTCGGCACCATGCCGGAGGGGAGGTCCCTCACCGGTGGCCATCTTCATCATCCCGGCGCTCTCCATGACGAGGAGGGAGTAGTTCACCCTCGGGGCTGAGGGTATGTACCAGTAGCTATGTGTTTGATCTCTTTCTCTCTCTCTCACAGTGTCTCTCTCTCTTGGGTTCTTGATATGGCACGATCTTGATGTATCGCGAGCTTTGCTATTATAGTTGGATCTTATGATGTTTTCCCCCTATACTCTCTTGTAATGGAGTGAGTTTTCCCTTTGAAGTTATCTTATCGGATTGAGTCTTTAAGGATTTGAGAACACTTGATGTATGTCTTGCATGTGCTTATCTATGGTGACAATGGGATATCACGTGATCTACTTGATGTATGTTTTGGTGATCAACTTGCAGGTTCAGTGACCTGGTGAACTTATGCATAGGGGTTGGCACACGTTTTCGTCTTCACTCTTCGGTAGAAACTTTGGGGCAATCTTTGAAGCTCTTTGTGTTGGTTGAATAGATGAATCTGAGATCGTGTGATGCATATCGTATAATCATGCCCACGGATACTTGAGGTGACATTGGAGTATCTAGGTGACATTAGGTTTTTGGTTGATTTGTGTATTAAGGTGTTATTCTAGTACGAACTCTATGATAGATCGAACCAAAAGAATAGCTTCGTGTTATTTTACTACGAACTCTTGAATAGATCGATCAGAAAGGATAACTTTGAGCTGGTTTCGTACCCTACAATAATCTCTTCGTTTGTTCTCCGCTATTAGTGACTATGGAGTTACTCTTTGTTGCATGTTGAGGGATAGTTATATGATCTAGTTATGTTATTATTGTTGAGAGAACTTGCACTAGTGAAAGTATGAACCTTAGGCCTTGTTTCCTAGCATTGTAATACCGTTTACGCTCACTTTTACCACTTGCTACCTTGCTGTTTTTATATCTTCAGATTACAAAAACCTATATCTACCATCCATATTGCAGTTGTATCACCATCTCTTCGCCGAACTAGTGCACCTATACAATCACTACAAAAAAAGACACATCCGTGACATTTTGGGCCGAACGAATTTTTTTTGTCATACTTATGACACTTCTATGACGATAATTGTGACAAAACCCGGCATCATCATAGATGTGGTGGGCTCCTACTTCTATGACAAAAAATCATTACAGAAAATGGGCTTTTCGTTCTGGGCGGGCCGGAGACGCAGCTGCATGACATTCTTTGGGCCGTCCATGACGGAAAAAACCATGGTAGAAGCGAGGGCGAGGAAAATTTAGGGGAGTTCCCGGTTACGGTGGGTGGTCACGGGCCGAGCGATGCGCGTTTCTCTTGTACATGTACGCGCGTGTGTGCGAGGCGTTGTGTCTAACTGAACCCGAGCGAGGCATTGGGCTCTAACTGAACCCGAGCGATTGCACTACAGGCTACGCGTTACTGAACCCGAGCGATCGATCGATGGCTGTTAACTGAACCCGATCGAGCGATTCCTTCGCTACTGCTACTAACGGAAGCCGATCGATGCTGCCTCTGGATGAACAGTGAGTGTTGCGGGGGAGGGGTGGTTTGGATGAACAGTGAGCGGTGGGGGTGGATGAACAGGACCCCGTGGCGTTGCCTCTGGATGAACAGGACCCCGATCGATCGAGCCGGTTGGGGCTGGATGAACAGGACCCCGTGGAGGGCTGGATGAACAGGACGAGCCCGTGGAGGGCTGGATGAATAGTAGACGGTGGAGGGGTGCCCGTGGAGGGGTGGTTGAACAGTAGCGGGTGGAGTAGCGCGTGGTGGAGGCTGGATGAACAGGAGCCCGTGGAGGCTGGAGGAGGTCGACGGTGGAGATGAATAGTATCCCGTGGAGTCCCGTTTTGCGGTACACCACACCCCTCCCGATGAACAGGACCCCCGTTTCGACCATAGCGCTCCAACACAAGTCCGTTTCGTCCGTTTTGTGGTACGCCACACCCCTCCCGATCAACAAGACCCCCGTTTTGACCGTAGGAGGTCTGCTTCCTTCGTTTTGCGGTACGGTAGACCCCTCCCGATGAACAGGATCCCGTTTCGAACATGGCCGGTTGAACACAAGGTCGTTTCCTCCGTTCTGCGGTACGCCAGGCCTCGTTTCCATCGCCTGTTCCGTCCAAGCCCTCCCGATGAACACGATGATGCATTTCGTTCCGACCCAGCCGGTTGGTTCCCCATGAACACGACGACGACGCTGTTTCTCGGTTCCAACCTAGCCATGTACACGAGCCCTGGCCGTACGTATGCGCGAGTAGGCGTTCGAGACCTTGCCCTATGTACACATACATGGCTGTATTTTCTTTCTTGCACACTGGCCACTGTACGTACGTGTACATGCTACGTGCGAGCCTCTACTACGACACGTGCGCGCCTCTACATCCACTAATATGTATGTACACGTTCGCGACCAGAATGACAATGCTACGTACGCTTCGACCAGGAGGTCGCGACTGTCAGGCACTTCCTTGTGTGCGAAGATGTAGATGGTGGGTCCTAGCAGTCAGGGGGCGGATTATTTTTTTATTTTTTTCCCGGATGCACTTCCTTGGGTGCAAAGATGTAGCTAGTGGGTCCCAACAGTCAGGGGGCGAGTCTTTTTTTTGCCCAGACGCACTTCCTTGCATGCGAAGATGTAGCTAGTGGGTCCCAGTAGTCAGGGGGAAATGTTTTTTTCACGAAATACGGTGGCCCGTCCGGTGGCTCCCTGCTATCAGGTGGAGGAATCAATATTTTCCGTGTAATAAGGAGGCACTTACTTGCTGCGGCCGTGGACCCAGCTGTCAGCCTCTCCATGTATAGTCCACGTCCCATGGAAGTCGTTCCTTGACCACGTTGACCACGCCGCGCCAGAGCACTAGGGCGGCGGACGATGGCGAGGCCTAGGAAGGGGACTATGCGGAACCGGAGAAGACGCAGCAGTGGATGCCGACGCGTAGAGGAGTATGAGGGTTCACTCGTTCGGCTGCGGTTTGAGGCTGCCGTCGCCGCAGAATAACAGGGGGTGTGGGTGAGTAGAGGGACGACCTGGCCAGCGGTGGGTGTAGAAGGGGACGGTGAGGCCTCCGCGGCATCACAGCCGGCCACGGGAGGCACGAGCATGCGGCACGACCGACGCTACTTTGGGCGGCTGGAGCAAGAAGACCAGAGGTTGAAGAAGCACTACGGCAGTTGGATGGACATCGTACGGTCATTGGAGCTAGAATCATTCATATTGACTAAGTTGACAAAGCCCTCCGTCCCCGTCAACTTAGTAGGCCCACAAGTCAGCCTCCCACCAAGGTGGGTCCCAGCTAGCAGGGGGAGTATTCATTTTTTGTGCGTAATAAGGAGGCACTTCTGGTGGGTCCGAGCTGACAGCGGGTGGAACATTTTTTTCGCGAAATTCGATGGCCCGTCCAGTGGGTCCTAGGAGTCAGGGGGGAAACGATTTTTTCGCGAAATACGGTGGCCCGTCTGGTGGGTCCCTGCTGTCAGGTGGAGGAATCATTATTTTGCGCGTAATAAGGAGGCACTTCCTTGCGGCTGCCGTGGACCCAGCTCTCAGCCTCTCCACGTACAGTACTCTTCCAATGGAAGTCGGTCATTGACCACATTGACCACGCCGCACCGAGAGCACCACGACGGTGGACGACGGCGAGGCCTAGGAAGGGGACGACGCGGAGCCGGGAAGACGTGGCAGTGGATGCCCACGCGAAGAGGAGTACGAGGGCTCACTGGTTCGGCTACGGTGTGAGACTTCCGTCGCCGCAAAATAACAGGGGGAGTGGGTGAGTGGAGGGATGGCCCGGCCAGCGGTGGGAGTAGTATGGGGGCGGTGAGGCCTCCGCGGCAGCACAGCCGGCCATGGGAGGCAGGAGCATGCGGCATGACCGGCGCTGCTTTGGGCGGCTGGAGCAAGAAGACCAGAGTTTGAAGAAGCACTACGGCCGTTGGATGGACATCGTACGGTCAGTGGAGCTAGAATTGTTCATACATTGACTAAGTTGACAAAGCCCTCCATCCCCGTCAACTTAGTAGGACCACAAGTCAGCCTCCCACTATGGTGGGTCCCAGCTGGCAGGGGGTATTCATTTTTTTGTGCGCAATAAGAGGCACTTCCTTGCGTGCGAAGATAGAGTTGGTGGGTCTGACCTGTCAGCGGAGGGAACTTTTTTTCGCAAAATACAGAGGCCCTTCGGGCGGGTCCCAGATGTCAGGTGGAGGAATCATTATTTTGCGTGTAATATTGAGGCATTTCCTTGTGTGCGGCCGTGGACCAGCTGTCAGCCTCTCCACGTACAGTCCACTTCCGATGGATGTCGTTCGTTGACCAAGTTGACCATTCCGCGCCGAGAGCACCAGGGCGGTGGATGAAGGCGAGGCCTACGAAGGGAATGACACGGAGGCGGGGAAGACACGGTAGTGGCTGCCCATGGGGTGGAGAGTACGAGGGTTGACTGGTTCGGCTGCCGTTGCTGGAAAATAATAGGAGGTGTGGGTGAGTAGAGGGATAGACATGCCAGGGATGCGAGTATGATGGGGCCGTGAGGCCTGCCCGGCAGCACAGCCGGCCATGGGAGGTGGGAGCAGGCGGTTCTGACGGCGCTAGTTTGGGCGGCTGGGGCAGGAAGATCAGAGACTGAAGAAGCACGATTGTCGTTAGATTGACATCTAACGGTCTGACGCTGGTAGAGTCAATTGTTGACTAAGTTTCTTTTATGAGAAACCTTGTGTACGGATGAACTTAGTAGGCCCACAAGTCAGCCTCCAAATCTGTGGCAGACAACATAAAGCCCATTTGCTATTTTTTTATAATTTGCAGCCCATTTGCTAATTCTTAAGTAATTTATTACAACCCATTTTCTGCCCAGGACCACGGTCAAAAAGTTCAACCTTATTTTGCATATTTCGGTGGAGTCCGAACTGTTGTAATCCTGAAATGATAAACATTTTTTAAGAACTTATTGATTTGCCAAAAAAATCATTTTGTTTTTGTAAGCAAATAAGACGTGGGACAATTGAGTTGGTTTAAGGGAAAACCAGTGGTAAAAAAATCAGCGCTGGGTGGGAAAAACAACAAAAATAAGGATGTAAATATGAAAAGGGAATTTTATGTGTTTTCAATATAATGATACGTGTATATGAAGTAGTAAAACTATAGGTAGAGATTAGAAAACGGATGTAGGACATGCGTTTCAAGAGGAAAATAGAACTGGGTTGTGTGTTTGATTCAGTAAAAAAACTGCCTACGGATGTTGTAAGACAAAGTATAACTAACGCTGGCTGGACAGAGGCCAGTAGATACCTGATGGATCTTTGTGCCCCATTGTCGTCATGGGTTGGGCCTGTTAAAGACAAAACCAAGCCTGGGCAGTCTACAGCCCAGTTGAAACTTGCTCGACCTGAAAAAACAATATACGTGCTCAATAAACGAGAGAATTCTGCAAGTACAGACTGATAACTAGGATGCAGCAGGGATATTGTTTTTTCATCGTGATAATAAGTGCATGCACTTGTTTTGAAAAAATTGGAGAACTAGGAATTTGAACGGCAGGTGCTTATGCTACACATCAAATAAAACTCAGGTGCCTGAAAATTCTTTTCGAAACAAATGATTCAGCTTTATATCCACGTCGACCATCGGCATGATGGTTGGAAGCAAATGCAAGTTCATACCAAAAGATCGTTAACAACAATACCAACTTGCGAACGACAAGGTAGTACAACTACCAATACCAAACTAACTTATAATCTTTTTACTCCTGGCCCTAATGTTCGTCTGGTACAAAATCTTGCAGAGGACCCACTCCCGCTCCTTCTCTTGCTCCAGGTCCCCGAGGTGGTACTGGTGCATCACCCAGTTGGTCCTCTGCTGGTCGAAGTTCTTGTTGGTGTGTAGCACCAAAACCTTTTTGCTGCCCGTCTGTCGGCCGTTGACCATCACCGGCAAGGTATTGCCGGTCTGCATGCCGCACTCCGACTGTATCTTGTGACGCGTCCACGTGCCCCTTTTGTGATACCTGCAGTATTGTCGAATACAGGTTTTAGTGTACGTAGTTGGCATTTCCATAACATCTTTGGCATGTTGCAGTCACTTGTTTCACTTTTTATTAACTGTCAAATTGTAATTGCTTCACCAGGTCTGCGTCTAAAAAGAAAAATAGAGCTATAAACAAAGAAATATATTTGTGCAAGTAGACGGCCGATCGGTGTCTTACCTGGAAGTTTCTCAGGTTGGGTGTAGCATATGCCGTGCTCGCTGTCGATGGTTGGTATGAACAAACCGATGAGAGGGTGAGATCTCGCGCTGTCAACACTCACTTTGGCCTCAAGGGGCTCGATCAGCTCCTGATCCGTGAGATCGAACTTGACGCCAGCCGGCAGCACCAGCCAATCCTTCTTCGACTTGCATCGGTAATTCCAGTTATATGGTACTCAATGTATGATCAATCGACTGTTTTAAGTGAATGATGAAAGATTTTGACAGATAAGTGGTACTCCAAATCTGAAGTCCAGAATACCCGAACACGCCTCCGGGATTCTTGTGTCACCTCACACGTAGCGTGTTGTCACGTCAATTCAATGTGTGGACATGATGAATAAACTTTTTTTTGAATCTGGACATGATGAATAATTTGACCGACGTATACTAGTACTGCTACTGTACTACTTACTAGTCGTATTCAGTGCCACAATTTATACATAGGTTTAACTAACAAGTACGCACTTGAAGCCCAATTGATATATATATATATATATATATGTGTGTGTGTGTGTGTGTGTGTGTGTGTGGCTTCTGCACAGCATCTCCATCATCATTATCAGTACATCCTACGCAGGTGAGTTAGGATGCACTTGATCCCAAGAAGGTATCTATCCTTCAAACTAGAGGAGTGCTTCAAACTAACAACAATACATAATATCCAACAAAAAAGGGTCATGCTACAGCAGCAGAATACATGGTTCAGTCGAGATATCAGCACGAATCAAGTTGTGCATATTTGCTGTTGGCATGAACCACATCGCCGCATGTCGGTTTTCCAAAAGCCATCCATCGCATGGAAGCTTGATGCCTTTCACACACTGAAGATTATCTGGCAACAAGCTGTGTCGACGAATCTCTGGATATGGTGATTCATGAAACCCATGGTATGATGTGTAAACACAGTCCCCCCTGGCGAATGGAAGTTCCATAGCATGGTAATCATCACCGGTGATATGATCGATGATTGGTTGGATGATCGGATAATTGAGCCCGAGGAACAAGGAGTGGTTGTCGAGGCTGTAAACCCGCCTCTAGTTGAATACGCCTGGCCCAACAGAGCTGGGATCTTTCTCGAACATGAAGCAGCCATAGCCATCAATGTCACGAACACCCCACGCATTGTACTGGATGTGGTTTGATGTAACGGTTTGGTCAATTTGGTACGTGTGAATGAGCATCAAATGACCGCCGTCAGGTGAACGAGCGATAAACCACCACCCATCGGCTGGTATGAATCCAGGTCCTGGAATCATGAAGGCCAGTGCATTTGCGTCTGCTGCAACAATTCAAATTGGAGAACAAAAGGACAAAAATAAACAATCATGTTCAGAGTATGTGTGGAGCTAAGATTATTATAATAGGGAGACATATCATAGACAGAGAATTGCAATGCCGTGGTCATAATCATACCCCAAGTTAAAAAAATAAGCCAATGGCTTTCATATTCTAGCAATATGTCATGGTTCAAACATCATGTAACAATGAGAGGAAAACAGCTATGACAGAGCCTACTCATATTCTACCATAGCACTTACTACTACTGTTCTCATATCAACTCTAAGCAATAACATGCGTTGTTATAAAAATCTTGGAAACGAGAGTAACATATAGCAATCATGATGTTATGCTCATAATATGTATTCTAACAATCATTAGATGCCAATTGTTCTCATATCAACTCTAACAATAACATGTGTGGTCATAAAAATCTAGGAAATGAGAGGAACATATACTCCCTCCGTCCCAAAATAACTGTCTTAAGCTTAGTACAACTTTGTGCTAGAGCTAGTACAAATTTAAGACACTTATTTTGGGACGAAGGGAGTAGCAATGATGTGGTTATAGACATACTATCTATTCTAAATTTGTAACAATGAACAGGAAGTTGTATTCATAAGGTAAAGATGAGATGAGATAGAACAATTACACTATGATAGATTCCACCAGTATAGGCAGCCAATCTGTGCGCTGACCGCGTAAACGATGCCATCATGCACTATAGCATCAGACATAAATGTTGCCTCAACAGGATTGATGATGATCCATAACCATGTATGGCGACCGGATTCCAGATAGACTAATCCCATGTCAAACAAGGCAATGAGCTTGTAATCCATGCAGTCTTCTGATGGTGTGGGAACTTCGCAGATTACAACTTTCAGCAAAAAGAGGTCGAGCCAAAAGCTTGACACGTCTCGTGCATAGTAGGCAGGAGTGTCCGGCGGGCCGCGAGGCTCGATGGCGGCGGTATCCAACGATGGAAGGGTGATCTCTTGCTGGGTGTAGATATCCACGAGACGCCACGAACTATCGGATTGGTGGATGAGGATGATCCAGTTGGCCTTCATGCCCGCCCAGTAGTGGCCGCGGATGAAGGACAGGTGGACGGGTAGTGGTGGCATGTCGAGGGGCACCACGGCAACCTCCATCGGATCGTCAAGTCGGTGTTTGGACCACCTGCGATGATCGGGCATCAGCAAGCAGGGTCTCTTGAAAAGAGCCGGCCGGTTGCAAATGAGTAGACGGTACAAAGACACTGAGCATGCGGCCAGACGGACGATGCTGAGTAGGTCCATACGATTACAGATCTACTCCAAGAGAACATCGGGGATGGAATTCTAGTCGCAGCTCTGCGTGTCAGTCGGTTCTGCCATTGGGGTTTTCGGTGCCTGCGAGCCAGCGGGGAAGTGGATTCGGGCGGGCAAGCGAAGAAGATTCTCCTCGTGTGGCCGAGCAGTGAGCGGGGGGATATGGTACGCGCGAGCTACCAAGGAAGATGGCATGGGTGGGCGAGAAGTGAGCGGGGGTAAATGGTGTGCGATCGATGATGGGGAAGAGAGGAGGAAGAAGAAGAGAGGAGGAAGAAGAGTGGAAGACGGGGAAGAAAGTGCATTAAATCTCAATTCTACTAGTACTACTACCAGGATATACCGTCCTTCGGAGTGTAAATAGTTACACCGATGACATGTGGGTCTACCACAAGAGGGCCCATATGTCAGTTAATGGAGGACAGAGGTGCGTAGGCGTATTTGCGGAAGCGTGCTCTACTGGCAAACATGATGGCAGTACTGGGTAAGGCTGATTTAGTAACACCAACACGCTGGTTCAACTTATTAATTACGTGTCCCATCTGCTGCAACGTGTATTGTCACTTCACTGTGAAGACTAGTTGAATAGTTCTCTCTAACCGAGATGGGGAATAATGGATCGTGAAGACTTCCTTTCTACAGTATCCCTATGCCTCTACGCTCACTTCACTCATTTTGCTCCGTACCTAGTCACTTGTTGAAATCTGTAGAAACACAAATACTCCGTATTTGGGAATAGAGGGAGGCTTTTACTCCTTATTTGGGAACAGATGGAGTATCACCATATGGTGGGAACATAGGAGGCTTGAAATATGAACATGTCAAAGGGAGGGAGTAAGCCCCATGCATGCATGCATGCAACACTCACACGTACAGATGGATGCACGCAACACTCACGCACCCATGCGGCACACATCACACGACGCAACACACGAGCTCATGCTCAAGTGCTCAAGCTACTCCCTATCTCCGTGAAAGACTGTACATTTAGAGATTTACACATTGACCAGGGCATAATTAACGCCCAAAAGTAGCAGACTTATGTGTGCATGCGACCATTTATAGAAGAAGATTAAATGAAGGCCGTTGCATGCTGTAATTAAGGATAGACATGTAACCTATACCTACAGCACAAGTTGGTGCATTAGTTAATCAATATCGATTTAGATTAAAGGCTAAATGCATTGGAAGTGTAGATGTACATCATGTACTACACTCTTTGTTTTATAGCCGATGTACACTCTTTGTTAGAAGACCAAGGGAGTACACGTGCATGCACTCACATACACAGCCAGGGTGGTTCGCGCGCAAGGGTTGGACTCCTGTCGCACCTGCGTAAAGTTTTGTTTAACTGATTTCTTTGCTCTGCCAACTGACAGGTGGGACCCAGAAACCAGGTGACAATTTAACCAGTCAACAAAGTGCCACATCGACTATGTGGCCGGTCAGTAGGGTGCAATACGGTGCTCTACGATGAGCTAGTGATCGTATTATCACCGCAAAACTATATATAGTGACCGTAAAGAGCGTATTGTTACATACGTTGACCGCCAGTGTATTTTTCTCATTTCAAATTAAGCCATATTAATCGGAAAGGACGCAATATGGATTAGTACTGCTTTGATGTGTCCCGTCAACTCGCCGAACGAGGAGAAGCTTGCTTACTACGCCTCTTCCTCACGCCACGAGCGCGGTGGTTCGCGGGATGAGGAGAGGGTTTTGACTATAGTGCCCTCTCCCTCTCCCTCTCCCTCGCCCCCGCCCTCGCGGTGGACGTGCAGCAGTTCAATCTTTCAGATTGCCAGAAGCATATTGTACTGTAGTATCATCATTGTTGGACCTTCTGAAGAGGCGAAGAGCCAAGTGCAAGGTTCACACGAGTACAAACTATTGAACCTCCCAAAGAGGCAAAGAGCCAAGAGAAAGGTTTTATAGGAGTTGTCGTCCTAGTAGGAGTGTACTACAACTATAGCGAACGATGCTACTATATGATGCCGCCACGTCACGTATATCCAAAGTTGTGCCACCTTTTTTTCTCAAAGAGCATGTTGGAGCCCGTGCAACAACCACACAAGTTGCACGTACACATAACACATTTACTAGTAATAAATTCTAAAGGACAAATGCCAGTATGCCACACAAGTTCATCTCCAATTCATGTGATAAATTTGTGCACGACTAGTCTACATATATTCACAGCGCTACCGTTCACAATTACCGTACTCCACTTACACGTTATAGATGGGCTACATGTCCTCCTCCAGGTTCCAGTCCCAGGTGTTCTTCATGGATGGCACGATCCATAGCGGTGGGCAACGGGAATCATTGTCGCAGCTTTCTAGTCCGGTTCCACACGATGGAGACTCATCCAAGCTGAAGCGGCATAAATCAGGGATAGCGTGTCCCAGCATGTCGTTCATCCGGCGGTGCGCACTGAAGACACAACCATGCTTCATGAACGGCAGGCCTTCCGTGTCGTGCACGGAAGGTGGCATCCGCTTCACAATGGGGTAGCTGTCCCCGATGAAAAGCGAGTACTCTCCAAGAGTGTTCCTCGGCACCCACGTAGCATCACGGGGGTCGAACTCGGCGCCGTTCATCTGGTACACGCGGCATCTCAGATCTGGACACATGGTGACGTACATAGTCAAGGTCCATGCATAATAATGTTGTGCTCAAATATGGCGGTCAGTAATACTGTGCAGCAAATAGTACTACTCCGGTATAGAGGAAGTAAAATAACCGGCTTATTATATATAGCCACTCTTGGCTACATGGATGAGATAGTAAGACATGGAAAAACAAAAATGGTGGCAGCTAGTGGGTTCAAGTCTTCAAGGGCCTAGCTAGCTATACGCGTCCTCCAAGGTAAAAAGTACTCCTACTAGTACTACTAAGTATACTACTAGTACAACAATGAAAGAGAAGGCGAGAGGGTTAAAAAATGGAATACCTGGGTAGATGGTGACGGTCCGATCGTGGTAGATTGTGTGACCATGTTGCACATCAGTGGTACCATGGGTAACGACTGCTAAGATAGTTGATCCCAATATGCCAAAGTCAGCTACAAGGTTCCAGGTTAGACCGAATCGCGGATGCAAATGCACATCCAGGATCGGCGATCTTATTTTGATCGGGGGATGACTGGTCCCTGCAAAATAATGGAGTACCGTTAGGGATGCAAATGATGGTTTGTGCATTCCGTTTGTAATCTCCCATACCGTAGGATGGCAACCAGATGAAACAAGTCCCCTGGCTTGTCACCGCGAAGATGCGGCCTAGATGGCGCACGGCGTCTTCGAACGTGTAGGGGTACAAATCTGCCGCCGCCAACATGCGCCAGCCTCTGCCGTTACTGCCTCTTGCATTGATGGCAATCCTTATGTCGAACACCGCGATGAGATAGTAATCGTCGTAGCCGCGTCGCTTTGTCGGCGGGTCCGCAATTGCTATCTTCTTCAATCTCATGTAGGCATCATCATACGTATTCAAGCCCAGCCAGTCCGGAAGGCCGATCCCAATGGTGGAGAAGGGGTCTACCGGAACGGCCGCACTGCTGTGGATGTTGTGCAAAATGATGGTGGTATCCGGCCGGAGGTATGCAAGCCAATCTTCGTTGGCACCGACCCAGACCTATATATAAGACGGTGGGCAGCGGAGAAATTACGGGATGGAAATGGAATAACTAAGTACTACATGATCAAACTCCATTACTGACCTGCTCATCGGACAAAATCCGACTACCTCTCAACGTCGGCAACTCTAGCGGAGTCAACGTGCAACCATGGCCAGGGAGCGGTGGACTGTTCGAAGGATTGTCCCATAGAAGAACCTTCTCCTCGAGGACGCATGGAAGACCAACAAGCATGGCCTTTTCCCAAGCCTGTTTAAGCACCGTCTTGAAAAAGTTGGTGCAGGAAGCACCGAGTCTTGCGGCAGTGAGGACGTCGGAGCGGCGTGCGATTTCTCCAAGAGGATCGTCGTCCAAGATCTCCCAGCCCCGACGAGGAGGCGAACCGCCTGGCGAATCCATGGGAGCAGCGACGAACTGCCTTCTCTTCGGGGGGAGGGGAACTGGCGAGGAGGAGATAAGAGCATAGTAACCGCAGGGCCTCGTCCCTTCCAACTGTAGATCGTTCCTTAGCGAAGGGGTGAGGCTACTATTTACTACTAGTACTAGCATTATGGAACGTTATGGGATTGCATTATACTATAAATAATAGCACTAGTAAGAAATTTTTGGCACTAGGTAGTAGTTTTTGGCGTGGATTAAGAAATTTTGGGTATGTTTTTGCTATTTTTTGTACACGCAAACTAGTGTCAAAAAACGTCTTACATTATGTGACAGAGGAGTACGTACTCGTACTATGCAGTACTAGTACTACTTTTTCTCAACTAGTAGTGCGATGTACGGTACTTCTAGTCTAGTCTAGTATAGTGCACCAGTTTTGAACTCTTGAATCTCGGGGCCAAGGAGCTACAGTTGGTAGTGGAGGGTACTACTGTTCTGTAGAACCATCGCTGTACTACCAATGCAGGGAAAGTACACCTATCTAGTGGCCTAGTGGGTACTCTTGGTGCTCTATTCAGCCGCTCCTCTCATGTAGCTGGCCTACTCAGCCGCTCCTCTCACGCACACACTAGCAGCCTGTTTATCAGCGACGGTTACTGCGGGGGCAGAACATTTGAGTTATTTGATACAGCGAGACTAGGATTTTCGCTTCCATTTGTGGTGGTGTAATGGATCTCGTCGAACTTTGTTAGTAGTTCCTTCTTTATGAATGAGATGAAGCAAAGCTTTTGCCTCCGTTTCAGAAAAAAACATCAGGAGGAATTTCTTTTATAGTAGAGCCGATAATGGAGTGAAGTCCATGCATGCAATGCCACAAGCTACAGAGTCATATTGCACAGTTCCCAATGCCTCGCCAGGCTTTTCCGGCTACTCGGGCTTAATTGGGAGGCGCTAGTTTAAATTTAAATATGCTACTAGCTGATGAGGAAGCTCCAAGCAAGGTGCGGCTAGGGAAAGCACGCGAGCCACGGGATGCTGGGAAGGAAAACCCGTTCATGTGGCTAGGCTATCCAGTGCACCCAGATTGTGGTGCCGCACGTCCGTTTGACTTCAAAACTCAAACTACCCGTGTAAAATATTGGCTCGCAGGGAAGTTACTATTTAAAAAAGGCCACCGTGCGTTCGGCCGGGATCGAACCCACAAAACGAGGTATACACTCCCGCGACCACTAGTAGTACTCGTTGGAGTACAACGCAACCTAGAATCGCCTTTTGTCGCTAGTAGTACGTACATTGTTCCTTGCAAGAAACCCCTAATAATGCAAGAAACCACTAAAATGCCAAGAAACTACTACCACTTGCATACGTGGCAGACTTAAGATAAGACTACCTTATCAACCATTGTACATGCTCTTACCAACCAGCCCTACCAAGAAACAACTACTCTACAAAGTGCCATTATAGGAACGTTTCAAACCATGGCCCTGTCTGGATACATTTGTTGTCAATCTAACCCTGCCATCCAAACACCACTTTGGTTAGAGTTAGTTCAGGGTTAGAATCTAACTCTAACCTCTGACAGGGCCCATGTCGCCCATTAAGTCAACGCCTTCTATTCGACCGGGCGTTATGACTTGTGGGACCTACATGTCAGTCTGCACAAAAATCCCCGAGCGACCTCCTACCTCCGGACCGTCCACCTAGTCATCCTCGGCCATGGGACGCAGCTACCGCCGCCGGCAGAAGGCGAGGTCAAAACCGCCGGCGGTGCGGAGCCCATGTTACGGCAGCCCGAATGCCAGCTGCGTCCAGCTGCTTGTCTGCAAGGTTTGCTAGCTAGATTGGCACGGCAGCGCGGCGGCTTGCTCGTGTGTGCCACGCTAAGGCCAGCCATCTGGCTCGAGCAAAGGCCAGCGCGGCGGCTTGATCGCTCGTGAGTCACGCTCGGGCCAGCATGCCAACCCGTGCGGAGGCTAGCACGGCGACCGGCCCGCCCGGCGGAGCGGCGACCAACTTGCTCATCACCGGCGCCACGGACGAACACTCATCAGTACAATTTGAAGTAATGTTCAAGAAAAATAATGATTTGAGGGGGAATAACAGGATAGAACGTCAGATGTGGGTCCCTCGTGTCAACGGTCAAACCAAATGTGTTGGTTTAAGCTGCCTCGTAAGCACGAATGTGTGGGCCAACCCTGTCATAAATGGGTTTAAACGAACCTAATCGGTAGGAGTACTAGGTAGTAGTTTTTGGCATGGATTAAGAAATTTTGGGTATGTTTTTGCTATTTTTTGTATAATAGATTCTTCCTAGGGCTGGTTGAAAGTGATAGTTTTTTGTTAAATACTCTACATATTGTAAGTAGGAGCGAAAGTTAAGCTTTGGAAGCCAATAAGCAAGGCTAGTTACATAGTGCATATATGTACATGATTGAAAGTAAATATCAACCATGAGTGACTAATATCTTGATGGAAAACTCAAAACTATGGAATACTAGGAAAATAAATGCATGGTTGGAAATACTAGCAATGTTCATGTGCGTTGCAATGAATCATAATTATAATAATACTTATTCACAAACTTGATACAAAACACTCTAATTTTGATATACATATGTCACTAGAGATATATTATGTTTCAATTAGAATATATTCGTTGGGCTATTTTGGTGAGGTCAGGGAGGGATGTGGTTGGTTTTAAGATACTAATTATGGGTTTTTCTGCAAATTGGTAGACAAGTGGGATGTTGGTGAGAAAAGGCAACAACTTACCTCACAGTCGTTAGATGTAGATCTAATGGTCAGAAACGACGGATGGCAGACACACCATCATCACCAACTTAGTCTTCTGTAGGAGTACTAGCAAGATCCGTGCATTGCACGGAACATCAAGATGCATTTTTTTATAAAACACTTGTTGTGATTGACCCTTGCGGGAGTAATCCCATGTGTAAAAACTAATGATATCTCGAGAAATATGAGATAAGGTGAAGAGGAGTGGGGTGTGGTGGTGATTGGTGGTCGGACTGAGCGGAGGCATGGGGATTGACGACGCCGGCAGCGGCCACCAGGCCAGTTTGTTCCAGAGGCTTCCTTTCTTAATTGCTCAACAATGAGGTTTGTTGGAGATAAGGATGAACGAGGGAAGGCCTTGTCTGCAAATGTGGAGAGGGGTGCGGGTATCTTTTAGTTTAATTTCCATCCGTCAGATATAGATCGGACGGTCTATATTGCAAGATGGCACACGTACCATCATCACCAACTCGGTTTTTTATAAGAGAAGAAATATAAGTATGGAGATACAAACGTATTATCGATACTTGCTTCCGTAAACTAGCATCTACATTCTATTCAACGCCTCGGCATGTGGGGCCTTAGCACAATGACTTCTCGACTGTGTAAAACAAAGATTTTCCCGTCGCCGATAAGGAGGGGGTGACGGCGGCGCGCTTTTTGGCTTGCTCTAGTCCTAGTAGTCATACTAGGTGGTCTAAGCACGTGTAGATTTATTCTTTTTCACGTCTCGTGTTCGCCGTACTGCCACGACTGTTGATGAATAGACGGTAAGTTATTCACGGGGAAACCCTTGTTGAGTGTGTTTGCAAGAGAGAGAGACAGTGTGCGTGTGTGATATGTTAGAGACTGAGGCAATGATAACAGATTCTTTGTGTCTATGTGTGTGGAGGATAGAGAGAGACATGTACATGGGGCTTTGTGTTGTGTAACGTGGAGACACATATACATAATTAGAGAGTGAGTGTGTGAGATACACATGCGGACATGGGGAGAGATGAGGATCCAGATAAATGGGTGTTTGTGCATGTCTGTGTGTGTTTGTGCACGCGTTTGTGTGTGAGAGGGAGTGTGTGTATGTGGAGTAGAGAGACCACTAATGATGTAAACCTAGTATAAGGGAAGGGGGAATGGTGTGACATGTGTAGTAGCGGGATAGCATGGGTGCGGGCGGGGGGAGCAGACTATTTGGAAGAGACATCGAGTGTGTGTGTGGGAGAGGGGTGTGAGAGCGAGCGAGAGAGAGAGAGAGAGAGAGAGAGAGAGAGCTAGTGACGGAGAGAGAGAGAGAGAGAGGAAGAGAGGGGGCGAGAGGGGTCGTTTGTGTCCATAAATGGCGTATAGATAGGGAGACAATGTTGATGTTGTTCGAAATTGGCCTATGTACGGAGACGCAAGGGAAGCGAGTCATCGTGTGTGTGATAGGGACTTCATGAGAGATCTAGAATAGATGGTGTAGAGAACAATGTGCGAAATCGAGAACGATGATACATTAGGGAGCTATGGAAAGAGTCACGACATATATGTATACAGGGAAGGAGCTGGGGCGGGTCCGCATGTGGGAGAGATAGAAAGAGGAGAGTGGTGCACAAGGAGACAAAGTGTGCTTGTTTGCAGTGGGGGTGGTGTGTGAGGTGAGTGCGCGAGAACCACATAACTAGGGAGATAGACGTTTGGGGGCGACGTTTTGTGTGTATGGGAAATATACACTCTACATAGTGCGTGTGCTTGGGAAAGAGAGATAGCGGGAGACCTAGAGAGTGAGGGAAGAGATGTGTGCATGCCCGAGAGACAAAGTGATAGAGACCTATATTGGGGTCCGGACTTTAGAAGAGAGAGGGGTGTTAATGTGCTCGTGTGTTGGTGTTTGGGGGAGAGAACGACTTCTCTATGTGTGTGTGGGGGGGGCGAGGGGGGGGGTTGGCTTCAGATAAAGAGTGAGGTGTCTATATTTGAGGGACTTTAGCGTAATTGAGATATTGTGCACTCATGGTTGATCAATTTGTTTCACAGTTTGGACTATGAGATAACGATACTTTTGAACATGCGTGATATACCTTGATGTACCAGAATTACAAACCTAAGATTGGAATTTTGGAATTCGACTCCATCATTAGCTTTTGTAATTCATTTAAACGGAGGTACATTTTTTAAGCCGGGATTTCATGATTTCAAATTCATATATCAAACCTAGAGATATACACATACGGGCATGTTCAAACTTTATAATCATCCACTTTATTCATACACATACACATTTTTGCTTTTGTCATCATATTTAGGATAAACACATTTGGAATTTCATTTGAATTGGACCGTATGATGGTATTTGCTTGTAGTAGCTCAATGATCCATATTTGAATTGAATGGACAATCTAAGTTTCGAGTTGGAGACATTGATTTTCAAAACTTGCACTTTTTTTGCGTGCAAAACAAACAAATTGTCGGCCATGATATCATAGTCGGCCGTACAAGAGCAGAACACTTATAATTTTAGGCGCCAAAAGCTTTCAAACTTCCCGCTCACATCGAAATATCACGCGCCCGAAAGTTTAGCCCTGCGATATTCCTGTTTTACCCCTGCCACATGAACGGAAAAGGGCTGCTTTGGTAACTCCATTGTTTTCCCCTCTTTGCCCCCAACATTCTTCCCCAGAGCCCCTCCCCTTCCCCTCCCCGACCCCCCAACCACGGCAAGCCGCCGAATCTAGTCCTCCGCCGCAGCGGTGGACCTCACACCCCGCCGGATCTACCTTCCGCACCTTGGAACCCCCAACTGCCAACTCGCCACTTCACCGAAGGCGCTTCAGCGACTGGCTTGTCCACCGCTCCAGATCTCCTTGACCGCCATCATGGTCCACCGCACCGGATCTGCTTAACCGGCGCCCTCGTCCACCACAGTGTAGGCCCTTCACTGACTCCCTCGTCCGCCCCTTCGCTGGCCCTTCATACAAGCCCTCGTCCGCCGCAACAGATCCGCCTCACCGAAAGCACTGTACAACGCGCCCGCCGAAGCCTTCGTCCACTGCACCGGACCCGCTCCACGGACGCCATATTCAACTCCACCGGCCCTGCTTTACCGACGCCGCAGCCTCATCAGGTTATTTCGATTTGTACTCCTTCGGTTTTTCTCTTTATCGTGCAACTGTTCACTTACCACAGATGAGCTTTCTTGTATGTCGACAGGCGCCGCAACCGTAGCACCGGAGCCGCTTCAGCGACGGCGACAGCCGGCCCAAACTCAACCGCAACACGAGCACCATCGACGATCCTTAGCTATCAAGTATGACAATGATACCCATACGCCGCCGAGAATCAGGTACTATTATCCAACGGCCGGCGCCTACGTTCACTTTCCTAGCATAAGCACCGCACCTTTGAATTTCTTCAGGGCATCATTCAGTTTTTCATGAGACGCGTTATTCTGCTTGCACCTGTAGGGCCATACTTCTGGCAGTGAACATGTTACATGTGCTAAATTACATACCAGTGCACATATAGTTAATATGCTTTAGTTTTGTCCTAAGTACTCCCTCCGTTCCAAAATAGATGACCCAACTTTGTACTAACTTTGTACTGAAGTTAGTACAAAGTTGAGTCATCTATTTTGGAACGGAGGGAGTATTACTGTACTTCCTAGATATCACTGCCTACTATTTTACTTCTTGAATGCTATATTTATGATAATGGTGTTGTTCTGATGCCACCTGTTGGTTCCATCAGACTGCTTAATGTTCTCTATGCTTAATTACACATCAGCAAACTAGCATGTGGTTCCGCTGCTTTTTGTTTGTTTTACCCTACATTTTCTGATGCTAGCTATTACATCACTGCTCCGAGCCTCTGTTCATTACTTGTTTGTGTGTTCTTGATCTTCCCAAGTTGCATGACTAATTTGATGCTTCTATTAATTATGGAGCTGCCAACCCCATCAAGCAAAATATTTGTTCTTTTGGGGCTGGCACCTCGAACAAGCATAAAAATAGAGGGAAGCAGATATATTGTCGTGTATGCACACACCCTTCTTTCATTAGTTTAGATGAACCATTGATGATCAATTCGGACCAGTGCATGCGATTAAAATTAATTTTACCTAAATAGAGGGTGCAGAATAAACTACAACAACTAGATTTGCAACCACGGGATGCTGACGATATCTTCAAAGAACATTGCAACAGCAGCGAGGCTTCACAGCAACATATGGTAAGCCAGTGTGTTTTAGTACATGTGAAATGTAATGCGAGTGGGCTGCTTTCTTGGCTTGTGCCCTCAACCTGTAATCCTACCGAATTACAAATAGTTCAGTTGTCTGCTTTGCTGTATTGCTTGATTCGAATGCTTGTTTGTTGTTACGCTATACCTGAGTTGGCCAATATGTCAGCAGTGCCTGCTGTACTATCGTAAAGAAATGCATGCCTATTTCATTTGAGTCCTTAACTTTTCCTCTCAACTTCATCACAAGACTGTCTTCGTAGTTTATATGAGGCCACACTGTTAAGTGCTTTCTCAGATTATTTCAACTGCTTAGATGCCTTGGCAACTTAAATATAGCGGTGGTACACTCCCTTTCAACTAGGGATGTCAACTGGGTCCCGTTTAATCCCGATTAAAGTCCACTAGTGGTATGATAGTTCAAAAGAGTTTTTGTTTTTTGAGGAAAATGAACTAGGGAGCTAGCAAAAACTAACTAGATGGGACTGGCGGATGTCGTTTATTTGCCACTTACATCCCTAATTTCATCTTACCATTTTAATATCTTTTCGGCTGATGCTGCTTCGAACCATTTAAATATAGCTTGCCATGCATGGCAATAAATCGTCTATCGTTTACCATGTAAGCTTACTGCCTGGATCATATGATAACTATCTCTTACTTATGTCCAGCGGAAATCTTTCAGGATGTTGTTCACACTAGGACACAATGTACAACCCCAGAATCTATTTGTGGAAGCAGTGCGCCATCCATGTTACCAGATGGTAGCAGTTCAGAGGCAACACTGCCGGAGAGCACTCTGAGCACAGATATTATAGTGCTTGAGGCTCTACTAGAGGTAGAAAGAGATGGTGTGGCTCCCATGAATAAGGTAATCTTTATCTTGCGGCCGGAAATTACGGAATTAGCGGCACGCAATATGCAAGCAACCCAAGAATTGGAGGAAGTAAGAATATTGCATTTCAAGACGGAGGAGGTCCTGCTATTTCTGCAATCTGAAGCCTAGGGTAATCCCGGTTCTTCTTTAGATACCAGTTGAAATTGTCATTAGATTTTTGTACTTGCATGTTGTGTCATGTCTCTGAATGGATTATGTTGCAAGACCCCCTATGTTGTCCATGTGTTGTAATGATCCGAATTTTTAGGCGAGGTAATCCTCAGTACTTCTATGATTAACATAAGGTGAACTGTTTTTCATGTGAGCATATTGTATTGGACGAAATAACTGTTTGACTCAGAGTGTATCCAACCTACTGAATTCGAAGATCACGGCATTTCTAAATCATAATCATATATAAAGGTGGAATAAATCTTTGTTGTGGTTTTGAAGAAATAAATAACAAAATGTAGAATTATTTGTGGATATTCGTATCGAATACAAATTGGATTTCAATTTAGTTTGCCAGGGCCCAGGGCAAACATGAATGCTAATTCTCCCAGGTTTTGAACGAAGCGGCTAAACACCCGCTATAATTTGTGGGCTGCCCGAAGCAGGTGTTTGCAAGATGGAAATTACTGTCTACCCCTGACACTTGACATCGTTTTCGACCTTATTTACACTGCTGTCGGTAGGGGTAGACTACTAACTTCAGTCAGACGTGACACGACGGCCTTTGAGCCCATTCAGACACGGTGGGCGCCAAATGTGGGCGGCAAAACACATTTAATTCAAGCTCGTCCGAAAGACATGTGTCTCTTCCTCCACTTCCCCATTCATACACGATGGGTGGCAAAACAAACTCTCCTCGTCCGAAATCGATGTAGGCTAATATTTTAAATAGGGGCAGATGTGTAACTTCCCTTAGATGTGACACAACAGCCCTACCTGTCAGCCCCGTTGATACACCGTGGGTGCCAACTGTGGGCGGAAAAACACCATTTTCTCGCCCGAAATAGTTACCGGTAAATATTTGGGAGATGCGAGATTACCGTCCTATCCCCAACTGACGCGATGTCCAAAATTTTAAACGGGGGATAAGTTCGTAACTTTCCCACTGAGGGAGTCCCAGATTAGGGGGTGTCCGGATAGCTGAACTATCACCGTTAGCCGGACTCCTAGACTATGAAGATACAAGATTGAAGAGTTCGTCCCGTGTCCAGATGGGACTTTCCTTGGCGTGGAAGGCAAGCTTGGCAATACGGATATGTTGATCTCCTACCATTGTAACCGACTCTGTGTAATCCTAGCCCTCTCTGGTGTCTATATAAACCGGAGGGTTTTAGTCCGTAGGACGAACAACAATCATACCATAGGCTAGCTTCTAGGGTTTAGCCTCTTTGATCTCGTGGTAGATCTACTCTTGTACTACCAATCTCATCAATATTAATCAAGCAGGAGTAGGGTTTTACCTCCGTCGAGAGGGCCCGAACCTAGGTAAAAACATAGTGTCCCTTGTCTCATGTTGCCATCCGCCTAGACGCACAGGTCGGGACCCCCTACCCGAGATCCGCCGGTTTTGACACTGACATTGGTGCTTTCATTGAGAGTTCCTCCGTGCCGTCGCCATCAGGAAGGATGCCTCGTCCCGTCTTTAAAGACGGCACCATTGCTAAAGGAGCTTTGGCCATCGGCCAAACTCTCAGGCTAGGCGGTTTTCTTATGACCGCCTGTTCGGCCGCCACGCCGATGATGACTTTTCGGGTCATCAAAAGCAATGTTCACGTCAACTCGGAACTCGCCGAGCAGTTAGATCCGATGGAGCTCTCTTCCTTAAACGAGCTCTTGGATCGCATCGCCGTCCTGGGAGTCGCTACAGACTACGACCAGATTGGGCCTAAAACCGATCTGAGAGAGATTAACTCTCCCCAGGCTACCCACCACGTTGCTGTGGTAGATGAACAATACGGGGACCCTTCTTCTATCTTAAGGACTAGCTACGTCCGGATTCCTAACCCCTTAATGCCAGATCCCCGTGGAGGGGAGAACACCACTCAAGCCCTGAACTTAAAATCAGGCAGCGGGCTAGATTCATCGGACAATGTCCAAGAGCCCAAGCTTCCAAGTTCAGAAATTTCTTGGCCCCTGAGTCTTAGATCGGACGGAGTTCGGAATTTAACTCCACCCGCCCACCCAAATATAAGTGATCTATCCCAAATCTGGCAAGAGCCCGCTGAAATAGTACAACATTACTGGGCCAGATTCCTCCTGGTCATGAACAGGATAAAGGACTACCGTGAAGAGGACGCAATTTCATTCTTCTGCATTAATTGCACGGACGAAGGAATCCTCAACGCCGTAAGTCGTCTCGAAATTACACGCTTTGCTGACTTGGCGTCCATCGTACGAAAGTACTGTGCGATGGAGAGCGCCTGGAAAACCGAAATCAAATTTTGGGATAATCCAGCCTTGAACACAACCCTAGTCCAAAGTAAAAGGGTGCATCATTACCAGGCACCTGGGACAAATACCAAAAAGCAAAAACATCTAAAGGGCATGTAACCGTACTGGAGGGATGGCTCAATGGACCCTGCAAAATTCATAGTATAGAGGACGCCACACCAACTCATAGCCTTAGAGCATGTTGGATACTACGGCAGGTGGACAAAAGTGGCGAAGAGCTTCTAGCTCCAGAGCACCATCCCAGCAATACCAGTACGGTATTAACAATCTTCGAAACTTTCGCATCAAATAATATGCGGAAATGAACGCTCCGCAGGCTTGCCGAAGTCCACCAGGTAGCAATAATAAATCCATGGAGTGACACGGCTATTACCTTTAACGCCAGTGACGAACCTAAATTCCGAACAGCCCGAGCACCAGCCGCATTGGTCCTCAGTCCAATAGTGTACGGCTTTCGCCTTACCAAGGTACTCATGGATGGCGGCAGCGGATTAAAACTCGTTTACGAGGAAACCCTTCGAAAAATGGAAATAGACTGGAGCCGCATTGAGCGAAGCAGCATAACCTTTAGAGGAATAATCCCCAGTCGGGAAGCATGCTGTACAGGAAAAATCACACTGGATGTAGTGTTCGGCACGCCGGATAATTACAGGTCCAAGGAGGTCACATTCCAAGTGGCCCCGTTGAACGAGAAACGGACGGACACAAGTTCCCTCTCCAAAAACCAGTTTACTACGTGTCCACTGTCCTAACTCCATGCAAGTCACGGTACCCGCACTATCAAAAGATATCATACGCGGTGTTCATGGCATCCCGGAAGCTGCGACACTACTTCCAAGAGTGTTCGATAACAGTAGCCTCCGAAGTACCTCTTAATGACATTATAAACAACCGCGACGCAACGGGCCGGATTGCCAAATGGGCCATCAAGCTCCTCCCATTCGACATAACCTACAAGCCATGGCGAGCTATTAAGTCGCATGTTTTGGCCGACTTCGTCGCCGAATGGACTGAAGCCGAACTCCCTAAAGAGTACGGCACATATTCCAACTGGATCATGCACTTCGACGGCTCCAAAATGTTGGCTGGCCTGGGGGCTGGCGTCGTTCTGATGTCCCCAACTGGAGATACAGTCCAATATGTACTTCAGATAATGTACACGGACTCCAACAACGCAGCTGAATACGAAGCCCTTCTACATGGTCTCCGGATGGCAGTCTCCATGGGCATTCAGCGCCTAGAGGTCCACGGGGATTCAAACCTCGTGATATCCCAAATAAATGGAGACTTTGATGCCAAGGATCCGAAAATGGCAGCTTATCGCAATGCCGTCCTAAAAATGTCAGCTCGGTTTGAGGGGCTCGAATTTCACCATATAGCCCGAGAGAACAACCAGGCAGCAGACGGTTGGCACGCATTGGTGCAAAGCGCGATGCCGTCCCTCCCAACATTTTCCTAGAAAGGCTTTTCAGGCCATCCGTATTATGGGAGGGAGAGTCCGAAATAACATCCCGGACCCAACCACACTACCCCACACCGAATATTCTGACATAGTTGGTGGTTCTGCCAACGAAATAACACCGTCAGCCCACACAATAATGGCAGTCATTGCCCTATGGACAGAACCATTCCTAGCCTACCTAACTAGGCAGGAACTCCCCGAGGACCAAAACGAGGCCCGCTGCATAGTGCGGCGATCTAAAGCCTATAAGGTTCATGAGGGAGAGCTTTATAAGAAAAGCACAACCGGAATCCTTCAAAGGTGTATCTCCGAAGAGGAAGGGCGGAATCTCCTGGCTGAAATTCATGCCAGACTTGGCGGGCACCACACCGCAGCCCAGGCCCTTGTCGGCAAGGCCTTCCGTACAGGATTTTATTGGCCGACGGCCCGGGCAGATGCTCAGGACTTGGTCCAACGATGCGTCGGACACCAGCTCTTTGCTAATCAAAGCCACATGCCACCTACCGCCCTCGAAACTATACCCATCACCTGGCCGTTCGCGGTCTGGGGGCTTGATATGGTTGGACCCCTTAAAGGAGGAACCCACAAGCAAAAATACCTATTGGTCATGGTGGATAAATTCACCAAATGGATAGAGGCAAAGCCTATTAAGACGGCCGAATCCGGACCGGTGATAGACTTCATATCAGGGGTAGTACACCGTTACAACGTCCTCCATAGCATCATCACTGATAATGGCACGAACTTCACGGCCGACGAGGACAAACTCTGGTGCAAAAACATGGGCATCAAGCTCGACTACGCTTCAGTCTATCACCCTCAAACTAATGGTCAAGTCGAGCGAGCAAATGGTCTAATCATGAGCGGCATTAAACCCAGAATAGTGCAGTCCCTCAAGGAATCTAATACGCACTGGGTAGAGGAGCTCGACTCCGTACTCTCGGGGCTGCGGACCACGTCGAATCGCACTACCGGATTCCCACCATTTTTTATGGTGTACGGCGCAGAGGCAGTTTTGCCCTGCGACATAATTCATGACTCACCTCGCGTGCGCATGTACGAAGAAAGAGAAGCCGAGCTAGATCGGCAGGACAGTTTGGACGCCTTGGAGGAGGAGCGCGACGTGGCAAAAGCCCGTTCTGTATTCTATCAACAGCAGGCTCGAAGATACCAAAGCAGAGAAGTACGGGCCAAAGCTTACAATGTTCGCGAATTAGTTCTACGCCTGCCGGACAAGAAAAAGGACAAACTCAAGACCAAATGGGAGGGTCCCTTCATCATCAACCAAGTCCTGACCGGCGGAGCATACAGTCTGCGGAACGCATCGGATAACCGACTTGAGCCGAACCCATGGAACGCAGCCCGTCTCCGAAGATTCTACGCCTAGCGCCGGACTCTGAGTTCGTCTCCTTCCTCCGTCTATATTTTATACTTTAACTGTCTTTTATTTCTCTCCTTCTCCCTCCTTTTTTCTGAAGCCGTTGAAGGCTCGTTTTTGCACTGTTCGCACACACTTGACGCGTTATCTGCGCTCAGTATACCTGGGGGCTTCTTTAACAGAAGCTTATTTACACGGGCTTTATGCCCAACACATGTGTCACACTTCCGCATGTACCTTTTATTCACCATTATATGCATCGATATGACTTAAGTTTTGGCCAAGCTGGGTTGCCTGGCTCCTGTGCTTACCCCTACGTTCCCGATTGTTCGGCTCGGTGGTAAAGGGAGCACCTCTGCGATTGTTACCGCTGGGTCAGCCGGACGTGTACCTCAGACTGGGTGAAGCCGAAAGCTAGCGTTCTTAAGGGAATATTCGGTCGGTGAACTAAAAGACGAATTCTTACTTATTCATTTATCTGCCCCCAGATGTTTTTCTGCTTTTTTTGCAGTCCAGGCATGCACTTTAGGGCATGCCTCCCAGGGAAAGGAACCCCTAACGGAACTATTCTCCCTGGAAGATGTTTCTCACTAACCATGTAATATAACATAACTAGTTGGGCACTTGTCTGATAAAGCACTCATGACCCCTACGCCTGGTCTCCACGCATGCCCCGGTTCTTACATAACTGCGAGGGTATTCGGACACACTCCGGACTGTCGGGTCCCAAGGTTGAAGCGAAAAGGTCCACTACGACAAACGATCTACAATCCGGCTAGAAGGCATTTTACATGTCATTTTAAATTACATAGTCAAATTGACTGATTGTATTCCTCTTCAATACCATCTAATAGGTTGTCTAGTTTACAGTCCCGCTGGGAATACTTTGTGGCCAACTCTACTTGGTCGTACAGCTCACAGGGATCTCCTTCCCATCGGGCCCCACAGGTCCGACCTCGGCCATGTGGTTTGGGTCAGCCTTCGTGTACCGCGTCTTCACCATGGCCCAGGCCTCCTTGGCGCCTTGACGACAGGCCGATATCTTCCATAGCCGGAAGCGCCGCCGTGCTCCCTAAAGCTTCTCTGCAAGCTCTCCAAGGCCTTCGGGTAGGGAGATGGATGGCCACAAGGCCTGGGCGACGCCTCTCATCACCTGCCGAACTCGTTCGTGCAGTTGCAGCAGCTCGAGAAGTAGGTCACCCGTTGAACCGGGCATTTCCTCTGCAGGACGACCAGTGCGCATACCTACAGACATATTTCTGTTAATCGACTTCCTCGCCGAACTCTTCTTTTCAAAAGTTCGCTCAAGCACTTACTATAAATGCCGCGACGAAGCCGCCGATTCTCCTTAACGGAGTCAGACAGCTGGGCTCGAACATCCTTCAGTTCCTCACCCAGCTGGGTGTTGGAATCTTGGAGATTATTTTTCTCTTGCCTCACCCTTGTAAGCACATTCTCGTCGGCCTTTAACCGGCGCAGTAGCTGTTGCCTGTCCGGATCTAGTCCGGCGCCATCTGCAATATTATTGTCAGACTTATACACACGCCGCACTTCACAAACTACCTATCTTCTGAAGTATATATTACCGGAGGGGGTCTCTGTGGCTCCCCCTGTGGCGGCTAGTGCGGCCTCAAGCTGGGCCTTGCACTCTTCAAGCTCCTGAGACAGTCGGGTGTTCTTTTCCGTAAGATCCTGCATAACAAATGATCCTTAAATCAGTTCTCCTAACTATTTTAAGTCTCGGGGGCTACTGGCATATATAACTGTCAAATATCCTCACCCGAATGTCCTTTACATACTGCTTGACTCTAGCTAGACCATCTTGAGTGGCACGGAGGTGCGCGTCTCCCGAGTTGAAGGCGTTCAATGCCTCTTGGGAGAAACATGCGTCACGAAGAACTGTCCGGCGGCGCCTGTGATTCATGGAGCTCTCCACCTCGGAGTTGGTGGCGGACAGTCTGTCGGCATCCTCTGTCGGAGGAGCATCCGACGCACGCCTCGTGTTCACCTTCGCTTCCGGACCCGGCGTTGGAGCCTGGCCGGCGGAGGCTCGATTGGCCATCTCTCCGGAAACAGTCCGGCGAGCGCTCTTTTTCCTGAAAGGAGCACCAGCATTAATATACCTTCCCGGAATCAATCCCGGGAATATGGTGACACGCCTTACCGTCGCGGCAGCATTTCAATCCGGACCACACTTCTTTTTAGCCTGCGCGGCCGTGCTGCCCCTTGTTGGCTAGCCGCCGCGGCCTCGGCTTCCCGCCTCAAAGGCACCTCCTGCAAAACACCATTGATATGCGGTGATTAGAGATAAGAATGGATGGATCATGGTATTGGGACTTCGGTCACAGTTACCTGGGAGGCCGGAAGTATTCTGGGGTAGTCGGCCGTAATGGTGACCAAAGCATTGTCGATGCTAAGTTGGTGAAATACCCCATCGATCAGCTCCACCTTTATATCCGGATCCTCTTGGGAAGCCGGATCGAGGGACCGTTCTGGATCCTAGGGTTGTGGAGCCGGGCTGTGTATATCTTCTATGGCCCGGCGCAGTTCCTGCGTCAAAATCACAAAATAAGATACTTAACCATGGGAATATGGATCGGATAGGCAAAAAGAAATGTCCGCTTACCCAGCTTCGAGGGTTGTTCATAGAAAATCCGTTCAACAGACGGGCACGGAGGAAATCCTCCTCTTCCCCCTTGTATAGAGCGGACAAGATCTTCACCAGATCGGTGACCGATCCCGGCCCCTTAAGGCCATTACAGGTGGCATCATCCTCCCCATTGAAATCCCACATGGGGTGGCCCCTATACTGGAGCGGCTGCACCCCCCGCAAAATGCATGTGGCCATGACCCCGATCATGGTCAGTCCGGAATGAGCCAATAATCTTTGGTCGGCTCATCAGGTAAAGGACGTCCCTGTCATTCTCCCTTTGAGAGCTTCGCGGACGCCAACTTAGGAATTTCTTCAGAGGAGCGTTACTGAACTCCGGGAGGCCAATTCGAACTGGATCCGGTAGCGGGACATCTTCCATGTAAAACCATTCCGAAGGCCAGTCTTCTGACGCCTTCTTTGGGGTTCCGGATAGGTACCCGGTCCCGGTGATGCGCCATAGTTCGGCTCCGCCCACTTGATATATTGACCCCTCATGAGAACGGGGTACGAGGCAGAACAATCTCTTCCATAGCGCGAAATGAGCCTCGATGCCCAAAAACAGCTCGCAAAGGGCCACGAAGCCCGCAATATGCAGGATGGAGGCAGGCATAAGGTTGTGCACTGGAGGCCGTAGAACTCTAGGAGCCCCCGGAGAAATGGATGAATTGGAAATCCAAGCCCTCTTATCAGATAAGAGACGAAGCATACCCGCTCTCCTTTGGAGGGATCGGGGATGCTCTCCGCCTGCTTTTCGCCCTTGTAGGTGGCGAGTCTGGCGCGAACCGAAACCATGAAGGCTGGGGGAAGAAATCCCTTGGGTTGGAGCGTCACTAGCTCGCTGTGCGGGACCGAGCATCTCTCCCAATCTCTAGGCTGAGGGCTGGGAGCGCGAGAGGAGGATCCGCGTCGACTGTCCATGATGGAATGGATTTTTGTTAGAGGCGCTCCGATGAATGCTTGCGGAGGATGGTGTGATTCGGATCTGGATCCCCGTCTCTTTTATAGGTGGCTCATTTGCACAGCTAGGGGGATAAATGAAAAAATACCCTGGCTTTTCACATTCATTCAACGCGTGGAAGATGGCCATTATTGGGCGTGGAAGCCGAGGAGCGCGATATTTACGAGAAGCCAGACACTATTCAACACAGGATTTGGAGAAGAACTCGCCTTGCAATGCCGAAGACAATCAACACGCCGGACTCATCATCATTGAAGCCTGGTTCGGGGGCTACTAAGGGAGCCCCGGATTAGGGGGTGTCCGGATAGCCGAACTATCACCGTTGGCCGGACTCCTAGACTATGAAGATACAAGATTGAAGACTTCGTCCCTTGTCCGGATGGGACTTTCCTTGGCGTGGAAGGCAAGCTTGGCAATACGGATATGTAGATCTCCTACCATTGTAACCGACTCTGTGTAACCCTAGCCCTCTCCGGTGTCTATATAAACCGGAGGGTTTTAGTCCGTAGGACGAACAACAATCATACCATAGGCTAGCTTCTAGGGTTTAGCCTCTTTGATCTCGTGGTAGATCTACTCTTGTACTACCCATATCATCAATATTAATCAAGCAGGAGTAGGGTTTTACCTCCATCGAGAGGGCCCGAACCTGGGTAAAAACATCGTGTCCCTTGTCTCCTGTTACCATCCGCCTAGACGCCCAGTTCGGGACCCCCTACCCGAGATCCGCCGGTTTTGACACCGACACCCACCTTTCAGACAATCGCCTCCCAAAGTTTGAGATCCCCCCTCCATTTCCCCATTCATACACCGTCAGCGGCACGAGAACCTCCGCACTGCGGCCAGCCTCCTCCGTCCGCCACCCCATCCTCCACCTTGCCGGAGCCGCTACCCCTACCCCGTCGTCCACTGCAAGAGATGGATGTCTCTCATCCACGGTGCTGGACCAGGATCCTTTCATCGCCTCCTCTCGCTTCATCGGTGCCTTTGTCCACCTTGCCATTACCGCTCCTATGACCGCCTCGTCCATGGCAACAGGATTTAACACCCGACCCGGCCGTCTGCCGTCTAAAGTCTTCTTCCCCGCCGCCGACAGCCATCGCACCCGCAGCACCCTCAACGTATCAGCATAGGCCTACACGGTGTCGCAAGAGAGGTGGTACGATTCCATATGTGCTTAAGTTATTGATCTCACCCGGAAAATAGATCGTAATTTGTTTACTGTACTTTTCTAGTCCGTACCAAATCGTAGTGGCTAGTTGAAAGCAAACATTGGTTGCGAAGTAGCTTTGTCCAGTTTGCACCTTCAGATCCACCATGGCACGGGCACTATACTCGTAAAGCTTATGGTTTCCTCCCTTTATATTCATTACCATCATCGTAGGTGCTTCGTGTCATGCCAGCACTGCTCCTCAAGACCTCAACCCAAATCTTATGTGTTGAAATACGAATGTGATATGATGCTCATATCACTAAAACAGGGAACGTTTAATTGGTCACCTAATGTTCCTATATTCGTTTCGAAAAGCATGTGCGCCACCCATTGGTCCAGCTAGTTCCACTTTCCTGATTTTTCTCTTGATGCTTAGGGTTTTCCCCTTTTTTCTACTCTACTATGATCTGCGTAGGTGCTTTCTGTCGTACTAGCATTACTCCACCCTTCAAACTAAACAACACAACACTCAGAATTTGAAAGCTTAGTTGTTCAAATATGATTGTGATATGATACTGATATTAGTTAACCGACACATTTAATTGGTTAGCTAAAGGTCCCACTTGAGTTTCCAAATGCATGTGGCGACATATAGAGAGACAACATAATTGCATTTCTTTGTCACTTGTTGACTGTACTTTCTTGTCCATACCAAATCTTAGTTGTTATTTCAAAGCAAACATCGGTTGCTAACTACCCTTTGCGCGGTTTGCAGCTTCAGATCTGCCATCCCACTGCCACGGTCAACACTGTACTCATCATGCTTATGGTTTCCCCATTTTATGATGACCACAATCAGCCTACGTGGTTCGTGTCGTAATAGCACTGCTCCACCCATCGAGCTAAACAAGCTTAGTTGTACAAATTCATATCTGATATTATTGTTGATATAAGTAAAACTGAGAGATGTTTAATTGGTTAGCTAAATGTTCCTACTTTAGTTTCGAAATGCATGTGAGCCACATATGGAGAGACCGGAAAGAATAGTATTTCTCTGTGTGCTCTGGTTCATCATGGGTGGCCAACCGACATTGTATTGAAAGACTTGTAATATCTTCAATCTGCTTGCTCTTCTGCTCTTCTTTAAGATGATCCTCTTATCTTGCGGTCGACTGGTCAGGTCGAGTTGTTCTCCCTTAGTATATTTGAATCTGTCAGGTCAGGTCGACTTGTTCTTCTTTACTATATGTTGAAGCTGTCATCTGCGAAGTGTCATCACTTCTGGAGCTCTCATATTTTGAGTAGTAGGCCACATTATATTAATGCACACACCAAATTACAGCATGCATGGCATCTCTTAAAAGAATTGCAGAGATAGCACAAAGGGGTTTATAGGGAGGCAGTATTGGATTAGAATCACTTCTGCATTACAAAGAAAATCTCACTTGTTTTTATGTTTTCATGCATGTCAGATATTGAACATTATCAAAATGAATATGAGAATGGGCGCACGAGAGGAATATTGCGGAACAATCCACTGGCTAACAAACTTGGCATGGTGGAGGATGGCCTATCTTATTCACCCATCAAGGTGCTTGCTCTAACTTTGCAAAGTTGTATTGGTCGCACATATTTTGCATCTGACCTCTTGCATTACTTCTACTTTGTTACACCATCTGCTTAGTTTAAGCATCATATATGAGTATATGCCATACCTATCCATTTTCTGTACCTATTCCATGTGTCGCCACACTATGTTTTTCTAGTCAAATGTTGTTCTTTCGTAATAGATGTCCAAAAGGAAGAGGGTGAGTGCAGATCCTCAAGGAGTACAAACTAGGTATTTGGAAAAGGTAGTGATACCCGTTAAATCAGATAGATCGGCAGCCACAGAAAACACAGGCACAACTGTACCACACTTTACCCCTACTCCAGTGGCCAAAACCCTATTAGAATCTCCTTTCTCAAAGGATCATACGATCTCACAACAATACTGGGCTCTGCATTGCTCTTGTCAGTACCTCTCTCCCTTTTGCCTTGTAACGTTGTACTTAATTAATTGCTATTTGATTATGTATCATCAGTCTGCACCTGAGCTTAATTACCCTCTATTTGTTTCAACATTATTTGATCTATATTTACTCTTTGCAAAATGTAGAATAATGGCTACGCTTATAAAGAATTTTGTTTGGGGAATTTATTGAATTATCCTTCCATCAACATGGAGAAGGGATTTGTCCAACCCATGTTAACATGTAATGTAAGTTCATCCTTCTCAAGCCTTCAAACTTTGTTCTAGTATAGATTTGGATAGGCATCATTTCCTCCACTGCTGTTTGCGTTGCTGTTTACATCTGATTGGATGTTTTCAACAACTACCAATTTCAAATTGTAGTTGTAAAAACATGTTCCTTATGCAGAACAGATCCATTTATTTGCTTATATAATTGTGAAACTTGTTACGTGTCTCCTTGTTTCTCTTTTAGAGTCGTATCTCTTATGCCAGGCAGAACTTTAGGGAAGATAGTGAGCCAAACCATCTTGAGGACAGTGAGATGACCCCAAGGTCCTGTCTTGATGAAGACAGTGAGTTGAAGCTACTCACCAGCAGGTGTGAGACAACCTTTGTGCAGTCGCTGCCTCAATCAGTTAGACTTCTACAGTCTCAACTTAAAGTAGAAAGGCTTGCTTCAGCTCAGCTCCGACTTGAAGTAAAAGATGCAATGAAGATGTCAGAGGACTGCCGTGCGCACCATCATGCCATAATCTAGGGTGATGCATCTATCGTTGACACAACTGAGGTCTACTCAGCTTCTTCGGTTGTTTGGGGGGGCCGACCTGGCCAGGCCTAGTGCCTTCTGAAGTGCTCTTAGTTTTGTATATTCTTTTGTCGGCGCGTTTATTTGCACTGGTGGCGAACTTTGATGCCCAGTGGATGTAATATGTGTGATAGCCATGATAGCCTAGTGTAAGTTGCTTGCTTATTTATTTCCTTGTTGTCTTGTTTATTTGTTTGCTTGTAGTCATTGCAGTTCCTTTTCCACGGTTTGCTAGTGGCTGCAATAACCTATTTTTTAAAACTAGGCCACAATAACCATGGGCTAATATTTACTGTAGTGACATTGGGCCTCCTACGGGCCGTAGAAACAGTGGGACTTCTACGGGCCGTAGAAACAATGGGCCTTCTACGGGCCGTAGAAACAATGGGCCTTCTATGGGCCGTAGAAACAATGGGCCTTCTACGGGCCGTATCATCGATGGGCCTTATACGGGCCGTATGATGGATTGGCGAAACATGGGCCAAACAGACCGCATTATGGCCGTAAACGGGCTAGAGTTGGAATCGTCCATTCATGGTCCGACCATAATAGGCCATCGTTAATAGGTCGTACTTGATGACGCTATGACCCAACTTGTTAACGGACCACAAATGGGCCAACTCTAACAACGGGCTGAATTTGGCCCACAAGCAGAAAATGACAGTAACGGGCCGTAAGTAAACGAATGCTGGAAATGAGCCCAAGAATTAATGGGCTCTGAGAAGGCCGAAAGATAACATGGGATGGAAATGGCCCAACGGAATAACAGGCCGTTAATAGGTATAAAGTGATACATTGTTCAATACGGGCTAGTTTCACCACGGGCCGTTAATGGGTGTAAAGTGATAAACTGTTCATTACGGGCTAGTTTCACCATGGGCCGTTAATGGGCCAAGAGTTACAAAGGGCCTCATATGGGTTGAAAGACGTCATGGGCCATACATGGGCTAGAAGTGAAATCGGGCTGGAATCATATTGGATGGCCCAGATGACGCTACTGGGCCTAATTCGGATAGGGTGTAATGGGCCTTGGGTTAGCGGGCTGTAAATGGGCTATATGCGAACAGGCCGTTAACAGGCTTTCCATGGGCCGACCCGCCACCTTTTGACCAAGTCAAATGGGTCGGCCTTTTCACAAGAATGGGCCTCTGTTGGGCCATGCCACATGACGACGTATCATAGGCGCCTTCTGTCCAATGAGTGGATGACATTTGTCCCAATGATGAGCCGACACGTGTTTCCACTACAAAAAATACACTTCCGTGATGATACGTGTTTGTCATAGTAGGTCGCGTTTTTTGTCATGCATGTACATCCATGATGATTTTATGACAGAATCAAGATAGTCATACCTGTGTTGTCGTAGAAGTGTTCCATGACATTACCAAAATTATCATCACGGAAGTGTCCACTTCCATGACGATAAATCGCGCATCACAGAAGTGCTTTCGTCAAGGGTGACTGACACGTGGCATCCACCGTAACGGAATGCCGTTAAGCTATCGAGTCCAGTTTTGGATCCCGATAACCCGTTAACAGCCCGGACCAATGGGGATTTTCCACGTGTAAAATCATCATTGGCTGAAGGAAACATGTGTTGCCTCACCGTTGGGACAGATGTCATCCACTCATTAGATAGGAGGTGCCTATGATAGGTCGACACGTGGCACGGCCCAACAGTGGCCCATTCCGGTGAAAAAGGCCGGCCCAGTAAAAGTTAGCAGACCGGCCCATATAAGGCCTACTTGTGTCAGGTCCGTTTAAGCCCACGGCCCATACGAGATGTGCCAATTCGGCCCGTTAACGGCCCGTTAAAGATTTTACACCATTGCAGCCCATCATCAGTTCGAGCCCGTTAACAGCCCGCTATATATTTGGGCTCAATATCGGCCCGATGAGATTTCGGCCTGTTAACAGACCATTCAATGGATGGGCCAATTTTCAGGATGTACATCTTTCGGCCTTTTAGCGACCCATTTAAATGTTGGGCTAATTTTCGGCCCAGTGTGTCTTTCAACCTGTTGACGGCCCATAAATCTGATGGGCCATTTGTAGTCGGACCTGAGTTTCGGCCTTTTAGCGGCACATTTAAGTGTTGGGCCAATTTCCGGCCCGGTGTCACTTTCAGCCTGTTGACGGGCCATAAATCAGTTGGGCCATTTGTAGTCGGACCTGAGTTTTGGCCTTTTAGCGACCCATTTAAGTGTTGGGCCAATTCCCGGCCCTGTGTACCTTTCGGCCTGTTAACGGACCATAAATGAGTTGGGCCATTTGTAGTCGGACCTTAGTTTTGGCCTTTTAACGGCCCATGCCCTTGATGGTCCAATACCAGCCCAGTTTCTATTTCGGCCTGCAAAAGGCCCACAACACAGTTGGGCCATTTACAATACGACCTGACTTTCGGCCTCTTAGCGGCCCATGCTCTTCATGGTCCAGTACAAGCCCGCTGTCTCTTTCGGCCTGCTAAAGGCCTACAGTATAGTTGGGTCATATGTATCCCAAACTTAGTAATGGCCTGTTAATGGCCCGTGAAATAAATTGGGCCCACCTATTGCCCGCTTCGATGTCGGCATGTTAACGACCCGGGAGGTAAGAGGTCCGACCATTAACTTTCGGCCTAGTAACGGCCCATTGACTTAATGGGCCCACTAAAGTTCGTACATGTCTTTAGGCCAAATTAGATAATTTGAGCCCATTACGACGAGCAATTATGCACAGGACCAAAACCGATGAAGCAAAGGTACGGCATACAGGGAATAATGTTGCACATCCAGCATATATTACAAGAAATTACATCCACTGGGCAATCAAAGATTGATGCCAGTGCAAATAAATGAGCAGAACCTAACCATCTACAACGTCACAATCTGCAACCTCAGCATAGATGACGCCCATAAGCATGTGGGCAAGTTCTTGCTGCTTTGCTACACTGTCTCTGAAAACATTGATCAGTTGTTGTGTCGCACGACTCTGCACCTCTGATTCATCCACCATTTCCATCATTGCTTCAGCCATTAATTGGTTCACAAACATACATTTATTCCGTTGCATTCGAGACAGAGGATACTGAACAGATTCAGATGGCGATTTTGGCAGGCTTGTATTATTGATAGTGGAGAGTGTCTCGACCACTGCATCATAACATAAATTAGGACGGGAACCAAACAGATTAATCATGAGTTATTGCCATATTACCTGGCCTAGATTTACTGGAAAGAAACAATGGGGTTGCCTTGCTGTTTTCAGAGTTTGTCTTCTTATCTTCAGCAGCCTGCACAAAATTAACACACTAGCATTGCTATCATTGGCCAAGTCAGATAATAGGAAAGCAACATTGACACAACGAACATTTGGGCAACTAGCCTACACCAAATTAACACAATATGGCACAGCTATCATCAGCCAGGTAAGGTAATACGAAAGCAACATTGACACAATGAATGAATGGGCAACCAGAGAAGCACTACAATTCAGTAATGTGCGTGATATGAGATAGTACATTCATGCAGCTCAGTATGCAAAACTACCAGGCAGTTTTCCTTACAAAAATCAACATTGGTGCCTTTAACATTTTGCTACAACTAATTTTAGATCAGATAAAGGTTAGATTCACGCCGATTAACAAAATACATGCTGATGTAAAAATATAGTGATATACAACAGGTACTTACATCAGCATTGGAGCACAGAGAATTCCCGCAAGATATTTTCCTCGAATACGATCCCAATGGAGGAAGTCTTCTATCGTTTAACCTTATTTTCTAAAAGAGAGATGGGTAAGAAACATGTAGAAAATATGATCAGAATGCTATAAAATTTCATGATGCGAGGATACGCACACGCTTCTTAGAATGGAGTTGACATTCTTTTGCTGGACTGGAGCGGACTAGTTCTTTGGCCACTGGAATCTGCTTATTATCAGTGGGAGTTGGGTTTCTCTGTGCTGGAGCAGTATCTATGAAAAATGGAGTTGGTTTATTATCTCCTGGCGTTTGGATCTTTTGCAAAGACCTGGTTTGTAACCCTTCAGATTCTAACATAGCCGTCTTCCCCTTGCATGCCTTATATAGAAGAATGGTGATTCAGTTATAAAACATGCTACAACAGAGATGGAATAGGTACTGAAGAATAGAAAGGCATGACATATTGACATGTATTCCCTCCATCCGGAAATAAATGGATGGGTCTAGGCGTATTTCTGTTTTAGATACATCCAGTTTTATCCATTTCTGCGACATGTAATCCGGACGGAGGGAGTATGATGTAAGAGCTAGGGATACGACAGGACAACACAGTAAAAAAACACTGAAAAACCCACTTCAGAACCAAAGTATTCAAACCCACTGATATGAGATAGTACACTCATGCAGCTCAGGATGCAAAACTACCAGGCAGTTTTCCTTACAAAAATCAACATTGTGGCCTTTAATCATACATTTTGCTACAACTAAATTTAGATCAGATAAAGGTTGGATTCACGCCGATTAACAAAATACATGCTGATGTAAAAATATAGTGATATACAATAGGTACTTACATCTACATTGGAGCACAGAGAATTCCTGCAAGAATCTTTCCTCATAAACGATACCATTGCAGAAATTCTTCTATCTGTTAAGCTTATTTTCTAAAAGAGAGATGGGTAAGAAACATGTAGAAAATATGATCAGCATGCTATAAAATTTCATGATGCAAGGATACGCACACGCTTCTTAGAATGGAGTTGACATATTTTTGCTGGACTGGAGCGGACTAGTTCTTTGGCCACTGGAATCTGCTTATTATCAGTAGGAGTTGGGTTTCTCTGTGCTGGAGCAGTATCTATAAAAACTGGAGTTGGTTTATTATCTCCTGGCGTTTGGATCTTTTGCAAAGGCCTTGTTTGTAACCCTTCAGATTCTAACATAGTCGTCTTCCCCTTGCATGCCTTGTATAGAAGAATGGTGCTTTAATTATAAAACATGCGACAGCAGAGAGATGGAATAGGTACTGAAGAATAGAAAGGCATGACATATTGACATGTATTCCCTCCATCCGGAAAAAATGGATGGGTCTAGGCGTATTTCAGTTCTAGATACATCCTTTTTTATCCATTTCGGCAACATGTAATCCGGACGGAGGGAGTATGGTGTAAGAGCTAGGGATACGACAGGACAACACAGCAAAAAAACACTAGTTGAATGTAAAACTGTATGCTAGCGGAATACGTACAGAAATAACTAAGGCAACATACACGTGTATGATTGGGAAACTAAGATGGCATTGCAACAGAGCACTAGAACAACACTTCAATGTAAAAAAACATGGTATGGTAGACAGATGAAGTACATACTGATGAATAACAATGCATAAGATATTCAGAAGCATGATGTCCAAATTAAGCAGATGGCATTGCGATAGAGTAGAATGACAGTACTTGAATTTGAAAACATGTTATCATGAATGGAATAGGTACTGAAAAACAGGAAGGCATGACATATTTACATGCATGATCAGCATGCTAAGCACATGGCATTGCAACAGAGTAGATACACTCCAGGACATTATATGCATGTTGTACCCATATCACAGGCCAAGTTAGAGCAAGGACCTTGTGGGGTGAAGAGGATTCATCATCTTTCTGCAAGTCTTCTGAAGAACTGCCTTTACATGTTCCATCATATTGGGTATCATTGACATCAAGTTTATTGGCCTTTACATTGCTCCGTGAGGTTCTTGTGGATATATCAGTGTGTGCAATTATATCTGACATGCATGGAAGACAACTAGTAGTTAGATTTATGTAATGAGTGCCTGTAGGAGACGACATAAATAGTAGGACTGGGGTTAACTAGCAGCAACAGGTCTCATAAACTAAAGGGAGAACACAGATGAAAGCTACAGAATATGTATCGTTTGTACTCGAGATTAACTAGATGGCACACAAAAGTATTAAAGAACAACATAGGTAATACTAGAAGTGGTATAATACTATAATCACCAGCCTGTGGGATAGCATTGGCTGATGGATGATAACTATGGAACAACGTTACCTAAAGAACAAGTATCTTAGCTGAACTATGGAACAGCGTTAACTCCTGAACAAGACCCGTAAGAGATCAGCATGAATATACAGTGAAATGTGATGATCTATTTTCCATGCTTAGATGAATAACAAAGCCATAAATGTTGCACACAAGTAAGATGAGGGTACAACCTATCTGGCTGCCATCCATAGGAGTGAGCATCATGTGCTGACTTGTCGATGGCCCTGCAGTTGTTGTGGCTGTCCATGTCGGGCATGCGCATTCGATGCAGGGAACTGTTGAGTGGGGACTATAGCCCCCTTCTGGTGTATGCTTCCCTTGTTGGAGCAGTTGCGGTGAGTCGGAAGATGGTGTGTCTGAAGATGCAGATAACGCATAATGTTAAGAACGACGTATCTCTTTGATTTGAAGAAATACACTAAGAGATCAATAGCAAGGTACGAGAGTGGTCACATGTCTGTTGACTGAAGACTAAATTGGGGTCACATGATTTTATTTTATTTTGGTACTGTCCGATCTATGCCGGATGGCTTGATGGCCGTCTTGTGCCTCCCGGCTGACACTGTTCGGAATCTTCCCCGAAGAGCCAGCGACCAATGGCAGAGCAGCCTGCCTCCACTGTTCGTGGCCATGGCCAAAACCCCGCTCCCTGCCCCACTGCACTGCCGTGGTTGCGCCGCCCTCGGGCCAATCCACAAAGACTCCCTGTCATCCAGATCCGGCGGCGGCAGTCCCTTGAACCCACGCAACTCTAAAAGATAGCCATCTAAGCACTGCTTCCGCGGTGAACTTGCAGCCCCGCACCCTTACGTTAGACACCAGCCAACCGGCAGCCTAGGAGCTCCGCCGCCTCGAGGAGTGCTGCTTCCCATTGGTAATCGATTGGCCTAGAATAAAATTCAGACAACTGATGCCTAAATAAAGTGATTTGAGATGAGGGTGCGACCTATCTGGCGGCATGGTGAAGTAGGCAGGTCCAGCTGCCGAGTCGGTGAGGCCGGCGTGGTTGCAATGGCGACCGGTGGCAGGGAAAGAGCGATGCCGCGACGGTCGACGGCTACGGGGAAGCAGCGCCAGGACTCTGGACGAATCCGAAGTTGGAGCCGCCCCGGCACCGTGAACAACGGCGGGGGTGAATCGGCTCTGGTACGGTTCACGCGACCATCGTCGAGGCAGCACCAGCAGCATGGAGTAAGAGGCACACGGCCCAGTGCACGACGGCAAATGGACAGCGTCTCCGGCATTAGGGAGGAGGAAAGGTTGTGAAATTGGTGCGGTGGGGGCGCCATGGAGGTGGGGTTGAGGTTTCGCGGCTTGGAAGAAGGGAGCTTCGGGGAGAAGGTGATTTGGCGCCCACGAGGTATGAATGGGGGCGGGCGGGGGGGGGGGGCAGGGTGGAATTGGGAGGGGAGTGGAACCATGTCTTACAGAGGCATTTGTCTGAAATGTGAGGGGAAGTTACAGTTCTACCCTTGCCTATAGGCTTCTCGGCTTGGGTCTATATACTGTGGGTCGGGGATAGTAGAGTAACTTTGCTTCTCCCCAAATAGTGGGCAGGAGCGATTTCGGGCGAGGAGGGCGTGTTTTGAACTATAGTGGGCGCGAGCGATTTCGGGCGAGGAGAGCGTGTTTTGAAATAGTGGGCGCGAGCTATTTTGGGCAAGGAGAGCATGTTTTGCCGACCATGGTTTATGAATTATTCGGCACATGTCATTTCAGCCGAGAGGAAGGCGCGCTTGGATGAAGTTACGAACCTACCCTCGATGTACAACGGGCCAATTGATGTGTGTCCCACATAGGACGGTAATTTCGCGTCTCCCATTTATTTGCTCGCGCAAATTCCATCGAGCACAGAGGTTGTTTAACAGTTCGTTCAAATTTTGGTATAATGAGCATCCATGTCTACCTTACCAAGTCGATTCGAATCAAATATTAAAATATTAGCTTGCCACTTCTTTTTTAGATGGAGAGATGATGCTCGGGAGTAATGTGTTTTTACATGCTCGTTGCTAGCGATTTACTATATGACAAATCGTTGACCCACTCAAAAACGCGAATCAAACCCAAAATGAAATATCTCGATTCAATGAAATAGCTCGTTCAGTAGGTCAAAATAGTGAACTAAATCCAAAATTGAACACCTCAATCGAGTAGCATGTTGTACAGTATTATAGTACTCCATGAACATGTTGAAAGTCAAATTAATGAACTTGTTTGATATACGCATATATCCGTTCATGTGTGGATTGCAGACAACATGTTCTCCAATTTAAATATTTGAATGCAAGTTTATATCAAACATGGTTATATCAGTCTTTGATGCATAAAACGCGACCTCCCCCTCTCCCGGACTCCTGTTCTCTCTCTCTCTCTCTCTCTCTCTCTCTCTCTCTCTCTCTCTCTCTCTCTCTCCGACAATCTTCAATTCTGTCGCACGCATCCGACACAAAAACCTTGTTGGTCCCTCTCCCTTTCTCTCCATCTCTCTCTCTCTCTTTGTGTGTGTGTGGGGGGGGGGGTCTTTCTAGTTCGCATGCATATATACACCATCTATAGGTCTCTCTCGCACACTATGTATGATACTCTAGCTAGTCCAAGCTAGATATCTTGGGTGCACTCATCGTACGCACACAAATTCCTTGGCTCTTTGCCCGTAACTCTCTCACGCACCACTCTGTCGTCTCGGAGCTCTTCCCCCCTCTCTCAAACTCTCCATCCACCTGGGTCACACATACACATGCATATCTCACTCGCACTCGATAGGCCCATCTAAAACTCTATCTCTCTCCCTCGTTCTCTCTCCATCTCACACGCACACACACACAATCTCATGCCTAGCTAGCCAAGTATGATGGTCTCTCACTCAATTGTAGGCACACGCAGTCCCCCCTATATGTATATGACTAGCTAATCTTAGTCTCCATCACAAACATGTGCATGGTCTATCTCGATTTCTCTCGGGGCATCTTTCTATCGCGCACGCACTCCCTCGATCTCCCACCCATATAGTCCCCTCACGATCTCGAGGGGATCTCTCTATCACAAACACACCCTCTCTCCCTCCCCATGCGTCCATGCCATCCATGTGTCCCTCTCGACCTTTGTTCCTTGTTGGCCAGACCTCTATTGGACATGTGCTACAGGGGTGTCTCTCTCCGTTGCAAACAATCACACACTAGCTATCTTCGTGTATCTCCTCGCCTCGCTTTTCCATCTCGGAGATGCATGCGTGATATGTTCGCATAAGAAACGAAAAAACACACACTCTCTCTAATTTATCGTTTGTTGTCACTTTCTCTTTCACACACATACTCTTTTTGCACACTTACTCATTCTCCTTCACACGCACTTGATCTGTCTCGACTTAGGCACTCTCCTCGGTCCATAGCATATAGATTTATTGAAAAGTCAAACATCACAAAGTTTGACCATGTACGTGGAGAAAAACAATTACATCTAGTACGGCAAACATATACCATTAGATTCACCATGAGATGTAGTTTTGTATGATGTATCTTTGGTATTGTAGATATAAATAACATTTGCGTAAACCTGATCAAAGTTTCCAAAGTTTGACTTCTAAAAAATTTACATGCACTGCATTATCGAGCGGATGGAATATCTCTTTCCCCCTCTCAGCTATCTGACGCACCACTCAGCCTTATCGGGGCTCCTCAATCTCTCTCAAACTTTATTGGTCAGTTTGGTTCGTGACCTGACCCTCATGCCTTGATGGCCAGTACTGCCTGGTGTGGACGTGAGATGTAAAATATTTCTGCCTGGCCAGGCTTGTGTGGTGCTGAAGCGTTTGGTTCATGCCTGGGCCAGGCAAAGCATCAACGTCCCATCAATCAATCCATGCAGCAATTATTTAATGCTAATATCCATCCATGTTGCTGTTAGCCTCGTGGCCGCACGACCAGGCACGGCCAGGCGTTCGAAATCGGTCGCCTGGGCCAGGCTACTTGCAGTGTCTGGAGTCCAGCCAGGCTAATTAAAGTGCAAGGGAACCCAGGCCAGGCGGGCTTTCTTTTTCACAGGGTAGCAACCAAACAAGCGTGCATGAAATCCAGCCACAACCCCAGGCCAGGCAAAAGATGCTCAGGACGCAAGCCAAACTGACCTTATATCTCCCTGGTTCACACATACACATGTCTCGCTCGCGCTATACATATAGACCCATCCAACACTCTCCGCCCTTGTTCTCTCTCCATGTGACACGCACCCCCCTAAGTACCATAATCCCTCACTCCATCATAGGCGCAAGCACTCCCCCCCTCCTAAGTATGATTATCTCTTACTAGCCATCAGGAACACACGTATTGTCTCCTTCCATCCATACGTCTATCTCGATATCTCTCGGGGCATCTTCTATCGCGCACACACCTTGTCACTCGATCTCCCACCCATGTAGTCCCATCACGATCTCCAGGGGATCTCTCTATGACAAACATACACTCTCTCCTCCCCATGTCTGCATTTTCTCCGTACGTCTCTCTCGACCTCTCTCCCTTGTTTGTCAGACCCCTCTTGGCCACGTGCTAGGGGTCTTGCTCTCTCGGTTCCAAACAACCACACACTATCTCCTCACCTTGCCTCCGTTGTCGAAGATGCATGTGTGATATGTTTGCATAAGACACGCATGCTTTTTCTCTACTTTTATCGTGTGTTGTCCATGTCTCTTTCACACACGCACACACACTTTTTCACTCACTCTTCTCTCTCTCTCTCTCTCTAGTTAGGGACTCTGTCACGTCCATAAGCATATGGATGTTTTGAAAAGTCAAACCTCAGAAAAGTTTGACCAGGTATATGTGGAGAAAAACATTTACATCTGGAACGATCATTAGATTCATCACAACATGTACTTACTTCATACTATCATTTATCTTTGGTATTGTAGATATAAGTAATTTCTTTATAAACTTGGTCAAAGTTTCAAAAGTTTGACTTAAAAAAATGTTGGAACTACATTATCGAACGGAGGGAGTAGCTCTTTCTCTCTCTCTCTGCTATCTCTCACGGGCCTCCCCTCTCACTCGAACTCTCTATACCGACGGATTATACGCTCACTGTGTCAGCGTATAGCTCCGTATATTGTTTAGTTGACCGGTCAACCAATCCACATGCTGCCTTGTCAGCTCGTGTTCTGTATCTTCGTGTGCTGGCCCATGTGGCAGTGGGTGAAAATAAGTAAAATAGAGGCCCATCTGACACGCGGTGAAGTAAACAAAGTTGAAACCACTCGGGGTAGCACCCCGCACGCTAGTAAATTGAGGGCGCATTGAGGACACACTTGTTGTGTGAAGGACGCACTCGCGCACAATTCACCATCGCGCGGCGGCATGCACAGAAGGACGCACTCGCGCACACCCAGCACACAACACACACCAGCACACGTGTACACCGGCGTCGCTGCCGGTTGAGATGGACGGCGAGGCAGCCAACAAGCGGAGGCGGCTCGAGCCAAAACCGCATCCGGCGAGCCTGGACTTCATCAGCAGCCTCCCCGATGACATGCTGCTCGTCATCATCGGCCTCCTCCCCACCAAATCTGCCGTGCGGACCGCCCTGCTCTCCCAGCGGTGGCGCCCCCTCTGGCGTTGCCTCCCCCTCAACCTCACCGTCGGCAGCTGCCTCTGCGACGGGGATTGCAAACGCATGGCCGCAGTCTCCAAGATCCTTTCATCGCACCCTGGGCCAGCCAGACGCCTTGACATCCGCATGTTCAGTACCAACTGCAAGGTCCAACCCAAGTTCGACGAGTGGTTCTTATCCCCCGCCCTAGATCAGCTCGAGGAGCTCAGCTTTGAAGCTGGACGATGTCGCTCTCTGCCGCCGTCCGCGCTCCGCCTCACGCCAACGCTGCGCCGCGCCAGCTTCAGCTCCTGCTATCTTCCCCAGATTAATGCCGCGCCCGCCCTTCTTCTCCCTCAACTCAAGCAGCTCGACCTCTTCGACGTTGTCATCTCGAAGAAGGCTATGGAGCACCTGCTCCGCAGCTGTACTGCGCTCGAGTACCTTCGTCTTGAGCAGATCCACGGGTTCATTAGCCTCCACATCGCCTCGACGAATCTCCGATGGATTTATGTGTCTTGCTGGCCCCGCAACAAGACATCAATTGGGAAGAGATCACTCCAGCTGTTCCACGTTATGGTCATTGAGAATGCGCCTTTCCTTGAGAGATTGCTTGTATCGGATCTAGAAGGTCCAACAAAAATCAGGGTCATTGACGCGCCGAAATTGACAGCGTTGGTGTACTCGTCTGCCAAATTCTCCGAACTCTTTATTGGATCCGTAATCGTTCAGGTACAGCACTCATCTTCTTCTCCGTCTTCTTGAAATTCACATTTTTAAATTTCTTCTTGATGTATTTACGACCGTCTTCCAGAAAATGATTCCCACAAGCTTGACCCAGTCCATGCGCACAGTGAAGATCTTAGCACTAAAATCTATCGGCCCCAATCTGGATCAAGTTGTTGGATTCCTTACATGCTTTCCGTGCACGGAGAAGCTACTCATCGAGGTGAAACTTCTTTCCTATAAGTAAACGGTAATCACAACGTAGCTCAATTTTTTCGTAATTTTCCCAAATTACGATGACAAGTGTAGTGTTCAAAACTGCATCTACGCACTGCACCGAAAGAAATGTTTTTAGTATTTTTTCTCACGTGATCACCTGCATCGTTTTTATGCTGTACTACTATAGTAGCCTAGGCTAGTCATAGTGGAAAGTAACTTAGACTACTCCAGTAACTCTATGGTTACCCTAAGAGCAAGTACTACCTCCGTCCTGGTTTACTCTTCCAATTTTGTAGTATCAAAATTTGACCATAGATTTAACTGACAAAATGTTAATGCATGTCACTAAGAACTATATCGTTGGATTCGTATTTGAACATAATTTCAAATGGTGTAATTTTTAGTGACATGCATTGGCATTTTCTTAGGTAAATCTATGGTCAAAATTTTATACTAAATACGAGGTAGTATTCCCTCCGTCCCAAAATTCTTGTCTTACATTTGTTTAGATACGGATGTATCTAACACTAAAATGTAACTAGATACATCCGTATTTAGACAAATTTAAGACAAGAATTTTGGGACGGAGGGAGTACAAAAGTGGGCTATGTAGGCCAAAACATGTGCCAAATTCACTTGTGATGCATTTGGCATCGATGCCCCTCCATTGCTCACCTGGTGCCCCAATCTGGATCACCTACTTTGCTCCGGTGCCAAATTAACTCACGCAATGAAAAAACACTGCGTGGGAGAGAGAGAGGACTGAGGCAATAAAAAACACTTGTTTGGGAGAGTGAGAGGCTGGTGTAGTTGGTTTGATTGATTTGTTTATACATGTGGGTCTGTGTGCACAGCGGTGCCAACTCTCTCACATCGCGAGAGCGGTGCCAAAATCTTTTGATTTGACATCGATGCGTATTATGTGGCATACTTTTGCGAAATATGGCATCGGCCACATAGTGGAAGGCAACAAATGCCCAAGCTCTTCACGTGCTCCTAGTTAAATGAGAGGAAACAGAAGAGAGAGAGAGAGAGAGAGAGAGAGAGAGTGAAAAAATATCACTAGCCAGCCAACCCTATCGTATGAGCGAATGATATTGGTACCTCTTGATGACACGGCAATCTTATACAGCCAGCTGCTCTAATATGTTCTCTTCTTTTGCAGATAAAAAAAGACCCGAAAGTGAAAAATGTGCTGCACTATAACAATCTCATCGAATGCCTTGATCTCCATCTTACAGAAATTGATTTGATCGACTACCGAGGCAGCACATCTGAGATTAAATTGGCCAGGTTCTTTGTTCTGGAGGCAAGTGTGCTCAAGGTAATGAGGTTTGGCGTTCTCTGGCGCAACAATGAATGGCGTGCTGATCACCGCAAGCGTCTAAGCCTAAATGACAAAGTCTCCGCAGAAGCTGAATTTGTTTTTGAAACATCAAGTGGCCAGAGACTCGAAAACTTATTTGCCCATTAGTGACTTGTCAGGGCGGTGGATTTTAGTTTGTACGATAATGCTGCATCCACCTAAAGTAACGAAAGTTCTTACGTAAACTTCCTAGTAATTCCCTCTTCGTAGGTGCAGCATTACTCCTAACATTTGTAATATCAGTTTGAAACTTGTAATATTGCCGTGTCCTATTCCTGCGTTTTCAAAATCCTGCGAATCAAACAGGTCCTGAGTTGGTGATGATGTTGTGCCTCCCATCTTTCACCAATAGCCGTCGGATCTAGATCTGACGCATACAAACCAAGCTTCTCCATTTTTGCAAAAAGATGCCCGCACTTGTTCCCTATTTACAAACAACTCCTTGTCTCTCACAATCAGCCTTATCTCCTCCCCACCACATCTAGAAGGCCGTGGAAAAATCTGGCGCGATGGCCGCTGCCGGCGCCGTCCACCCCCAATCTTGGTGTTCCGTGCAATGCACGGGCATCTACGCACGGGAAATTATGTCGAACAGGGCTAGTTGTAAGCAGGCTAGCTCTACAGCCATGATGATAGTGACTGCAGACGGTGAGGCTGACTATGGTATGCCGAACACGGCGCCTATACTCAGGTGTCATCTCCGGCGCAGGGTCTTGTCACTTCACTGTGAGGAGCAGCACGTAATAATTTGACCAACGGGTAGTACAGTGCTAGTACTCCTACTACTACATTGGTAGTACTACTACTAGTACTAGTAGCACCACCGTCTGGATTTAGGAGTACTACCACGTCCATCTGGATTTTAGTATTTGACTAGCAATATCTAGTAATGCATGTCACAAAAAATGTACTACTCCCTCTGTAAATAAATACATGGTGTTTTATTCCTATCGGCGAGAGAACTTAATGTTTTTTTGCTAACTAGAGTACTAATAGGATTACATGCAATGAACTAAACACTGCATGTCATGTTTGGTAGTCTCAAGTCATTGAAAGCATGCACGGCCCACATCTCTCATTGGTTGATATGTCACGAAATAAGAAACAAGGAGGGAGTTAATGCACCGTGCCTAAGTGTTTTGGGATTATTTGGTTTTCGTAAGGTGACTTACACAACATTTTTGTTTACATGCATTAACATTTTATTAGTTAAATCAAAGGTCAAAACTTGGCGCAAAATGCAAAGGGGACCAATAAACCAGTAAACATCAAACTTCTCTCGTTTGGCCCCAACTAGAGGTCCGGTGAGATGACTATACTGCACCGGCACGGAGGGGGACGCAGCTTCATTGACTTACTGCAACTGCCTTTGGGTGAATGACACGTGGGCCCAGGGGTGGCTGGCCCACCTATCATACAGCCAAAGGCAGGTGCAGTAGAGGGCCGAGGAGTAGTACGAAATCCTACGCACCTACGCACGCTAACCAAGGGCAAGAGTGATCACTCGAATCGCAAGATCAGTTGACTAGAAGCTAAGCTAGACCCATGGAGGCGATGAGCGCGAGCATCAGCCGGCTGTGCCAGATGGTCCACGACGCCGGCCTGCGGCCCGGCACCGAGGAACGTCTCCAGGTAGTATTGCTTGAGGCCGCCAGGGCGAGGGGCCGCTTGGACGACAGCTTCGTCTCCTTGTTCGACGAGGTCCTCGTCGGTTTCCTCGACAAGTTCACCGTCGTCAAGAAGCTCGCGGACGACTTTGACGTACGCCTCCAGCCGACGCGCCCAGGCTCTGCGATGCCCGCCACCCTCAACGGCCACTATGGTGACAACCTCTTCGACGCACTGGTGGCCCTGCGACTGCCCGCCGTCGCGCCGGAGAATGTCCACCTCGAGGTCGCGCTCGCCGCGCAGCGCCTGGCGCAGCAAGACACCATCGACATAATCACCCACGTCTACGCGCAAATCGTCCACAAGGACTACTACATGCAAGAGGAGGACGATAGGACGCTGGCCTTCTTGGACCGCAGGGCAACCTTGGACGGCATTGTTCAGAAGCACGTTGAGCTCGCCGCCAACGCCGCTGCTCCTCACACGTCGGTTGGTGACCCGGCGCACTAGGGCGTGAGGATGTCGTTGATGGATCCGTATGTATTTTTATCTTTCCGTCAAATCCATGTAGTAGTATATGATACTACTAGTAATTATCTTACCTTTCGCATCAACTTCATAATTTTCGTACGTACTCCATGCATGAACGGCGCCAGAACCAAACTTCTCATTACTCTAGGCAAAATCGTTATTTTCTATCTATCGGTCGCGCCATGGAGCAGAACCAAATTTTACAAGTTACGAGTTCAAAAGGAAAAGCCTGCCGTGTTCGCGTCGCACCCCCACACGGTTGGTCCGGCACGCCGCTCAAGGGGAATGCGTGCGGTGTTGCATTTTCACTTACAAGTGGGACCGCAGTTGAGCAAACCGACTATCGGCAAACCCCCACCCCGCCCACCGCGCGATGGCTGAGAAAACAGGAGGGAGAAGAGATGGCTGTAGCACGGACTCCAAGAAAATTGGTGTCGGATGGGACTCGTGTGGGTGGCGTGTGCCGTACTGCTAGACGTGAATGCTAGTTATGGCCCATGCCACCCCACTATATCGAGCCTATATCGAGGTACGTAGAACAAATTTCCTGGAGTCCGTGCTCAGCCCTCCTCTATCTCTCTTCTCAGCCAGCCAGCGGACGCGCGGAGCCCATCGTCTGTTTGCTCACATGCGGTCCCACATGTCAGTGAAAACGCAAGAGGACCCACTGAACCTGCACATCTTTCACCTCGACGTGCTGGTGATGAAAAACAAATCCAATAAAGATCTTCGGTGGCCGCTTTTGGAGTTACTCAAGAGTAGTAAGATTCTATTTACAGTTTAACCCAAGATGCACATCTCGTGGCTTCAACTACCACTCTATTTTCTTTCATGCGACCTGGATGCTGGATGTCCCACGTGTCGGCAAAAGGAGGAAGAACCCGACCAAATCTTCGGTTGTGCTCTCGGATTAGACTAGTTGTGCTAACTTAAAAATTTATTGTGTACTCCCTCCGTTCCAAAATACTTGACTTCCATTTGTCCAAAAATGGATGTACCTATATACTAAAACATGTCTAGATACATATATATTTTGACAAATAGAAGGCATGTATTGTGCAACGGAGGGAGTAGAATGGATGCAAGTTTTGTATTGGGAAGAAGAGTACATCCATATATTGATAGAGCGCAATTTAGTAGATGTTCTATCACTTTTAGCTAGCATAGAGGCTAGAGATGAGATTAGTGCACTTGTTGATACTCCTACTAGAATAGAGGCTAGACATGAGACTAGATGCGAGGAAGCAACGTCTACTTCTTTACACTCGAAGAAGAAAGAAGCACGCAAGATCGAGCCTCCGCAGATCAACAATGAATGCATCGAGAAGGCACTAATCCAACTTACAGGAGTAGTAAAATGTATTCTTGTGGTTCTTGTTTTCTTTGGTCTTGCTTTTCTAGTCAAAATTATCGTTGGAGTTCGTGCAAAACGGAGGTCCGTTTGGGGTCGTGCGTTGGAGTTGGCCTTACAAGTGGGACCGCAGTTAAGGAAACCGACTATCGGCAAACCCCCACCTCGCCCGCCGCGCGATGGCTGAAGTTAGAGAAACGACGAGGTTGAAGAGATTGCTCTAGCACGGACTCCAAGAAATAATATGGTGTCAGATGGATGTCGTGGTGGTGGCGTGTGCCGTACTCCTGGACATGAATGCTTGTTCTGGCCCATGCCACCCTACTACTCCTACTACTTACTATACAATACTAGTATCGAGGATTCTTGTTGCTGGTTATGTACAGCGAACACATTAACATATGGCTACAGTAAAAACACCCGCCCGACGCGCGAAGCATGTGAAGCTAGTACAAATAGTGTACTACTATTGTTGATTGGCCTCATCCGATAACCTGTTGAAATGCACGTACAATTATGTATTTGGAAAATATTTTTTTTGCCTCGTCGCACCACTCACTCAGAGAAGTGACTTGAAAGCCATTCACAAATTTAGTAAGTTTATCACAGGCATATCATTTTATGACATACAACAGGTCATCAACCCACATCGACAACGAGGATACATTATAAATACTAAAGTTTTCACCACACAACAAATAACAAGCAATGAAATGAACTTCAACTCAACCATTCCTCGGCGTTGGAAACGCTTGCTTTGAACCACAAGTGATTCTCTGGGACGGGCCATCCATTGTCGATCTGGAGACCAACGCAGGACTGATCATCCAGGCTGAAGCGGCCTACTATATCAGTACCAGGGTAGGGAACCACCCAAATGTCCGAGGTATAGACACAGTTGCTTCTCATAAATGGTAGTAACGTTGTGTCAACAGCAGTTGGATCGCCTTTCACCATCATTGGATAGTTTTGTCCAAGGAAGAGCGAGTTTTCTCCAAGACTATCAATTCTGTACCAGGGAGAAGGAGTTGGCGCTAGCACACTAGTATCCATCCCGAATACCATGCAACGGGTGTTGGAATAGGTCCGGAGAGTGCGACCATGGGAGACTACACCTGCTTCCTTAGTAGTAACATCATCAGTGGGCTGTATACACACAAGAAGAGGTGATCCATCGGAATTAGTTGCCAGGCGCCACAGAGTATATGGGCGCTGCTCGTCCTCATGCTCGTGATCATCACCATCGTCATCTCCCCCTTGGTTATAAAAATTTTCAAGTATAGGTGGTGGAATGTTCACAGGACCTTGGAAACACAAGAAGAAGGTTAATTAGTAAAGGGAAACTTGCAAACCCGCATGCATGTGGATGAAACAATTATAATTACGGTGGAAGACAAACATACCGAAACTATGAGGATCCCATGCAAAAACAGTGCCACGAGTGGTGGTAGCAAACACAAGGCCCTCGTATTGAATTGCATCACAGTACTCATCCGTGTACAGAAACTGATTTTTGAGCAATATCCATCCAGTCAAACCACGAAGGACGGCAACAAGCTTGTCGAAGATAGCAACAACTTCATAGTTGTTGTAATTCCAAGAGCGGTTGGGAACTCGACAAATTGCTATCTTCCGTAGAAGACAGTCACCATGATCGTATTTGAACGTGCGTACAATACCGGTGTGCTCAACCTCTGGGCAGTCTGCTGAGATTTTTGGAAGTGGAACCCGGTCACGAGTGTACACATTCACAAGTTCCCACTCGCAGTTGGACCCAATGTAAACAACCCAATCTCCATTTGCGCCTGCCCAAGCCTTGCCCTCAAGCGATGGCATCTTAACATCATACGTATCATTATCAAGCGGCATCAACTTGCACAGGGCGAGGCCTCCGTCGTCCCGGCGCCAGTCATCAGGGTCACGGCGAAGAAGATAGGGGAGATCAAACCGCTCCTTGACTCTTGGGTTCCTTGTAATGATGTTATTAGTTGAGTCGAGAATGGGCTTGAACGAACCTGCCATGCTAGCCGAGGTGATGACGTCGCACCGATCAATGAGTTCCTCCACCACGTCATCTTTCAGATCGGGGCAAGAATAACGGGGTCGTTTCCGGCCTGTTCCCTCCATGGAGAAGACGATCGAACAATGGCAGAAGAAAGGGTGAAGGGCTGAAGGAAAATGGAGGAGGGAGAGGAAGAGCGTGCGACAGCAGTTCCAAATCGAGAGGGAAAGGCGAAGAGTCGGTGGACGGTTGCCAGTTTGCCACGGTTCACGAAGAGGCGCCCCGGCCTACACGTCCGTTCGGAAATACTCCTACTACTCGCCGTCGTCTCACTGATATGTTGGAACGGGACCACATGTCAACGAAACATGGTGTGTAATTTCTCGTGCAAAATGCGATCTGGCCGCGTTGGCCCGAGGTGCCGCATTAGTTATCGACCTTTATTTTTTTAATGGCGTGCCGTTCAGTTTTGAAGCACGACTAACTGGTACTGTACGCAGAGAAAATATAAACTACTCTACCACTACTCCACCTCCAGTACTAGTAGTATAAAAAAGATATATAGGCTGGAGCTTCAGCGCTTTCTTGCTAAGGGCTGCCCACTTGCTTCTCACACTACCACCCTCTCTCCAGATCTAAAAAAGACGGCCCTCTCTCCCTCCTCACCGGTGGTCACAGATCCGCCGGGGAAGAAAAGGACGTGCAGCGTTGACGCACTCGTCGTCGGCGAGCGAGGTCACGCACTGACGACAAGGCCGTCCTCTCAGACCTAGCGCCCGCGCGGGATGGCCTCCGTCCCCAAGCTCGCTGCCGTAGTGTGTGCGGAGGACGACGACCACGAGCGAAGCCACTTCCCGCCGACCCTCAGGTATGCTACCTCTTTTCGAACCATACCCTTGTTCTATTGCCCCATCTGCCACGTCGTTGCATGTGGATCTTTTTCCACTCCACCATCTTCCCAATTTGCTATCCTCTGCTCTGCTGGCCACGCAGACGAAAACCATAATTTGCACTATTAAAGGAAACCCTACTTCATGCAGACTAATCCATGTCTGGGTTGAATAAGGAAAGGAAGGGAGACTGTACTGTCCAAGAGAGTAGGCATCGAACCCGCATCTAGGTTGAAAAGGGGAAAATCAGTAGCTAAGGAACGAGTCTCGTGTCTCTTGGTTGAAGAAGGGTAGAAAGGCATGACAACGCAATAGAGAATGACCAGGTCGATCGGTTTGTTGTCCTCACATAGGAAAAAGGTGGCTAAAGAGAACAAAAATGGGACGTAATCCACATATGCTGCCTGGATATTTGTTGCTCTGGGCAACCATACCTCCCTCACCACTCTGCGTCCGTGGAGGTACATCGTACTGGTGCGCCCACTGTCCGAATGGGCCTCCCATGCTCTTATTGCCACTTTTTTGCTGTTAGTATAACGCCAGCAGTCAAGTCAAGCAATGCTACTGCTAAAGTGATGCCACATTTAACTAATGCCGCTCTCAGTCTAATGCCACCGATAAATTTAAGCAATGCCATTTAATGTCACTGGATTATTTCAGGGTTAGCTGTTGATTGTGGATGTATTAAAGATTTTTCAGCTAAGGCATTCTAATGCTGTTGCACAGCCAGTATACCAACGATGAAACTTGTTACTACCTTCAGATTTTTGCACTGTTAATGCTTATAGATTACATACCTCACTTTCATGAGATAAGTTAATTTTTTTGTACAGTGTCACCAAAATGCCAAGGCGCTGATGTCATTTTATTTTGGTTAAACTGCACAAACAATTATGAAGACAAGAGGAAAGGTCAAGAGTGGGCACCTCCTCCTCCGGCTGTTCTCTTGATTCGTTCGATCAAGTTTTTATGTTTGATCGATTATCAAGATTGGGATAGCAATTTTTAAGGTCCCCCCGAGTTCGAAATGATATTTACCTTGGAGGTACATGGTTTGCAATTTTTTATACTGTCATTAGTTAATAATGCTAGTTACCTTCAGACTTTTGTATTTGGTTTAATGCTCATGCACAGCTAGTATACCAATGCTGAAACTTGTTACCTTTACATTTTGTATTGTTAATTCTTATAGAAACCTTCCAGTGCTAGAGTTTATTGAAATCTGTTCAGTAAAACCATTGTACTGTACCCTGTAATAAACTAACTACTCTACTGTTGCACTAGCCACTGGATTAGTGTATATTTGTAGTATTCGAATGGTGTTGCATTAGCGTATGGACATAAATAAAGTGTGGCAAGCTTTCCCAGATATGTGCTCAAGAAAACTACTACCTGTTTTTCTAAATACTAGACGTTTGGGTACTTTAAATTGAACCGCGAAAACGTCTTATATTAAGGAACAGAGGGTGTAGAGTTCACTCAAATTATCCCGGTAAAGCTAGTCACACCTTTGTTAAAATTAATGTTCATTATGTTATCGGAGGAGGTCTGTATGTTTGTCTCTAATGCCTGTCGACTACATACCTGACATCATGATGTAATGTTAAGTCATTTCCTTTTGTACAGTGTCACTGAATTGTCAAGGCGGTGATGGCATTTTATTTTAGTAGAACTGCACAAAATTTGCTTAAAAGAAGAGGAAAGGTCAGGAATGGCTCAGTTTTTCAGAAAAAACTATGTATGCCTTCCTGACATCAGCCGTTGTTGCTTTACCTTTTCCCATTAAGAAATTGGAATGCTTATATTTGTGAGTCTATGCTTCAACTAGTGCCACTTTTATAGTAATCACACTTTCAATATCTATGCAAACAGGGATGCTCGATTTTAGTGGAACTGCACAAAAAGTCCAACTGGTTCAACATTAGGAGCATGTTTTTTTCCAAACCTTTATATCCAATTGGTGGCACTATGAGCTGTTCATTACGAAGGTACATGGTTTGCTACTATCTTGCTACTCTTTTTGTACTGTCATTAGATAGTAATACTAGTGGTTTGCATGTGAATTTATTGGCAGGGTGGACCTACATTGGAGGTGCAGGACAGGATTCAATGATTGGATGCTCAATTTCGGTTGTATCGATTTCACCTCTTCCATCACTGCGAACATGGATATCCTTGGTCTGATGAAGAATAGGCGCTATATTTCTGCTCTGAACCAGCAAATCAATTCAGTATGAAATTGTCCAGGGCAAAACATAACTGTATCAGATTGTCCAGTGCAGAACATGACAGATGCTAAGCGGAAGAGACATGTTTAAACCGAAAATACATGGTGTGGTATATGTTTACTAGCTGCTTGATATTTGTGCAGACAGAGATGTCTGCCCGTTGCTATTTGGCAAACAAACAAAGTGTCCGCAATTTTGGTTGAACTGCACAAGAGAATAGTATAGTCACTGCATGCAGTGCCATTTGAAAATAGACACAGAAAGATTGGATAGTCACTTCATGGACTGCAGAAAAGTAGTACTGTACTATTTATTGGCCAACACTAGGTGCTTCATTGCTTTGGTCTGATTATACAATGGGCATCATTTTGCCTAAGTTAAAGTTTGTATTCCGAAAATAGTCTCGCGGTGTGATCGAGAGAAGACCAAATCATATTGCAGTGGATGTTCCTCCATCATGTGTGGTTCATTCTCATGGTTCCAGCTGTTGGTGAAACCACTTACGTTTGCAAGAGGAATTGTAGACTTCACAAACAAATTTGTCTTTCAGTCTGTACTGAATGTTGGCCAAGAGAAGCATCCATGTTAGTAGGAAGAACAGATGTTTTTTCTAGATCTTTGCTTTTGGAGCTACATATTTGTATATGATCTGTGAATCATTGAGATGCATTAACATGTTGATCTTATGTATGGGAATCGTACTAGTTAGTTTTAGTTGCGACGCAAGATCCGAAGTGGCTGATCTTTGCTTTTGGAGCTACATATTTGTATATGATCTGTGAATCATTGAGATGCATTAACAGTTACTTATTTCTGTTCGCTCAGTGTTTACAAGTTACTGATCGATCACTAGCTAGCCTACAAATGCGCTCCTGGCAGTTTTATTTGCGACGCAAGATGCGAAGTGGCAGTTTTTTGAATAAAAATGCCTACCTCTGAAGAAACTGACAAGCTACACTATCGATCCTACACGGATAAAAATGCCTACCTCTGAAGAAACTGACAAGCTACACTATCGATCCTACACGGATAAATAGCGGATCACGCACGTACTACCTCCTTTCCGGTTTGCAGGGCTCAATTCAAGAAACGACCTACTCGATCCTACACGAATAAATAGCGGATCACGCACGTACTAGTACCTCCTTTCCGGTTTGCAGGGCTTAATTCAAACCTCTCACCAACCAAGGTACTCCCTCCGTCCGGGTTTATTAGTCCCGTGAGCAAAGCAGCAAGACCAAGGCATGGCAATAATTAACGGCATGCAGAAGTTTAAGCCTAATTAATTCCAGCGATTTAAGTGGCTGCATGCGTGCCCTCGGCTGCGACTCGTTGCATGCTGCTTCGCGTACTGCCTGCGAGCGATTCTGAGTGCCTGCATGCAGCCGGCCGTAATTAAGGCAGCTAACTGATGCGAAAAAAGATGCGCTTTAATTGTTGCGGGCTTTTTAAATCCGTGGAATCATTATTGACAAGGAGGGAGATGATTCGAGTGCACTCGTTTGACCGCCATGCCGGCGTGCGACCCAGACGGGACGGGACGGCACAGTCATAATTTCAGTTTCTCTAGTTTTCCACGGCAAGCTGGCGCGCTAAGCCATTATGCATTGAATTCCGATGACCGTCGCGCTACCTTCCGCCTATAAGTACTGTTTCCCGGCCTTCTCCGGTGGCACCGTGACCCAACTCGCCATATCCTCATAAGCCCCCACCGGCCCGACGTCGCTCGCCACGTCCGCCATGCCCCCGCCCGTCCGCGGTAGGCGACGCCGGAGGCGGTCACCGCCGGAACTAGTGTTCGGTTTTTCACCGGAAGGCAGACGGAGGGAGGAGGCATTCTATCTGTCTTTAGATGGCAATGCGGAGATCGAGGAGTTGTTGGAGCGCGACCGCATGGCGGAGGAGCAGGAGTTGTTGGAGCGCGACCGCCTGGCGGAGGAGCAGCGTATCGCCGATTTGCGCCGCCAGCGGGACATGGAGCAGCAGCGCACCGACGCTCTGAGTCGCGAGCAGAGCGCCCGCAACTGGGCCGACTACGTGGAGGCCGGCGCCCGGCAAATAGCCCTGGAGGCTGTCGGGCACGCACGCGTTCGCGACGCCGATTTTTACTACCAGCTCGTCAAGTGGGTTTCCCGCTTGGAAGCCGAAGCTTCGGTGGACCACGCCGGCATGGAAAGGGCCAACGCGCGCGAGCAACGCGCCCTATCGCACCTCTTGCAAGTCCGAGGCGAGGCGCAGGACGCCGGTGCCGGCGTTTAGCGTGTACCACAGATGGCGGCCGGCATCGTCTAGTTAGCTAAGAGTAAGTTAGTACTTGTACGCTACTAGAGTATTAGTGGGAGTAGATAGTTAACTTGGCTATGATGGTTGTCAACGTGGAAGTTCAGTACTCTATATGTGGATCAGACCTGTTACTTTGCTCTGAATGTTGAACTTTCCGTTTGAACGTATGGAATGGGCTGTTATTTTTTTAAATGGGTTGTATTTGTCCTCCACGGGTTTAGAGGCTGACTTGTGGGCCTAGCAAGTTGACGCGTACACAATCAGGAGATGATTGTACGTGGAGAGGATGACAGCAGGGACCCGCCAAGGTCATGGCAGTACGCAAGCAAGTGCCTCCTTATTTCAAGCCAATAAAAAATGGCTCCTCCTAGTGGATTTCTGACATCTGGGTCCCATGCCATTGTCAACGTAGTCAATAAACGAGAGAATTGCACAACGAGCGGCTGACACCAGGGACCCAGCAGCTCGCCCAGTTATTTTTGTTTTGGGTTAATTTGATAAATGCCACTCCAAATCTGGTGTATCCGAGAAATGCCACTGCAATTTCCAAACTTTGAAAAATGCCATTTCATGCCATTTCTAGTGGCATTTTTCGAAGTCTGGAGTGGCGTTTTTCAAAGTTTGCAAACTGCAGTGGCGTTTTTCAAAGTTTGCAAAAATTGCAGTGGCATTTTTCAAAGTTTGGAAATTGCAGTGGCATTTTTATGAATCGCCATAATTGGAGTGGCATTTATCTAATTTGTTTTTGAGACGGAAGCAGGGTGTCAACTGGGCTGTGCGGGACACTCTGGCCTGTCTAGACAGCCTTTTCTTTTATGTTTACCACAGACCAGCCCAGTAGTTTTTTTTCTTTCTGAAAATGGCTAGCCCAGTTTTTTTGTGATTTGTCAAGTAAGTCGCTTTATCAGGCCTGTTGGGCTGCAAATCTTTCAAGACGAGGAGAGCTTCATTCGGCTGGCTGAGAAAATAGCCTATCAGTAATGAGAAATGGGATGTACATTTTTAAAACACATCAAACCGGTAATTAGTTTCAAATATCTTTTTTTTTCATTTCGAGATTTTAAATTGCATTGATTTTTATGCGTGGACAATTTATTGGATTTTATATTGATATACATTTATTTTTAAAATCAGTCTGAATGTGACTCGAAATTTCGGGATTAAAAACAGTTCAGACCGCACCGACATATGCAAAATTTCGTATAATTTTTAACCGTGGCCACAATATGGGCTGTAATGCTAACAAAAAGAATATGGGCTCCAAAAAACCCCTAAGAATTAGCAAATGGGCTGTAAATTATTTGAAATAATGGCAGATGGGCTGTATGCTGTTTTCCACAGATTTGAGGCTTTCCACAGATGGCCTGTATACTGTTGGATGTCCATCCAACGGCCGTCGTGCTTCTTCAATCTCTGCTCTTCCTGCTCCAGCCGCTCAAACAAGCGCCGGCGGGACTGCCTGCTCCCTCCTCCCCGCGGCCGGCTGTGCTGCCGCGCAGGCCTCACCGCCCCACCGTACTCCCATCGCTGGCCTAGCCATCCCTCTACTCACCCATCCCACACCTGCTGTTATTCTCCGGCGACGGCAGACGAACCAGTAAACCCTCGTACAGTCGTACTCCCCTCCGCGTGGGAAACAACTGCCGAGTCTTCCCTGCCTCCGTGTCGTTCCCTTCCTAGGCCTCGCCGTCGTCCACCGCCCTGGTGCTCTCGGCGTGGCGTGGTCAACGTGGTCAACGACCGACATGCATCTGAAGTGGACTGTACGTGGAGAGGCTGACAGCTGGGTCCACGGCCGCACGCAAGGAAATGCCTCCTTATTACGCGCAAAATAATGATTCCTCCACCTGACATCTGGGACCCACCGAAAGGGCCTCTGTATTTCGCGAAAAAAACGTTACCGCCGCTGACAGCTCGGACCCACCAGCTATATCTTCGCACGCAAGGAAGTGCCTCCTTATTACGCACAAAAAATGAATACTCCCCCTGCTAGCTGGGACCCAGTATAGTGGGCCTACTAAGTTGACGGGGACGAAGGGCTTTGTCAACTTAGTCAATATGCACGATTCTAGCTCGACTGACCGTACGATGTCCATCCAACAGCCGTAGTGCTTCTTTAACCTCTGGTCTTCTTGCTCCAGCCGCCCAAAGCAGCGCCGGTCGTGCCGCCTGCTCCTGCCTCCCGTGGCCGGCTGTGCTGCCGCGGAGGCCTCACCGCCCCCATACTACTCCCACCGCTGGCCAGGCCATCCCTCCACTCCACTCACCCACACCCCCTGTTATTCTGCGGCGACGGCAGCGCAGCCGAACCAGTGAACCCTCGTACTCCTCTCCGCGTGGGCATCCACTGCCGCGTCTTCCCCGGCTCCGCGTCGTCCCCTTCCTAGGCCTCGCCGTCGTCCACCGCCATGGTGATCTCGGCGCGGCGTGGTCAATGTGGTCAACGACCGAATTCCATCGAAAGAATACTGTACGTGGAGAGGCTGACAGCTGGGTCCACGGCAGCCGCAAGGAAGTGCCTCCTTATTACGCGGAAAATAATTATTCCTCCACCTGACAGCAGGGACCCACCGGACGGGCCACCAGTATTTCGCGAAAAAAACGTTTGCCCCTGACTGCTATGACCCACCCGACGGGCCACCGTATTTTTCGAAAAAAACGTTCCCCTTGCTGTCAGCTCGGACCCACCGGAAGTGCCTCCTTATTACGCACAAAAAAATGAATACCCCCTGCTAGCTGGGACCCACCTTGGTGGGAGGCTGACTTGTGGGCCTACTAAGTTGACGGGGACGGAGGGCTTTGTCAACTTAGTCAATATAAACGATTCTAGCTCCAGTGACCGTACGATGTCCATCCAACGGCCGTAGTGCTTCTTCAACCTCTGGTCTTCTTGCTCCAGCCGCCCAAAGCAGCGCCGGTCGTGCCGCATGCTCCTGCCTCCCGTGGCCGGATGTGCTGCCGCGGAGGCCTCACCGCCCCCTACTATTCCCACCGCTGGCCAGGCCCTGCGGCGACGGCAGCCTCACACCGCAGCCGAACCAGTGAACCCTCGTACTCCTCTCCGCGCGGGCTTCCACTGTCGCGTCTTCCCCGGCTCCCCGTCGTCCCCTTCCTAGGCCTCGCCGTCGTCCACCGCCCTGGTGCTCTCGGCGCGGCGTGGTCAACGTGGTCAAGGAACGACTTCCATCGGACGTGGACTGTACGTGGAGAGGCTGACAGCTGGGTCCACGGCCGCAGCAAGGAAGTGCCTCCTTATTACGCGGAAAATAATTATTCCTCCACCTGACAGCGGGACCCACCGGACGGGCCACCGTATTTCGCGAAAAAAACGTTTCCCCCTGACTGCTGGGACCCACCAGCTACATCTTTGCACGCAAGGAAGTGCGTCCGGGCAAAAAAAACGATTCGCCCCCCTGACTGCTGGGACCCACCAGCTACATCTTCGCACGCAAGGAAGTGCCTGACAGTCGGGACCCACCTGGTCGAAGCGTACGTAGCGTTGTCATTCTGGTTGCGAACCTGTACGTACATATATACTGGTCGATGTAGAGGCGCACACGTGTCATAGTAGAGGCGCACACGTAGCATGTACACGTACGTACAGTGGCCAGTGTGCAAGAAAGAAAATACGGCCACGTATGTGTACATACGGGCGGGGTCTCTAATGCCTACTCACGCATACGTACGGCCAGGGCTCGTCTACATGGCTGGGTCTGAACGGGGAAACAACGTCGTCGTCGTGTTCATGGGGAGCCAACCAGCTGGGTTGGAACGGAATTCGCTGTCGTGTTCATCGGGAGGGCCTGGACGGAACAGGCGATGGAAACGAGGCCTGGCGTACCGCAGAACGGAGGAAACGGCCTTGTGTTCGACTGGCCACGTTCGAAACGGGATCCTGTTCATCGGGAGGGGTCTGGCGTACCGCAAAACGGAGGAAACAGACCTACTACGGTCGAAACGGGGGCCCTGTTGATCGGGACGGTTGTGGCGTACCGCAAAACGGAGCAAACGGACCTCCTAGGTCGAAACGGGGGTCCTGTTGATCAGGAGGGATGTGGGTACCGCAAAACGGAGGAAACGGACCTCCTATGGTCGAAACGGGTGTCCTGTTGATCGGGAGGGGTGTGTCGTACCGCAAAACGGACGAAACGGACTTGTGTTGGAGCACTACGGTCAAAACGGGGGTCCTGTTCATCAGGAGGGGTCTGGCGTACCGCAAAACAGGACTCCACGGGATATTGTTCATCTCCACCGTCGACCTCCTCCAGCCTCCACGGGCTACCGTCGACCTCCTCCAGCCTCCACGGGCTCCTGTTCATCCAGCCTCCACCGCGCGCTACTCCACCGGCTACTGCTCAACCACCCCTCCACGGGCACCCCTCCACCGTCTACTGTTCATCCAGCCCTCCACACCACGGGGTCCTGTTCATCCAGAGGCAACGCCACCGTCCCTGTCATCCAACCCCCCCCCCCCGCAACGCTCACTGTTCATCCAATCGATCGGCTTCAGTTAGCAGCAGTAGCGAAGGAATCGCTCGATCGGGTTCAGTTAACAGCCATCGATCGATCGCTCGGGTTCAGTAACGCGTAGCCTGCAGTGCAATCGCTCGGGTTCAGTTAGAGCCCAACGCCTCGCTCGGGTTCAGTTAGAGCCAACGCCTCGCACACACGCGCGTACGTGTACGAGAGAAACGCGCATCGCTCGGCCCCCGACCTCCCACCGTAACCGGGAACTCCCCGAAATTTTCCTCGCCCTCGCTTCTACCACGGTTTTTTCCGTCATGGACGGCCCAAAGAATGTCATGCAGCTGCGTCTCCGGCCCGCCCAGGACGAAAAGCCCATTTTCTGTCATGATTTTTTGTCATAGAAGTAGGAGCCCACCACATCTATGATGATACCGGGTTTTGTCACAATTATCGTCATAGAAGTGTCATATGTATGACAGGAAAAAAATTCGTTCGGCCCAAAATGTCACGGATGTGTCTTTTTTTGTAGTGTTCCTCCGGCCAATGATGATTTTACACATGGAAAATCCCCATTGGTCGGGGCTGTTAACGGGTTATCGGATCCAAAACCCGACCCGATAGCTTAACGGCGTTCCTTTATGGTGGATTCCACGTGTCGGTCACCCTTGACGAAAGCACTTGTGTGACGCACGATTTATCGTCATGGAAGTGGACACTTCCGTGATGATAATTTTGGTAATGTCATGGAACACTTCTACGACAGCACATGTATGACTATCTTGATTCTGTCATAAAATCGTCATGGTTGTACATGCATGACAAAAAACGCGACCTATTGTGACAAACACGTATCATCACGGAAGTTAATTTTTTTGTAGTGCATTCACCATTGTATTGGGTGTGTTGGGGACACAAGAGACTCTTTGTTATTTGGTTGCAGGGTTGCTTGAGATAGACCATCTTCATCCTATGCCTCCCAAGGATTGATAAACCTTAGGTCATCCACTTGAGGGAAATTTGCTACTGTCCTACAAACCTCTGCACTTGGAGGCCCAACAACGTCTACAAGAAAAAGGTTGTGTAGTAGACATCAAGCTCTTTTCTGGCGCCGTTGCCGGGGAGGTGAGTGCTTGAAGGTATATCTTTAGATCTTGCATTCGAATCTTTTTGTTTCTTGTTTTATCACTAGTTTAGTCTATAAAAGAAAATTACAAAAAAATGGAATTGAGGGTGCCTCATATGCTTCATCTTTTTAATGTCTTCCGTGAAAATAAGGATTCCGAAAATTGTGCTCAAGTACTAGAAGAATAATTACATAGAATGCTTGGCATAAAATATGTGAATGATGAGCATGATTGCAATGTTGTTAGTACGAATTCTTTGACTACCCATGATGCTAATGATATGCAAAGCCGCAAAAGCTTGGGATGCTATGTTTGATGAATACGATATGTTTTGTCCCCCAAGTTTTGATGAGCAAATTTATTATGATGAAAGCATGCCTCCTATTTATGATGATTATTGTGATGATACGTATGCCATAAAGAATAAACATAACCATGAAACTTGTCATTATGATTTTAATTTTCAATTGGATTATGCTTCACATGATAGTTATTTTGTTGAGTTTGCTCCCACTACTATTCATGAGAAGAATTTTGCTTATGTGGAGAGTAGTAAAATTTATATGCTTGTGCATAATGAAAATAATGCTTTATGTGATGGTTATATTGTTGAATTCATTCATGATGCTACTGAAAATTATTATGAGGGAGGAACATATGCTTGTAGGAATTGCAATAATATCAAGTTTCCTCTCTATGTGTTCAAAATCTTGAAGCTATGCTTGTTTTACCTTCCTATGCTAGTTGATTCTTGTTCCCATAAGTTGTTTGCTCACAAAATCCATATGCATAGGAAGTGGGTTAGGCTTAAATGTGCTAGTCATATGCTTCATGATGATCCCGTTATGTTTCAATTCTTATCTTTTATGTGAGCATCATTGTCATCATCATGCCTAGCTAGAAAGGCATTAAAGAAAAGCGCTTGTTGGGAGACTACCCAATATTTACCCTTATTGTTTTTATGCGTCCACATGATTATGCTACTGTAGTAATCATGTTTTATAGCTTTTGTTTTAATAAAGTGCCAAGTAAGACTTTTAGGATAGCTTAGACCTCTCCAAATGCATTGGTGCTAAAGTAGGGTGCTAAGTGCATTAAAATGCTTAGCAACTAATGTCCCCAATGCATTGGTGCTTAGATTTTGTAGCTAACCCTCTTCTATTTAATTGTTTACTAATAAAACTCCTTCATGTATTGGTTGGTAGTCTTTTTTCCTAGGTCCACGTGCTTAGCATTGGTTCTTATTGGGGTCACTATAATACTCTCTCTCCTCTTTAATTACTTTGCCACATCATTTTTCTGCCTATGTGGCACCCTTAGCACCTGTACACCATGGAGCACTGGGAAGGGCCTTACGGTGATAGTTGTGTTGATCCTGCTGAAAATCAAAAACTTTTGCACCCAGTAAATTAGTTTTGGTAATTCACATAAACGTGATTTTGATCTGATTCTTTCTGCTATGGATTGGTACACCAATTTCTCAGGTTTTCCTAATTTGGCAGGGTTTTCGGAGTTACATAAGTATTCAAGAGTTACAGATTACTTTAGATTGTTCTGTTTCTGACAGATTCTGTCTTCTATGTGTTGTTTGCTTATTTTGATGAATTTATGAGTAATATCGGAGGGTATGAACCATGGAGAAGTTGGAATGCAGTAGATATTACACCAATATGAATTTAGAATGAGTTCATAACAGTAACTAAGTGGTGATTTATTTTCTTATACTAACGGAGCTTACGAGTTTTCTGTTAAGTTTTGTGTTGTGAAGTTTTCAAGTTTTGGGTAAAAATTCGATGGACTATGGAATAAGGAGTGGAAAGAGCCTAAGCTTGGGGATGCCCAAGGCACCCCAAGGTAATATTCAAGGACAACCAAGATCCTAAGCTTGGGGATGCCCCGGATGGCATCCCCTCTTTCGTCTTCATCATCGGTAACTTTACTTGGAGCTATATTTTTATTCACCACATGATATGTGTTTTGCTTGGAGCGTCATTTTGTTTTATTTTGTATTGCTTGCTGTTTGAATAATATCCCAAGATCTGAAATTATTAAATGTTAGAGAGTCTTCACATAGTTGCATAATTATTCGACTACTCATTGATCTTCACTTATATCTTTCAGAGTAGTTTGTCATTTGCTCTAGTGCTTCACTTATATCTTTTTAGAGCACGGTAGTAGTTTTATTTTGAAAAAATAGATGATATCTCATGCTTCACTTATATTATTTTGAGAGTCCTTTAGAATGGCATGGTAATTGCTTTGGTTAAAATTTTAGTCCTAATATGATGAGCATCCAAGATAGGTATAATAAAAACTATCATATAAAGTGCATTGAATACTATGAGAAGTTTGATACTTGATGATTGTTTTGAGATATGAGGATGGTAATATTAGAGTCATGCTAGTGAGTAGTTCTGAATTTGAGAGATACTTGTGTTAAAGTTTGCGATTCTCGTAGCATGCACGTATGGTGAACTGTTATGTGATGAAGTTGGAGCATGATTTATTTATTGATTGTCTTCATTATGAGTGGAGGTCGGGATCGCGCGATGGTTAACTCCTACCAACCCTTCCCCTAGGAGCATGCGTGTAGTACTTTGTTTTGATGGCTTGTAGATTTTTGCAATAAGTATGTGAGTTCTTTATGACTAATGTTGAGTCCATGGATTATACGCACTCTCACCCTTCCACCATTGCTAGCCTCTCTTGTGCCGCGCAACTCTCGCCGGTACCATAAACCCACCATATACCTTCATTAAAACAGCCACCATACTTACCTATTATGGCATTTCCATAGCCATTCCAAGATATATTGCCATGCAACTTTCAACCGTTCCGTCTATTATGACACGTTTTATCATTGTCATATTGCCTTGCATGGTCATGTAGTTGACATCGTATTTGTGGCAAAGCCACCTTTCATAATTCTTTCATAAATGTCACTCTTGATTGATTCCTGGTACACCGCCGGACGCATTCACATAGAGTCATATTTTGTTCTAAGTATTGAGTTGTAATTTTGAGTTGTAAGTAAAAAAAGTGTGATGATCTTCATTATTAGAGCATTGTCCCAGTGAGGAAAGGATGATGGAGACTATGATTCCCCCACAAGTCGGGATGAGACTCCGGACGAAAAAAATAAAAAAAGGAAAAAAAGAGGCCATAAAAAAGGAGAAAAAAGGCCCAAATAAAAAATAAAAAATAAATGAGAGAAAAAGAGAGAAGGGGCAATGCTACTATCCTTTTACCACACTTGTGCTTCAAAGTAGCACCATAATCTTCATGATAGAGAGTCTCCTATGTTGTCATTTTCATATATTAGTGGGTATTTTTCATTATAGAACTTGGCTTGTATATTCCAATGATGGGCTTCCTCAAAGTGCCCTAGGTCTTCGTGAGCAAGCAAGTTGGATGCACACCCACTTAGTTTCCTTTTGAGCTTTCATACACTTATAGCTCTAGTGCATCCGTTGCATGGCAATCCCTACTCACTCACATTGATATCTATTAATGGGCATCTTCATAGCCCGTTAATACACCTAGTTGATGTGAGACTATCTTCTCCTTTTTGTCTTCTCCCCAACTATCATCCTATTCCACCTATAGTGCTATGTCCATGGCTCACACTCATGTATTGCGTGAAAGTTGAAATTTTTTGAGAATACTAAGGTGTGAAACAATTGCTTGGCTGAAACCGGGGTTGTGCATGATTTGAATATTTTGTGTGACGAAGATGGAGCATACAGGGCCGGCCCTGAGGGGGGGCAGGGGGGCGGCCGCCCTGGGCCCCCAAGATCTAGGGGCCCCCTTTCAGGTGTCATGTACGTATAAAGGTATAGTAGCCCATCGGCCCATAGCTCTTGTTGAAAAGAAAGTAGCCTAGCAAGGGATGGCAGGTAATAATAGTGTACGCACGCAAATCACATCAATCAGATCGCGAGGGAAAAAAGATCAGTGTACGCACGTAAATCACGTCATCCCCGTCCTCTTTCCTTCTTTTTTTTTGGCACAGTACCGATCTCTTCCCTTATTCCTTACGATCGGGAAACATTCTCCTAAAAAAAGACGACCGTGCGCCATGTGTTCATCCCAAATTTACTATTCTCTATTCCCTTGTTCCAAACTTCAGATCCCAAGTCGCAGAGGGCTGGTTGGTCTCAAGGCGTTGTACGCAGACAAGACGCAGCACGAACATCGCCTGGCTCCTAAAAATTGACACTGATGGAGTTAGCGCACGCGTACATCGCCGAGCACCTGCCACCAGACATGCACATCACACCATTGCACCGATCCAATCAATCTGAGGTATATCATATTACTATTCCCGACAATTCCAAGAAAAGTTTCGTGCCATGTGGGAACAAACAGTTTGATAAAAATAGTTGACCAAGAAGAAATTCTAGAAGGTGAGAAAAAATTTCATGTTAAATATTTGTTTGTTTTGGTTGATATGAATCACTTCATTGAAGAAAGGGTTTAAAAAACTCATGGTGTGTAAAGATTTATTCGGATTTACTGTGCATGTGATTTTTGCAACAGCTAAAAGAAGCTTTTCAAACTTGAAATTATTGAAAGAACAATTGGCATAAACAATTACCCAATAGAGCTTAAATGGTTAGGCAACATTATACATGGGGAAGAAGGATGAGATTGACATTGACACAATCATAAGCGTCTTTGCATCAAAGAATGTTACAAGAAATTTTTAAGATAATAACGTGTATAAGTTATTATATAAATATGGATTTCCGATGCAGTTAAGTATTTATTGGTAACATTTCATGTATAATTAAATTAATTATTATTGTTATGATTATTATATTAAGGGGCCCTGAATGTTATCTTCGCCCCGGGCCCCCAAAATCTCAGGACCGGCCCTGGGAGCATAGCCAAACTATATGATTTTGTAGGGATAAGCTTTCTTTGGCCATGTTATTTTGAGAAGACATAATTGCTTTGTTACAATGCTTGAAGTATTATCATTTTTATGTCAATATTAAATTTTGTTTTGAATCTTATGGATTTGAATATTCTTGCCACAATACAGAAGAATTACATGGATAAATATGTTAGGTAGCATTCCACATAAAAAATTCTGTTTTTATCATTTACCTACTCGAGGACGAGCATGAATTAAACTTGGGGATGCTTGATACGTCTCCAACGTATCTATAATTTTTTATTGTTCCATGCTATTATATTATCCATCTAGAATGTTTTATATGCATTTATATGCTATTTTATATGATTTTTGGGACTAACCTATTAACCTAGAGCCCAGTGCCAGTTTCTGTTTTTTCCTTGTTTTTGAGTTTTACAAAAAAGGAATACCAAACGGAGTCCAATTGACGTGCCAATTTTTGATGATTTTTTGTGGACCAAAAGAAGCCCCCAGAGTAAAAGAGTTGGGCCAGAAGAGTCCCGGGCTACCCACGAGGGTGGGGGCGTGCCCACCCCCCACCCCCCTGGGCACACCCCTATCTCGTGGACGGCTCAGAGACCCCCCCCCCTGACGTGAGACCTACGCCAAAAATTCCTATAAGTACAGAAACCTCCAGAAAATAACCTAGATCGGGAGTTCCGCCGCCGCAAGCCTCTGTAGCCACCAAAAACCAATCAGGACACTGTTCCGGCACCTTGCCGAAGGGGGGATCCCTCACCGGTGGCCATCTTCATCATCCCGGCGCTCTCCATGATGAGGAGGGAGTAGTTCACCCTCGGGGCTGAGGGTATGTACCAGTAGCTATGTGTTTGATCTCTCTCTCTCTCTCTCTCTCTCTCTCTCTCTCTCTCTCGTGTTCTTGATATGGCGCGATCTTGATGTATCGTGAACTTTGCTATTATAGCTGGATCTTATGATGTTTCTCCCCCTCTACTCTCTTGTAATGGATTGACTTTTCCCTTTGAAGTTATCTTATCGGATTGAGTCTTTAAGGATTTGAGAACACTTGATGTATGTCTTGCAGGTGCTTATCTGTGGTGACAATGGGATACCACGTGATCTACTTGATGTATGTTTTGGTGATCAACTTGCGGCTTCAGTGACCTAGTGAACTTATGCATAGGGGTTGGCACACATTTTTGTCTTGACTCTTTGGTAGAAACTTTGGGGCACTCTTTGAAGTTCTTTCTGTTGGTTGAATAGATGAATCTGAGATTGTGTGATGCATATCGTATAATCATGCCCACGGATACTTGAGGTGACATTGGAGTATCTAGATGACATTAGGGTTTTGGTTGATTTGTGTCTTAAGGTGTTATTCTAGTACGAACTCTATGATAGATCGAACGGAAAGAATAACTTCATGTTATTTTACTACGGACTCTTGAATAGATCGATCAGAAAGGATAACTTTGAGGTGGTTTTGTACCCTACAATAATATCTTCGTTTGTTCTCCGCTATTAGTAACTTTGGAGTGACTCTTTGTTGCATGTTGAGGGATAGTTATATGATCCAGTATATTATTATTGTTGAGAGAACTTGCACTAGTGAAAGTATGAACCCTAGGCCTTGTTTCCTAGCATTGCAATACCGCTTGCGCTCACTTTTACCACTTGCTACCTTGCTGGTTTTATATTTTCAGATTACAAAAACCTATATCTACCATCCATATTGCACTTGTATCACCATCTCTTCACCAAACTAGTGCACCTATACAATTCACCATTGTATTGGGTGTGTTGGGGACACAAGAGACTCTTTGTTATTTGGTTGCAGGGTTGCTTGAGAGAGACCATCTTCATCCTACGCCTCCCACGGATTGATAAACCTTAGGTCATCCACTTGAGGGAATTTGCTACTGTCCTACAAACCTCTGCACTTGGAGGCCCAACAACGTCTACAAGAAGAAGGTTGTGTAGTAGACATCAGGTTTGTACAAAGTCAGTTCATAAGGGAAGGAAACAATACATCCAGACTCTAATCTTGCCATCCACGCACATAGGAGTCCTACCCAAACACGGAGGATGGCCTTCAGCTTTTATCTTCATGGCCCATTCAGCCCGACCTGCATACCCGAGTCGGATACCTGAGGACCCCCGAAACCAGGACTCCCTCAATGAACAAGGGTGTAGGGCCAGTGATGGGACACAGTGATTCTTATACTGAGCATTTAGGATAACATGTATAGTATCAATAGTAGGTTATCAAAAATCGGCTATCCATCAGCGTAGGAGCAACCGGAACAACAGTAGCAAAACCTAATGCATGAATAAGAGAGAAAGAATAGGCAATATCTGGATGATCATGGGGGTTTTTGCTTGCGTGGAAGCTCTGGTGAGAAGGAAGGGTCGTCGGGGTGTAGTCGTACTCGGTGGCATCAACGGTCTCGAGGTCTACCGGAGAAGAAGAGGGTGAAGAAAAAATAAATATAAAGCATACAAACGCAACATGATGCATGACATGGCTGTATGCTATGCTAGGGGTGCTCTAATGCATTACCAAGTTTTTTATCCGGAGCACAAAACTATCCAGGAATATTTTCCCGACTCCAGGCAATATCTGCGGTATTGATGCGAAGGGGGATGTTCCATGTTTGCTATTTTAGAAACATGTGGCAGGTATGTAGATGACATAATCAGATTCGTTATATTTTTCTGATCATTTTTCATATATAAATTATTTTCATCCGACTTACGATTTATTTTCTATGAATTTTCAAAAATTAAATGATTTTCGGGATTTCTGGATTATTATTAATTTGAAGTTATATGAACTATTATTCGCTATGGGTACACAGAGTGTACCCAGCCACAGTGCTACAAAGGCTGTCTAGTGGGGCCAGGGTGCTGAGTCAGCAAGTCAACCAGTCAAGGTTGACTTGTCAACCAGGTCAAAGTGGACCGACATGTCAGTGGCTGGATCAACCCAGTCAACAGTTTAGCTAGTCAAACTGGATAGGGGACCCACAAGTCATAGGCCTAGTGTCTAACGGAGTTTATAATCTGTTTCGATTAACTAAATCAACTAGCGGGACCCATTGTCAATGTAAATAGTTAAATGAATCGTCATTTAGCATGGGACCCCATAGTCAGCGGTTGTTAGTCATACTAAAAAATGGTTAGCGCTAATTAAGTTTCTGACGCCCCGGGCCCATGAGTCATTGACTCGAGTCGGGTTTTTAACTCGCGTGCACACCGGCGACAAGGCCAGACGCGGCTGAGGCCCACCGAAGTTGTGCTCCGGAGACCATATGGCGCACGGGTGGGCTCTAAAGAAAGTAGCGAGCGCGGCAGAGCAGCTGGTGGTGGTGGCTGGCGCGAGGGTGGCCTGAGGCGATGGCGGCGTGGCTCTGGCGACCACAGGGGACGATGGTGTCACGCGGGAGCAGCACTATGGGGGCCATTTGCTCCGGGGTTTGCCCCTATGGCACACGCGTGATGGCGCACGTCAAATGGTGGCAGCAGTACGTGCGGTGGCGGTCGGAGGTGAGCGCTGCATCGAGGTCTGGCGGCGGCTGGAGCATGGGCTCGACGGGGACGGTGCAAGGAGCACGCAGGCAAAGCACCGAAAGGCTTAGGAAGCTCCCACGCAATGCCAGGAGCACCATGTGTGCTTGCCTGACTGGGAGTAGCACTATAGCAATGGTGGCCAGCACGACGGCGGCGACGATCTACGACAATGGTGGCGCGGCGGCAAGAGACAGCAGATCGAAGGGGAGGAAGAGGGGAAATGCACAGAGCTCACCGAGGAGCGCATGGGGGCTCTTTGAGAGCTTAGGAGCACAGAACGGCGATGAGCTCGGCAATGTCATCACGGTGTCCGAAGGAGGAAGTCAGCGTCGATCTCGACAATGCGTTGGCGCTGATCTCGAACGCGTCCACATAGTTGACGTAGGCGACACAGGCGGCGCTTCTGGCACAGTCTCTGGTTGCGGGGGGGCGGGGGGAAATGGCCATGGCGACGATGGCACGAGGGTGTGTGGGAGAGCTCCAGATCGGGAGTGGGAGCGAGAGAGGGGGAGGAGACTGGGGGTTAGGGTTACAAAGGGGTCAGGGTGGCCTTATCCACGCTGGGGAGCCAAAGGATGGTAGCCATGTGTCCATCTCGGCCATAGACGCGCGCGCCGCGTCCAGCGCACCTCGGTGAGTAGTAGGTTGAAGACAACCCCGGGGGTGGGCTGGGCCGGCTGCTGTAGCAATTGGGCTGGAGTGCACTGTGGCTCTTCTCCTTTTTCTTTATACTTTCTGTTTCTTTTATTACTTCACTGTTTTTCAATTTATTTCAGCTATCAAATGAATTTTGGTGAATATGAAATTTGGCATATATATACTAGGCAACATTTTGAGCTAGCACACAAGGTTTCAAGTGGCTTGGAAATATTTACATATTTGTTTTAATCTTAAAAGGCAATTTAAATGCTGCTATACCATTTATTAATTTCATAGGAATTTATTTGTGAGTCAAAAGAAGTTGGTTTCCACATGACAATTGATCAGGGGAATTTCTAAAATAATATAAAGATTTTTGTTTTGTTGTTTGAATAAATAGTATTTATGTCTTTATTTTAAATTTGAATTTGAACTAGGTTCAGATCAGAATGAGTTTTAACAAAATTAAGTATGATGATGTGGCACCATTAGCATGAGTTCATTGTATCGTTACATTTGGGGTGTTACATTCTCGCCAACACACATCCTAACATGAGGCTGCAAAGTGGGCAAAGGTGGCAGGCCCCTTCTTGCAAGGTGATCGGACGCCCAACACCTATTTCTCTCGGCCAACCACACAAAAAATGGCACTGCAGAGCTGCCCGCAATCTCCATGTGCCCATGTTTTTATTGACATCTCTATATTACATGATTGGATTTAAAATAAGATTAATTTATCATCCATTGACATACCCAAGTGTATGTCTGCTCACATGACAATAGGAGATGTTTGGTTCATGCAATGGTAACAGACTAACGACAACACATTGGTATGAGGTTACAGTGGAGAATGGTCGTAATCGATTCAGTTGCTATTTTTTTGGTTCCATTTAGTAAAGGTATTGATTTACTTCGCAGTGTTTGTTTGTGCAATAAAACCTGAATACATCTGAAAATGGGAGGGTAGATGACAAACAACTACAGAGCGGAGAACGCTTGAGAAGAATAAGTATGGGGTCCGAAGAAGTGGCACCGTGAGTAGAGAAGGGGATTGGCAGCGGCGGCCATTATGCTGCTCCTCGCATGGCGTCGACAAGATAAGCTTTCCATCACCACCACCTATGCTGCTCACTTTGACATAGAAGAATCGGCATGGAGGGCATCAAAGGCGAAGGGATCTCTCGATGGAACCGTAACTCCAGATGAAGTGGTAACAAGCGCTTTTCTATTTGCCGCTCATTGCGGCAAACTGTCGCCGCAACGTAGAGGCAACGCTCAAGATCGAACAAAGTGGACCCGTCCAGTAAGCAAGGCTTTCCATTTACGTTTTTTGGAACCTTCTAGACGTTCGAGGCCGGGTTTTTTTCCGGTTTTGGGAACCTTCTAGAAGGTTCCTGAACAGTTTTTCTCTTTCTCCATTTTTGTGTCTTTTTCCATTTTTCATCTTTGTTTTTCCTATTTCTTTTTCTCTTTTTCTTTCTTCTTTATTTTTGTTTCCTTTTTTATTTTGTTTCATTTTTCTTTTTCATTTTCAAGTTCAATTTTATTTTCTATACGAAAGTACAAAAATTAAAAAAATGTTTGCAGTTTTCAAATTTTGTTTGTTTTTTCCATAAAATGTTCCTATTCTCAAATTTTGATCAAAATTCCAAAGAAGTTCAGAATTTCAAATTTTGTTCGCTTCTTTTAAGAAAATGTTCGACAATTCAAAAAGTCTAGTTTAAAATTTCCAAACAATGTTCGCATTTCTAAAATTTGTTCAAAAATAACTATTTTGACAATTTCAAAAAATGCTCATATATTTTAAATTTGTTCAAAAATTCAAAACAAATATTGTTTTCAAAGTATGTTCATAAATTTGAAAATTATTTCATTTTAAAATTTTGTTTGTAATTTAAAAAAACTTTTTTGTTTTCCCAAAAATGTTCATATTTTCATAATTTCTTTGCAGATTAAAAAACCATTCAGGGATTTTATAAAATATTTGTGTTTCGATAAAACTGTTTAGAATTTCGATTTTTTAGCAGTTTTTAATTTTGTTCCAATTTTTCCAAAATTGTTCGCATTTTCAAAATATTGTTTGTACTTTCAAAAAATGTTCTCATTTTCAATTTTGGTTCTTTTTCACATAATGTTTGAGATTCCAAAAAATGTTTGTGTTTTCCCAAAATGTTTGAATTTTTATAAATCTGTCAAGAAATTTTGAAAAAGTTTGTGTTCCAAAAATTATTGTCCTTTTGTGTGAAAGGAAATCACGTTCTAATTTGTTTAAAAAACTTGTGCGGCTTATATCCTATGTAAAATGTGTTGCCATATTAGATGAGAAATCGCAGTAATTACAGTGCCTAGTGACGTGGTTCACCCGCTGGAGATTTTGTGTTTGTTCCCTCTTACGCTCACTCGTTCTAATTTTTGCAAACTACTATTTTAAGTCCCGTTGTTGTTTTTGTTGTTGTTGTTTCTTTTAGTATCATGCTGCATATGGTGCACTAGTTCCAGCCAGTCGCAATGGCTAGCAGTGTGAGCAAATCTGCTGCTGATTGTGGCCTTGTGGGTTCGAATCCCAATTAGTTCTTATTTTTTGTTGATTTTTACTGCGCGCTACCGCAAATGGGCCGGCCCAAGTGAGCTCTCCCCTGTGCGGTCGGTGGGCTCTTTGCCGTAGTAAGCGGAATATAGGACGTCCTGGTAACGGGACGTGTTTCCGGACTGGGATGGGCAGAATCGACCGAGACTTAAGGTCTGATCTGTTTGCACCATATTAGTTTATGGGCCAGCCCAACCAAACGTCATTAACGGTATGAGGATGCAGTGTAATTGAATAACTGATTCGATTAAAACTTCTTTGGGTGTCGCGGACAAGATTTTTTTTCCATCCAACCTCTTATCCTTTCCCATACTCACCTCCGTAGATATCTAAAAGTTCTATTGATTGAATGACCAACATCAATGGACATACCAAGGAATCTCTCACTAACGGCTTCGTTCTGCACACTGAGTGAATTCTTTACTTCTTGTCTTTGGTTTTGAGGGCAGCCTTTACTGAAAAAATCAATGATTTATCATTATTCAACCTTTGTCCTAACGTTGCACTATACGACCCAAGCAAGTTTCAAACCGCATTTGCTCCCTCCACGCTTGATTTGAAGAGCAACATGTTGTCATCGGCGAATAACAGGTGATTCATGGCCGAAGGTGTGGGAGCGACGGATATGTCCAATTTGCATCATGTTTTCCTAATGTTATTTATAATGTTCTATGCATAATAATGTTTTATGGAGTACTGATAATGTCTTTTGTCTCATAATATGTAAGGTTTACACAAAGAGGGAGAATACCAGCAGCTCGAATTTTGGGCCTGAAAAAGCTATGTTAGAGATACCTATTCTCCACATCTCCAAATGAGCTGAAATTTTATGGAGAATTATTTTGGAATATTTACTAATTATTGGACGAAAGAACTACCGGAGGGGGACACCAAGTGACCACAAGACAACAGGGCGCGTCAGGCCCCCTAGGCGCGCCCTGGTGGGTTGTGGCCAGCCCAGCCCACCTCCGGTGCCCATCTTCTGGTAAATAAGGTCTTTTGACCTAGAAAAAAATAAGGAGAGGACTTTCTGGATGGAGCGCCACCGTCTCAAGGTGGAACTTGGGCAGGAGCACTTTTGCCCTTCGGTGGAGCGATTCCGCCGGGGGAACTTCCCTCTCGGAAGGGGAAATTGAAGCCCGTAATCACCAACAACCCTCTCATATTTGGGAGCCCAATCTTCATCAACATCTTCAACAGCACCATCTCATGTCAAACCCTAGTTCTTCTCTTGTATTCAATCCTTGTACCGGAACCTCAGATTGGTACCTGTGGGTGACTAGTAGTGTTGATTACATCTTGTAGTTGATTACTATATGGTTTATTTGGTGGAAGATTATATGTTCAGATCCATTATGCTATTTAATACCCCTCTAATCTTGAGCATGAATATCATTTGTGAGTAGTTACTTTTGTTCTTGAGGTCACGGGAGAAGTCAAGTTGCAAGTAATCATGTGAATTTGATATGTGTTTGATACTTTGATGATATGTATGTTGTGATTCCCTTAGCGGTGTGATGTGAACGTCGACTAGATGGCACTTTACCATCTTTGGGCTGAAGGGAATGCATTGTGGAGTAGTTATTAGATTATGGGTTGCTAGAGTGACAGAAGCTTAAACCCTAGTTTATGCGCTACTTCGTAAAGGATTGATTTGGATCCATATGTTTAATGATATGGTTAGATTTTATCCTAATATTTTTCTCGTAGTTGCGGATGCTTGCGAGAGGGTTACTCATAAGTGGGAGGTTTGTTCAAGTAAGAACAGCACGCAAGAACTGATCCACCCACATATCAAATTATCAAAGTAGCCAACGCGAATCAAACCAACATGATGAAAGTGACTAGATGAAACTCCCGTGTGGCCTCAAGAACGCTTTGCTTATTATAAGAGATCGTTTTGGCCTGTCCTTTGACAAAAGGATTGAGCTACCTTGCTACACTTTATTTACCGTTAACGTTACTTGCTCGTTACAAATTATTTTGCTATCAAACTACCTGTTACCGACAATTTCGGTGCTTGCAGAAATTACCTAGCTGAAAACCGCTTGTCATTTCCTTCTGCTCCTCATTGGGTTCGACACTCTTACTTATCTAAAGGACTACCATTGATCCCCTATACTTGTGGGTCATCAAGACACTTTTCTGGCACTGTTGCCGGGGAGTGAAGCGCTCTTGGTAAGTGGAAATCGGTAAGGAAAATTTTATACTACGTGCTGAAATTTATTGTCACTTGTCACTATGGAAAACAATCCTATGAGGGTTTTGTTCAGGGTATCGTCACCTCGACCGGAAGCACAATTAGTTGCCCCTCAACCTACTGCAGCTAATGAAAATATTGGTTATGAAATTCCTTCGGGTATGATAGAACAACTGCTAGCTAATCCTTATGCAGGAGACGGAACTGAGCATCCTGATATGTGTCTGATACATGTGGATGAAATTTGTGGATTATTTAAGCTTGCGAGTTTATCCAGAGATGAAGTTAAGAAGAAGGTTTTCCCTTTATCTTTGAAGGGAAAAGCATTGACAGGGTATAGGCTATGCAATGACATTTGATCTTGGAACTGGAATCGATTGAAATAGGAATTTCACCAAAAACAATTATGCTATGCATCTAGTTCATCATGATCGGAATTATATATATAATATTTGGCCTCATGAATAAGAAAGTATCGCTCTAGCTTGGGGCAGGCTTAGGTCAATGTTGTATTCATGCCCCAATCATGAGCTCTCTAGAGAAACTATTATTCAAGATTTTTATGCTTGGCTTTCTCGTTATGATCAATCATTGCTCCATACTTCTTGTACTGGTTCTTTTATGAAGAAGACTATTGAATTCAGGTGGGATCCTTTAGAAATAATTAAACACAACTCTGAAGATTGGGAACTCGACGAACGTAAAGATTCAGGTATTACGCTTGAGTTTGATTGTGTTAAATCTTTTGTGAATACTGATGCTTTTCACAAGTTTAGCACTAAATATGGATTTGACTCTGAGATAGCAGCCTCTTTCTATGAATTATTTGCTACTCATGTTGATCTCCCTAAGGATAAGTGGTTTAAATATCATCCCCCTATTAATGAAGAAATTAAAGAACCGGTCATAGCTAAAGGTGAGACTATCATTTACAATGTTGATCCAATTGTGTCTAGTACTTAGATTGAAAAACCACATTTCCCTTTTAGGATAAAGGAACATGCTAAGGTATCAACAGTGGTTCACAAAAGTAATATTAAAGCACCTAAACCCCCTGAGAAAATTAAAGTAGAAACTAGTGTTGCTATGGTTAAAGATCTCTTCGTAGAAAATATTGATGGACATGTTATTTACTTCTATAATGAAGCTACTAGAATTGCCAAACCCGATGAAAAAGATAAACATGCATAGACCTATGGTTGGCATGCATGTTGTCTCAGTCAAAATAGGAGATCATAGCTATCATGGTTTATGTGACTTTAGTGCTAGTGTGAGTGCTATTCCTTTTACCTTATACTAATAAATTAGGAATGACGTAGCACCTGCTGAAATAGAAGACATAGATGTTACTATTAAACTTGCTAACAGACACACCATCACATCACTTGGGATTGTTAGAGATGTTGAAGTCTTGTGTGGGAAAATAAAATATCCTATTGATTTTCTAGTCCTTGGTTCCCCACAAGATGACTTTTGTTCCATTATGTTTGTTAGACCTTTCTTGAACAATGTCAATGCTAAGATAGACTATGAAAAACAAATTGTTGATGTTAGTTTTGGTGATGTGTCTCATGAGTTTAATTTTTCTAAGTTTCATAGACAACCCCGAAACAAAGAATTACCTAGTAAGGATGAAATAATTGGTCTTGCTTCTATTACCATGCCTCCTACTGATCCACTAGAACAAATATTTGCTAGACCATGAAAATGATATGCACTTGCGTGAAAGAAATGAAATAGATAAAATATTCTTTGAACAACAACCTCTCCCAAAACACAATTTTCCTATTGAAACTCTAGGAGGTCCTCCTCCACCTATAGGTGATCCTATGTTTGAATTAAAGAAATTGTCTGACACTTTGAAATATGCTTATTTTGATGAGAAAAAGATATATCCTGTTATTAGTAGTGCTAACCTTTGAGAGCATGAAGTAGAAAGATTACTAAAAATTCGGAGGAAGCATCATGCTGCTATTGGATATACTCTTGATGATCTTAAGGGCATTAGTCCCACTCTTTGTCAGTACAAGATTAATATGGAACTTGATGCTAAACCCATTCTTGATCATCAACGATGATTGAATCCTAAGATGAAAGAAGTGGTAAGAACTGAAATACTAAAACTACTGGAAGCGGGTATAATATATCCTATAGCTGATAGTAGATGGGTAAGTCATGTTCATTGTGTCCCTAAGAAGGGAGGTATTACTATTGTTCCTAATGATAAAAATGAACTTATCCCACAGAGAATTGTTACTGGCTATAGAATGGTAATTGATTTTAGAAAATCAAATAAAGCTACTAGAAAAGATCATTACCCTCTGCTTTCATTGATCAAATGCTAGAAAGATTATCTAAGCACGAACACTTTTGTTGTCTTGATGTATATTCTGGTTTCTCTCAAATACCTGTATCACAACCTGATCAAGAGAAACCCACCTTTACTTGTCTTTTTGGAACCTATGCTTATAGACGTATTCCCTTTGGCTTATGCAATGCAGCTTCCTTTCAAAGATGTATGACTGCTATATTATCTGATTTTTGTGAAAAGATTGTCGAGGTTTTCATGGATGATTTTTCCATTTATGGAACTTCTTTTGATGGTTGCTTAAGCAACCTTGATCAAGTTTCGCAAAGATGTGAACAAACTAATCTTGTCTCGAATTGGGAGAAGTGCCACTTTATGGTTAGTGAAAGCATCGTCTTGGGGCATAAAATCTCTGAACGAGGTATTGAGGTGGATAAAGCTAAAGTTGATGCATTTGAGAAAATGCCATGTTCTAAAGATATTAAAGGTATTCATAGATTCATTGGTCATGCTGGTTTCTATAGGAGGTTTACTAAAGGCTTCTCTAAAATTTCTAGGCCTCTTACTAATCTTTTACAGAAGGACGTTCCTTTTGTTTTTGATGATGATTGTGTACAAGCTTTTGAAACACTTAAGAAAGCCTTAACTTGTGCACCTATTGTTTAACAACCAGATTGGAACTTGCCTTTTGAAATTATGTGTGATGCTAGTGATTATGTTGTTGCTGCTGTTCTAGGATGTTCCTTTTGTTTTTGATGATGATTGTGTGAAACTCTAGACAGTGCCCAAAGAAACTATGCTACTACTGAAAAAGAATTTTTAGCAGTAGTGTTTGCTTGTGCTAAATTCAGATCTTACATTGTTGGATCCAAGTTCACACTGATCATGCGGCTATAAAATATCTTATGGAAAACAAAGATGCTAAACCTAGACTCATTAGGCCGGTTCTCTTGCTACAAGAATTTGATTTACATATCACTAATAGGAAAGGAGCTGAGAACCCCATAGTTGATAACTTGTCTTGGTTAGAAAATATTCTTGATGACCCACTACCTATTGATGATAGCTTTCCCGATGAACAACTTTATACATGCTTCTCATAATACTCCTTGGTATGCTGACTATGCTAATTTCATTGTTGCTAAATATATACCACCTAGTTTCACATACCAACAAAAGAAAAAAATTCTTCTATGATGTAAGACATTACTTTTGGGATTACCCACATCTTTATAATGAAGGATTATATGTTATTATTAGACATTGTGTACCTGAGCATGAACAGGAACAAATCATACGGAAATGTCACTCCGAAGCCTATGGATACATCATTCGGGAGATAGAACTGCTCACAAGGTATTACAACCTAGTTTTTACTGGCCTAATCTTTTCAAGGATGCACGTAAGTTTGTCCTGTCTTGTGATGAATTTCAAAGAATTGGTAATATCGGTAAGCGTCAGGAAATGCCTATGAATTATTCACTAGTTGTTGAACCATTCGATGTTTGGTGTTTTGATTATATGGGATCTTTTCCTTCCTCTAATGGATACACACATTTTTTGGTTGATGTTGATTATGTTACTAAGTGGGTAGAAGCTATTCAAACTAGTAGTGCTGATCATAACACCTCCATTAAAATGCTTAAAGAAGTTATTTTCTCAATGTTTGGAGTTCTTAGATATTTAATGACTAATGGTGGTTCACACTTTATTCATGGTGCTTTCGTAAAATGCTTGCTAAATATGATGCTAAACATAGAATTGCATCACCCTATCATCCTCAATCTAGTGGTCAAGTTGAACTTAGCAATAGAGAAATAAAATTAATATTATAAAAAGCTGTCGATAGGCCCCGAAACAATTGGTCTATGAAACTAGATGATGTACTTTGGGCCTATATGTCAGCTTATAAAAATCCTATGTGTATGTCTCCATATAAAATGGTCTCTAGAAAAGCTTGTCATTTGCCTCTTGAGTTAGAACATAAAGCATATTGGGCAATCAAAGAACTCAATTATGACTTCAAACTTGCCAGTGAAAAGAGATTATTTGATATTAGCTCACTAGATGAATGGAGAACCCAAGCATATGAAAATGCCAAACTATTCAAAGAAAAAGTTAAAAGATGGCATGACAAAAGAATCCAAAAGCGTGAATTCAAAGTTGGAGAATATGTTCGTTTGTACAACTCTCGTTTTAGATTTTTCATAGGAAAACTTCTTTCCAAATGGAAAGGACCATATGTTATCAAAGAGGTTTATCGCTCTGGAGCTATCAAGATTAATAATGCCGAAGGTACTAAACCGAAGGTGGTCACTGGACAAAGAATTAAACACTATATCTCAGGTACACCTATTAATTTTGAAAGCAATATTATCCAAACCATGACACTGGAGAAACACATAAAAGAAATGTTGCAGAACACTCCAAAATCCTGAAAAGGAGGAGGTAGGTGATACGGTAAGCAAACGGACTCCTAAAATCCGCAAAAATATTTTCTGTCAATTTTGGAATATTAGAAAAAAAATAGGAAAATAAGATATAATCAGGAAGGCAACCAAAGTGACCATGATACACCAGGGCGTGCCTGCCCCACCTAGCGCGCCCTGGTGGGTTGTGGTCCCCACGGGCACCTTTCTGACCCCGTTTTCCTTCCATATGCTTGTTTCCCAATATAAAAAAATTCTCTATATATAGCCCAGATAGTTTGACCATCGCACCGCAAAAAAATCCACTGTTCTTGTTTCGTGTTATCTTTCTGACAGATCTGAAAATATGTCGTCTCAAGATTCGGATGGAGAGAGTTATGTCGTAGACTATATCACAGACCCCAAAGTCTATGGGGATGTGGAGCGTCACGGCTGGACCACGGAGGAAGAAGAAGAGACAAGCTTTGATGAAGACGAAGTCCCACTACCTTAACCTGGGGACATGCACGTGGAATTCAAGAAGTCTAGTCTCCCTAATAAAGCAAAGAAACCTAAGATCCAGTTTATCCCTTTTCATCTTCTGCAGGAAAACAAGAAGGCACCATGCGAAAAGATATTAAAGCTTGAGCAGGAGATCGATGGCTTGAAGGAGGAAAATTTCATCCTCAAGCGTAAGCTGAGGAAGAAGAACACTACTACCTCATCACCACCACTGTCATCATCTTCCCCACCAAAGGAGACTTGAGTACACGGGTATGGGCACTCCCCTTGGCTTGTACCAAGCTTGGGGGAGATGCCCTGGTATCGTATCACCATCACTTTTATTACCTTTACCTATCTTATTTCGATCCTTAGTTATTTCATGATTTAGTTGAAAATAAAAGTTTAGTATGATCTATTTTCGAGTGCTAGTTTTGCGATCAATCTATCTACGTAACCGAGTGAGAGTTGTACAATAAATTTAGTTTGAGCTTTTGCTTCTTTACTTTTATGTTGCAATCAAAATAAAAAGAAACAATGAAAAAGATCATATGCTAATCTTATGGTAAGTAATGACATCACATAAGTAAAAGTATAAGTGATAAAATATGTTGGAAGTTGACAAACATAGTTGGTCAATGATGCAACTCATGAAAGAATTAATAATGGAAGAGAAGATTCACATGCAAATACACCATCTTGGATATATTTTATGATTGTGAGCCCCCATTAAATATTATATGCCAAAATTGTTGACGTTGGACAAGGAAGACAACGTAATGATTTATGTTTGTTCATATTCACATACAAGTTCTATTGTCATAGATCCTTCAACATGTGGTGCTTGTTGAATATGTTTGCTAGCCAAAAATCCGCACTAAGTAGAAATACTACTTGTGCATCCAAAAACCTTGAACCCAAACTCATGTTTTGAGAGTCCACCATACCTACCTATGGATTGAGTAAGATCCTTCAAGTAAGTTGTCATCGGTGCAATAAGGCAATAAAAATTGCTTCTAAATGTGTTTGATCATTCAGTGCTAGAGAAATTAAGCATAGTACAAACTTGTGATGGCAAAGTAATAAAAGCGACGGACTGCATAATAAAGGTTGCTATCATAAGGGGCAATATAACATGACGTTCTTTTGCATTAAGAGATTTTGCATACAAACCAAGAAGCGCATGACAACCTCTGCTTCCCTCTGCGAAGGGCCTATCTTTTACGAATATGAATTTACTTTTTATGCAAGAGTCAAAGTATTCTTCTCTATTCCTTTTCATTTTATCTTTTAACAAGCACCATGTGGTGAGGAAAGATCTAGGCACATATATCCAGTTGAATGTGAGTGATCATGAGTTATTATTGTTGACATCACCCTTGAGGTGAATAAGTTGGGAGGCAAAACTATAAGCCCCTATTTTTCTGTGTTTGGTTGCAACTATTTGCTCATATGTATGATGTGAGTGTTAGCAATCATAGAAGATTAAATGATGGTTAAGTATGTGCACTTGCCAACAGGCTCCAAAATGTGATCCTTCCTGAAAATATGATGAATTGTATTTGCAAAGTTGACTGAGAACATAGTTTGTTGGTTTTCAATAAAGTTTATGCTTTTTACTTCGATGTTGTGATGAATTGTTACTTGTTCATGAGAAGTTATGTGATAAAAGTTTTATGATAAAGTTCGTTGTTGTTATAATAATAAGCAAGATGCTACTATGTTCGTATTTTGTTTTTATCGACACCTCGTCTCTCTAAACATGTGGACATGATTTTTGATATCGACTTTCACTTGAGGACAAGCAAGGTCTAAGCTTGGAGGAGTTGATACATCCATTTTGCATCATGTTTTCTTACTATTACTTATAATGTTTTATGCATAATAATGGTTTATGGAGTAATTCTAATTAATGCCTTTTCTCTCATAATATGCAAGGTTTAAACAAAGAGGGAGAATACCGACAGCTGGAATTCTGGACCTAAAAAAGCTATGTCAGATATACCTATTCTGCACATCTCCAAATGAGCTGAAATTTTACGGAGAAATATTTTGGAATATTTAATAATTATTGGAGAAAAGGACTACCAGAGGCGGGCCATCTGGTGACTCATACATCTCCAATGTATCTTAATTTTTAATTGTTCCATGATATTGTATTATCTAACTTGGATGTTCTATATGCATTTTGGTACTATTTTATATCATTTTTTGGGATTAACTTATTACCCTAGTGCCCGGTGCCGGTTGCTGTTTTTCTCCTTGTTTTTGACTTTTTCAGAAAGGAATATCAGATGGAGTCCAAACGGAATAAAACTTTACGATGATTTTTCTTGGGCCAGGAGACACCTACATGACTTGGAGAGAGGGCCAAAAGAGTCCCGAGGAGGCCACAAGCCTCTAGGGTGCGCCCCAGGGGGCGCCCCTGGCTTGTGGGCCCCTCGAGGTTCCTCCAACCCTAGTTCCACCTCTATATATTCTCAAATATTCCCCAAAGATCATAAGCGTCCACAAAATTACTTTTCCCCACCACAAGCCTCTGTTCCCATGAGATCCCATCTTGGGGCCTTTTCCGGCGATCTGCCGGAGGTGGACTCGATCATAGAGGGCCTCTACATCAACACAGTAGCTAGATGGCTTCTTCGCTCGTTCTTTGATCTTCAATACCACGTTCTCCTTGATGTTCTTGTTGTTCTATCCGATGCAATCTTCTTTTGTGGTGTGTTCGTTGAGATCCGATGAATTGTGGGTTTTTGATCAGATTATCTATGAATATTATCCGAGTCTCCTCTAAATTCATATATGCATGATTTGATAGCTTTGTATTTCTCTCCGATCAATCAATTTGGTTTGGCCAACTAGATTGGTTTTTCTTGCAATGGGAGAGATGCTTTGTGATGGGTTCAATATTGCGGTGTCCTCAGCCAGTGATATCGTAGGGGTAGCGAGGCACGTATTGTATTGTTGCCATTAAGGGTAAAAAGATGGGGTTTATATCATATTTCTTGAGTTTATCCCTCTACATCATATGTCATCTTGCTTAAGGCCTTACTCCGTTCTTATGAACTTAATACTCTTGATGCATGCTGGATAGCGGTCGATGTGTGGAGTAATAGTAGTAGATGCAGGCAGAAGTCGGCCTACTTGTCACGGACGTGATGCCTATGTTCATGATCATTGCCTTAGACATCCTCATAACTATGCGCTTTTCTATCAATTGCTCAACAGTAATTTGTTCACCCACATTATGTTATCTTTCAAGAGAGAAGCCTCTAGTGAAACCTATGGCCACCGGGTCTATTTTCTATCAAATACTTTCAGATCTATAAAACCAAAAACCCAAAAATACCTCGGTGATTTTATTTACTTTTATTTCTTTCAAATCTACCTCTATTAGATCTCACTCTTGTTCGTGAACATGAAGGGATTGACAACCCCTTTTTCGTGTTCAGCGCAAGAGTTTGTAAATTTTTGCAGGCGCATATATTGGAGATTTGCTTGAGCCTCCTACTAGGTTGATACATTGGTTCTCAACTGAGGGAAATACTTATCTCTACTTTGCTGCATCGCCCTTTCCTCTTCAAGGAAAAATTAGTGTAAGCTCAAGAAGTAGCAGAAAGAATTTCTGGCGCCGTTACCAGGGAGGTTCTACATCAAGCATACCCAGTACCTATCACAAACTCTCATCTCTTCAGTACATTATTTGCCATTTGCCTCTTGTTTTCCTCTCCCCCACTTATAAAACATTGTGAGAGAAACACAAAAATATTTGCCTTTTTTTATTCGCCCTTCTTTCGTTCGTCTTTCCATTTTCTTTTTGTTTGCTTGTGTGCTAGATTGCTTGCTTTGTCACGATGTCTCAAGAAAATACCAAGTTGTGTGACTTTTCCAACGCTAATAATAATGATGTTATTAGTAATTTGATTGCTCCTGCCACTAGTGCGGAATCTTATGAATTGCTTTGTTGAATCTCGCTATAAAAGAAAAAATTTCTGGTAGTCCTAATGAAGATGCCACATCCCATCTAAACACTTTCGTTGAATTGTGTGATATGCAAAAGAAAAAAAGATGTGGATAATGATATTGTTAAATTGAAACTATTTCCGGTCTCACTACAAGATCGTGCTAAAACTTGGTTTTCATCTTTGCCTAAAAATAGTATTGATTCATGGAATAAGTGTAAAGATGCCTTTATTTCCAAGTATTTTTCCTCCCGCTAAGATCATATCCTTTAGAAATGATATAATGAATTTTAAGCAACTTGACCTTGAACATGTTGCACAATCTTGGGAAAGGGTGAAATTGATGATAAGTAATTGCCCTACTCATGGTTTAAGTTTGTGGATGATTATACAAAAAAATTATGTGGGATTGAATCTTGCATCTAGAAATCTTTTGGATTCCTCCGCGGGTGGTACTTTTATGGAAATTACATTAGGAGAGGCTACTAATCTCCTAGATAATATTATGGCAAATTACTCTCAATGGCATACCAAAAGATCTTCCACTAGTAAAAAGGTGCATGCAATTGAGGAAATTAATACTCGAGTGGAAAGATGGATGAACTTATGAAATTGATTGCTAGTAGGAGTGCCCCTATTGATCCTAATGATATGCCTTTGTCTACTTTGATTGAGAATAATAATGAGTCTATGGATGTGAATTTTATTGGTAGTAACATTATTGGTAATACAACTTATAGAGGCAATTTTAATCCTAGGCCATTTCCTAGTAATTCCTCTTATAATTATGGTAATTCCTACTATAATTCTTATGGAAATTATAATAAGAAACCTTCTGATCTTGAGAATAATAAATATTTTATAAATTCTCAAAATATTTTCAATGCTATGGTAGAAGAAAAATTGCTTAAGATTGATGATTTGGCTAGAAACATTGATAAGATTTCTCTTGAGATTGATTCTTTGAAGATTAGATGTATGCCACCCAAGCATGATATTAATGAATCACTAAAAGCTATTAGAATTTCTATGAATGAAAGTAAAGAAAGAACCCCTAGGATGCATGCTAAACGAGATTGGTTTGTAAAAGCGTGCTCTTCTATTTCTTGTGATAATAATGATGAAGATCTCAAAGTGATATGTATGACTCCTATTGAAGCTTTGTTTGCTAATATAAATTTTGATAAAGATGGGACTGGAGATGAGTCAAATATAGCTAGAAGGCGTCCCAATAATTTGGAGTTTAAACATCTTAATGAAAAAATTCACAAAAGTGGGATTGGAGAGGTCAAAACTTTAAGTAGGGATGAACCCGCTATTTTGGATTTCAAGGACTTTAATTATGATAATTGTTCTTTGTTAGATTGTATTTCCTTGTTGCAATCCATGCTTAATTCACCTCATGCTTATAATTAAAATAAAACCTTTAGAATTCAGTTTCCTTTAAGGAAGGGCATGGAACACTTTCCAAGAAAGAACATTAAGTTTCCATATGAATCTATTATGAGGGATACTTACGGATTAAATACCAAAGATGACAATACTTAGATCTATTGCGATATGCCTAGCTAGGGGCGTTAAACAATAGCGCTTGTTGGTAGGCAACCCAATTTTTTTACCTTTTTGCTTCTATTTTGCAATAAATATATCACTAGCCTCTGGTTGGATGTGTTTTTATGTTTTAGTTAGTGTTTGAGCCAAGTAAGGTCTTTGTGATGGTCTATGCTGATAGTTGATTTGATCTTGCTAAAAAACAGAAACTTTTGCGCTTGTTGCCAAAATTTAAAAAAAACACAGAAGCATGCTTTTGATCTGAATTTTACAAAAAAAGTTTGATATGCAAATTTCCTAGATTTTTCCAATTTTTCAGAATTTTTGGAGTTATAGAAGTATGCAAAGTTTTCACATTGCTACAGACTGTTCTGTTTTTGACAGATTCTGTTTTTATTGTGTCCTTTGCTTATTTTGATTAATCTATGGGTAGTATTGGGGGTATGAACCATGGAGAAGTTGTAATATGGTAGATATAACACCATTATAGATTTATAATGAGTTCATAACAGTACCTGAGTGGTGATTTTCTTTTCTTACACTAACGGAGCTTATGAGTTTTCTGTTGAGTTTTGTGTTGTGAAGTTTTCAAGTTTTGGGTAAAGATTTGATGGAATATGGAATAAGGAGTGGAAAGAACCTAATATTGGGATGCCCAAGGCACCCAAAGGTAATATTCAAGGACAATCAAGCATCTAAGCTTGGGTATGCCCCGGATGGCATCCCCTCTTTCGTCTTCAATCCATCGGTAAATTTACTTGAGGCTATATTCATGATATGTGTTTTGCTTGGAGCGTCTTGTATGATATGAGTCTTTGCTTTTTAGTTTGCCATAATCATCCTTGTTGTACACACCTTTTGAGTGGGACACACATTAATCATGAATTTATTAGAATACCCTATGTGCTTCACTTATATCTTTTGAGCTAGGCAGTTTGCTCTAGTGGTTCACTTCTATCTTTTTAAAGCACGGTCGTGGTTTTATTAGAAATTGTTGAACTCTCATGCTTCACTTATATTATTTTGAGAGTCTTAAACAGCATGGTAATCTGCTTAGGTTATGAATTTAGCCCTAATATGATGGGCATCCAAGAGGGATATAACAAAAACTTCCATATAAAGGGCATTGAATACTATGAGAAGTTTGATCCCTTCCATTTGTTTTGAGATATAAAGATGGTGATATTAGAGTTATGCTAGTGAGTAATTGTGGATTGGTAGATATACTTGTGTTAAAGTTTGTGATTCCCGTAGCATGCGCGTATGGTGAACCGTTATGTGATGAAGTCGCAGCATGATTTTTTTATTGTCATCCTTTGTGTGGAGGTCGGGAGCGCGCGATGGTTAACTCCTATGAACCTCTTCCCTAGGAGCATGGGTATTAGTACTTTGTTTCGATGGCTAATAAACTTTGGCAATAAGTATGTGAGTTCTTTAAGACTAATGTTGAGTCCATGGATTATACGCACTCTCACCCTTCCACCATTGTGAGCCTCTCTAGTACCATGCAACTTTCGCCAGTGCGTTAAACCCACCATATACCCTCCTCAAAACAGCCACCATCCTACCTATTATGGTATTTCCACAGCCATTCTACATATTGCCATGCAAATTCAGTTGGGAACGCAGTAATTTAAAAAAAATCCTACGATCACGCAAGATCTATCTAGGAGATGAATAGCAACGAGAGGGGAGAGTGTGTCCATGTACCCTCGTAGACCAAAAGCGAAAGCATTTCAATAACGTGGTTGATGTAGTCGAACTTCTTCGTGATCCAACCGATCAAGTACCGAACGTACGGCACCTCCGCGTTCAGCACACGTTCAGCTCGATGATGTGTCTCGTGCTCTTGATCCAGTTGAGGACGAGGGTGAGTTCCGTCAGCACGACGGCGTGGTGATGGTGATGATGATGCTACCGGCGCAGGGCTTCACCTAAGCTCTATGATGGTATGATCAAGGTGTGTAACTGTGGAGGGGGGCACAACACACGGTTAAGAGAAACTTGTGTGTCTATGGGGTGCCCCTTGGCCACGTATATAAAGGAGGGGTGGGAAGAGGTGCCGGCCCAAGGGGGGCGCGCCAGGTGTGGGGAATCCTACTAGGATTCCCCAGTCCAACTTGGATTCCCCTCCTCTTTCCTATTCCTAGTAGGAGAAGGAGGGAAGGAGGAAGAGGGGAGAAGGAAGGAGGGGGCGGCGTCCCCTCCCAGTCCAATTCAGACCAGCCCATGGGGGGGGCACGCGGCCACCCCTTGGGTCCCTTCTCTCCTTTCTCGTATGGCCCATTAAGGCCCATTACTTCCCCTGGTGAATTCCCATAACTCTCCGGTACTTCGAAAAATAACCGAATCAATCGGAACCTTTCCAATGTCCAAATATAGCCTTCCAATATATCGATCTTTACGTCTTGACCATTTCGAGACTCCTCCTCGCGTCCGTGATCTCATCCGGCACTCCGAACAAACTTCGGTCATCAAATCACATAGCTCATGATACAAATCATCATCGAACGTTAAGCGTGCGGACCCTACGGGTTCGAGAACTATGTAGACATGACTGAGACACATCTCCGGTCAATAACCAATAGCGGAACCTGGATGCTCATATTGGTTTCTACATATTCTACGAAGATCTTTATCGGTCTAACCGCATAACAACATACATTGTTCCCTTTGTCATCGGTATGTTACTTGCCCGAGATTCGATCGTCGGTATCAACATACCTAGTTCAAAATCGTTACCGGCAAGTCTCTTTACTCGTTCCGTAATGCTTCATCCCACAACTAACTCAGTAGTCACATTGCTTGCAACGCTTATAGTGATGAGCATTACCGAGAGGGCCTAGAGATACCTCTCCGAAACAAGGAGTGACAAATCCTAATCTCGATCTATGCCAACCCAAAAAACACCTTCGGAGACACCTGTAGAGCATCTTTATAATCACCCATTTACGTTGTGACGTTTGATAGCACACAAGGTGTTCCTCCGGTATTCGGGAGTTGCATAATATCATAGTCTAAGGAACATGTATAAGTTATGAAGAAAGCAATAGCAATGAAACTGTAACAACCATAATGCTAAGCTAACGGATGGGTCATGTCTATCACATCATTCTCCTAATGATGTGATCTCGTTCATCAAATGAAAACACATGTCTATGGTTAGGAAACATAACCATCTTTGATTAACGAGCTAGTCAAGTAGAGGCATACTAGGGACAATATATTTTTCCTATGTATTCACACATGTACTAAGTTTCCGGTTAATACAATTCTAGCATGAATAATAAACATTTATCATGAAATAAGGAAATAAATAATAACTTTATTATTGCCTCTAGGGCATATTTTGTTCAAATTTCACCATTCCGTTTATTATGACATGCACTATCATTGCCATATTGTTCTCATATGCATCAGGCATTCATATAGAGTTAGATCTTTGTTCCAGTATTGAGTTGTGTGATGATGATCATTGTCCCATGTGAGGAAAGGATGATGGATGCTATGATTCCCTCACAAGTTGGGATGAACCTCTAGACTTTAAGAAAATAAAAGAGGCCAAGGAAGCCCAAATAAAAAGAGGCCAAAGAAGCCCAACGAAAAAAAAAGAGAAAAAAGAAACGAGAAAAAAATGAAATGATAGAAAAAGAGAGAAGGGACAGTGTTACTATCCTTTTTCCACACTTGTGCTTCGAAGTAGCACCATGTTCTTCATGATAGAGAGTCTCCTATTTTATCACTTTCATATACTAGTGGGAATTTTTCATCATAGAACTTGGCTTGTATATTCCAATGATGAGCTTCCTCAAATTGCCCTAGGTCTTCATGAGCAAGCAACTTGGATGCACACCCACTTAGTTTCTTTTTGAGCTTTCATACACTTATAGCTCTAGTGCATCCGTTGCATGGCAATCCCTACTCACTTGCGTCGATATTGATTGACGGGCATCTTCATAACCCATTAATTTTCCTAGTTGATGTGAGATTTTCTCCTTCTTTTCATCTTCTCCAAAACCACCATATTCTATTCCACCTATAGTGCTATATCGATGGCTCACACATGTATTGCATAAAAGTTGAAAAAGTTTGAGAACACTAAAAGTATGAAACAATGGCTTCACTAACATCGAGGTGTGCATGATGAATATTTTGTGTGATGAAGATGGAGCATAGACAGACTATATGATTTTGTAGGGATAACTTTCTTTGGCCATGTTATTTTGAGAAGACATGATTGCTTTATTAGTATGCTTGAAGTATTATTGTTTTTATGTCAATATTGAACTTTTGTTTTGAATCTTCTGAATATTCATGCCATAATAAAGGAAATTATATTGATAAACATGTTAGGTAGCATTCCACATCAACAATTCTGTTTTTATCATTTACCTACTTGAGAACGAGCAGGAATTAAGATTGGGGTGCTTGATACGTCTCCAGCGTATCTACAATTTTTGATAGTTCCATGCTATTATAATATCCATCTTGGATGTTTTATATGCATTTTGGTACTATTTATATAATTTTTTGGGACTAACCTATTAACCTAGTGTCCAATGTCAGTCGCTATTTTTCCTTGTTTTTGACTATCAGAAAGAAATATCATACGGAGTCTAAACAGAATAAAACATTACGATGATTTTTCTTGGACCATAAGTCACCTATGTGACTTGGAGAGAGGGCCGGAAGAGTCCCGAGGAGGCCACAAGCCTCTAGGGTGTGCCCCAGCCCCCCCCCCCCCCCAAGGCTTGTGGGCCCCTCAAGGGTCCTCTAACCCTAGTTCCACCTCTATATATTCTCAAATATTCCCCAAACATCAGAAGCATCCTGATAACCCACAAGTATAGGGGATCGCAACAGTTTTCGAGGGTAGAGTATTCAACCCAAATTTATTGATTCGACACAAGGGGAGCCAAAGAATATTCTCAAGTATTAGCAGCTGAGTTGTCAATTCAACCACACCTGAAACTTAGTATCTGCAGCAATGTGTTTAGTAGCAAAGTAATACGATAGTGGTGGTAACGGTAACAAAAGTAAAGACAGTAAAAGTAATGTTTTTGGTATTTTGTAGTGATTGTAACAGTAGCAACGGAAAAGTAAATAAGTGTAAACCAGTATATGGAAAACTCGTAGGCACCGGATTAGCGATGGATAATTATGCTGGATGTGGTTCATCATGTAGCAGTCATAACATAGGGTGACACAGAACTAGCTCCAGTTCATCAATGTAATGTAGGCATGTATTTCGTATATAGTCATACGTGCTTATGGAAAAGAACTTGCATGACATCTTTTGTCCTACCCTCCCGTGGCACTGGGGTCCTATTGGAAACTAAGGGATATTAAGGCCTCCTTTTAATAGAGAACCGGAACAAAGCATTAGCACATAGTGAATACATGAACTCCTCAAACTATGGTCATCACCGGGAGTGGTCCCGATTATTGTCACTTCGGGGTTGCCGGATCATAACACATAGTAGGTGACTATAGACTTGCAAGATAGGATCAAGAACACACATATATGCATGAAAACATAATAGGTTCAGATCTGAAATCATGGCACTCGGGCCCTAGTGACAAGCATTAAACATAGCAAAGTCATAGCAACATCAATCTCAGAACATAATGGATACTAGGGATCAAACCCTAACAAAACTAACTCGATTACATGATAAATCTCATCCAACCCATCACCGTCTAGCAAGCCTACGATGCAATTACTCACGCACGGTGGTGAGCATCATGAAATTGGTGATGGAGGATGGTTGATGATGACGACGGCGACGAATCCACCTCTCCGGGGCCCCGAACGGACTCCAGATCAGCCCTCCCGAGAGAGATTAGGGCTTGGCGGTGGCTCCATATCGTAAAACGCGATTACTTCTTCTCTCTGATTTTTTTCTCCCCGAAAGCCAATATATGGAGTTGGAGTTGGCGTCGGAGGGCCACCAGGGGGCCCACGAGGTAGGGGGCCCGCCCAGGGGGCGCGCCCCCACCCTCATGAGCAGGGTGTGGGCCCCCTGGTCTTCATCTTTTGCGAGGATTTTTCTTTATTTTTCTAAGGTGTTCCATGGAGTTTCAGGACATTCCTAGAATTTTTATTTTCTGCACAAAAAACAACACCATGGCAGTTCTGCTGAAAACAGCGTCAGTCCGGGTTAGTTCCATTCAAATCATACAAGTTAGAGTCCAAAACAAGGGCAAAAGTGTTTGGAAAAGTAGATACGACGGAGACGTATCAACTCCCCCAAGCTTAAACCCTTGCTTGTCCTCAAGAAATTCAGTTGACAAACCGAAAGAGAAAAAGAAAAACTTTTACAAACTCTGTTTGCTCTTGTTGTTGTAAACATGAAAAGCCAGCATTCAAGTCTTAGCAATTATTATGAACTAACCATACTCACAATGACACGTAGGTCTCACAATTACTCATATCAATAGCATAATCAGCTAGCGAACCATAATAATAAAACTCGGGTGACAACACTTTCTCAAAATAATCATAACATGATATAACAAAATGGTATCTCGCTAGCCCTTTCTGAGACCGCAAAACATAAATGCAGAGCAGCTTTAAAGATCAAGGACTAACTAAACATTGTAATTCATGGTAAAAGAGATCCAGTCAAGTCATACCCAATATAAACCAATAATAATGAATGCAAACAACAGTGTGCTCTCCAGCGGGTGCTTTTTAATAAGAAGGGTGATGACTCAGCATAAAAGTAAATATATAGGCCCTTCACAGAGGGAAGCAGGGATTTGTAGAGGTGCCAGAGCTCGATTTTGAAATAGGGATAAATTATATTTTGAGCGGCATACTTTCATTGTCAACATAACAACTAAAAGACGACGATATCTTCCATGCTAAACAGATTATAGGCGGTTCCCAAACAGAATGGTAAATTTTATACTCCCCTTCTTCCACAAGCATCAATCCATGGCTTGCTCGAAACAACGAGTGCCTCCAACATTCAACGGCTCCCAAGGGGAGTTTTGTTTGCAGTTATTTTGATTTAGTTTGCACAAGGTAAGGGCAGCTCTAGTTGACACATGAGCTATTCGAGCATGCAAAATAGAATGTTTATTTGAAGGTTTAGAGTTTGGCACATACAAATTTACTTGGAACGGCAGGTAAATACCGCATATAGGTAGGTATAGTGGACTCATATGGAATAACTTTGGGGTTTAAGGAGTTTGGATGCACAAGCAGTATTCCCGCTTAGTACAGGTGAAGGCTAGCAAAAGACTGGGAAGCGACCAACTGAGAGAGCGACAACAGTCGTGAACATGCATTAAAATTAATTCACACCGAGTACAAGCATGAGTAGGATATAATCCACCATGAACATAAATATCATGAAGGCTATGTTGATCGGATTCAACTACATGCGTGAACATGTGCCAAGTCGAGTCACTCGATGCATTTAAAGGAGGATACCATCCCATCATACCACATCATAATCATTCTAATAGCATGTTGGCACGCAAGGTAAGCCATTATAACTCATAGCAAATCAAGCATGGCACAAGCAACTATAATCTCTAAATGTGATTGCAAATATGTTTACTTCATAATAGCTGAATCAGGAACGATGAATCATCATATTTACAAAAACAAGAGAAGTCGAGTTCATACCAGCTTTTCTCTTCCCAATAAGTCCATCATATATCATCATTATTGCCTTTCACTTGCACGACCGAACGGTGTGTATAATAATAAGAGTGCATGTGCATTGGACTAAGCTGGGATCTGCAAGCATTCAACTCAAGAGAGAAGACAAGTAATATGGGCTCTAGGTTTAAATAATCAATCATGCATATAAGAGCCACTAAGCATTTTCAATATAGTCTTCTCGACCCCCAAAGAAAGAAAAAGAAATAAAAACTATTTACACGGGAAAGCTCCCAACAAGTAAAAAGAAGAATGGGAAATATTTTTGGGTTTTCTTTTTTAGTTCTACTACAAGCATGAAAAGTAAACTAACTAATTTTTTTGGTTTTTCTTAAGGTTTATCAAACACACAAGAAGAAAGCAGAAAAAAAGGAAATTCAAACTAGCATGGATAATACAATGAAAGAGTATGAGCACCGACAACTAGCAATAAGTGTGTGTGAACATGAATGTAATGTCGGTGAGAAATACGTACTCCCCCAAGCTTAGGCTTTTGGCCTAAGTTGGTCTATTGCCAGGGATGGCCTGGCGGATATCCGTAGGTGTAGCTGGGGTCGTACCGTGACGCAGCGGCTATCGCCGCCTGAGCTGTAGCGTGGAGTCGAGCAGCCTCCACTCTCCTTTCGTACACATCTGCCTCCTCTCTGGTAATAATATATCTTCTTTTTGCCTGTGAATCAAAGAAAGCAGGAGCAGGAAGAGCAATACGGACTACACGACGTCTGTTAAAGAGTAGTCGATACTGGAGAGGTGGTTCAGTCCTCTCAACAAACTGGTGGGAAACCATAGAATCAAAATCTAAATAAGAAGGGGGTAACTCCATGTCACCCTCACGAATGTCTACCTCAAGAAAATTAGCTAAGCAGGTTGCATAAATTCCTCCAAAGAAATCTCCGCTATGTCTATTCTGATGCAACCTACGAGCTACTATGGCTCCCAAATGATAAGATTGGTCTCCTAACACAGCACTCTGGAGAATACTGAGATCAGGGACACACGTGTGACATGCTTCATCCTTAGCATTTATGCATCTACCTATGAAGAGAGCAAAATAATGTATAGCAGGAAAGTGAATGCTCCCTATAGTAGCTTGCGTTATATCTCTAGATTCCCCCACAGTTATTCTAGCAAGAAAGTCTCTATATTCAGATTTAGGGGGATCCCTGACATTACCCCAAGATGGAAGTTTGCAAGCAGAAGTAAAATCCTCTAAGTCCATGGTATAAGATTTATCATAAAGGTCAAACATGACTGAAAGAGAATTTCGCGAAGTTAAAAACTCAAACCTCCTCACAAATGAACTTGTGAGATCATGATACTGGGGGCATTTGTCAGCTTCAAAGTCCTCAAGACCGGCGTTACTCAAATATGCGCTAAACTCTTCTTTGATTCCCACTTGATTCATAAAATTTTCCGACGGCCATTCACAGGGCCTCACAGGAGCGTCTCTTGGTGGTTCCTCGTCAGCATCACGTATTGCAAGTCTGGGACCTTGCTTCCTTGAAGGACCACCTTGGAACATCCTCCTAAGCATATTGTTTCCTCTGAAAAATTTCTGAAATTTTTAGTAACTTCAAATAAAAGTGAACCAACTTCAATAAAATTGATAGCAATAACTCCCACAAGTGCCTAGGGCCTATATAAAGCATTGGAACTACTTGGAACCATAAAAATCTTTCATGCAAGCTCAAGAACATGGTCACCTATGCAGCACAAATTTGCAAAGAATAAAGCACTAGAACAAAAACTAATTGGACCAGTGGAGGAGTCACATACCAAGGAACAATCTCCCCAAGCAGTTTTGCGAAAGGTGCTTTGAGCAAGGAGATCGAAAATCACAGCAACGGGGGCTGGAACTCGTGCTTGAGTTGGTTTTTCGTGTTTGTGTGAGGCAGAGGAAGAAGATGGGTGCAGGAATAAGTGGAGGAGGGCCACCATGGGCCCACGAGGCAGGGGGCGCGCCCAGGGGGTAGGCCGCGCCCTCCACCCTCGTGACCAGGTGGCAGCTCCCCCCGTGGTAATTTTTGCACAGTAAATTCTTAAATATTCCCGAAAAAATCATATTAAATTGGCATGGCATTCTGAGGACTTTTATTTTCGGGATATTTTTATATTGCACGGATAAGTCAGGAAACAGACAGAAAAATATTATTTTACTTTATTTCTACTAAATAAAAGAAAATATAAAGAGGGTACAGAAAGTTGTGCTTCTAGTTTCATCCATCTCATGATCATCAAAATGAACCCACTAACAAGGTTGATCAAGTCTTGTTAACAAACTCATTCCGAATAATCCCGGAACCGGAGAAATTTCGAATGACACTAAGTTACCTCAACGGGGATATGAAAATCCCCAACAATAAGAATATCATACTTTTTCTTGACAGTAGGGAGAGGAAATTCGAAACCTCCAAATATAATCGATGGAACTTTTCCAATAGAGTTGATACTATAAACATGAGGTTGTTTCCGCGGAAAATGTACCGTGTGCTCATTGCCATTAACATGAAAAGTGACATTGCCTTTGGTGCAATCAATAACGGTCCCTGCAGTATTAAGGAAAGGTCTTCCAAGAATAATAGACATACTATCATCCTCGGGAATATCAAGAATAACAAAGTCCGTTAAAATAGTAACGTTTGCAACTACAACAGGCACATCCTCACAAATACCGACAGGTATAGCAGTTGATTTATCAGCCATTTGCAAAGATATTTCAGTAGGTGTCAACTTATTCAAGTCAAGTCTACGATATAAAGAGAGAGGCATAACACTAACACCGGCTCCAAGATCACATAAAGCAGTTTTAACATAACTTCTTTTAATGGAGCATGGTATAGTAGGTACTCCGGGATCTCCAAGTTTCTTTGGTATTCCACCCTTAAAAGTATAATTAGCAAGCATGGTGGAAATTTCAGCTTCAGGTATCTTTCTTTTATTAGTAATAATATCCTTCATATACTTAGCATAAGGATTTGTTTTGAGCACATCAGTTAATCGCATACGCAAAAAGATGGGTCTAATCATTTCAGCAAAGCGCTCAAAATCCTCATCATCCTTTTTCTTGGATGGTTTCGGAGGAAAAGGCATGGGTTTCTGAACCCATGGTTCCCTTTCTTTACCATGTTTCCTAGCAACAAAATCTCTTTTATCATAACGTTGATTCTTTGATTGTGGGTTATCAAGATCAACAGCAGGTTCAACTTCTACATCATTATCATTACTAGGTTGAGCATCAACATGAACATTATCATTAACATTATCACTAGGTTCATGTTCATCACCTGATTGTGTTTCAGCATCAGAAACAGAGATATCATTTGGATTCTCAGGTGGTTCAGCGATAGGTTCACTAGAAGTTTGCAAAGTCCTATCATTTTTCTTTTTCTTCCTTTAGAAGAACTAGGTACATCAATATTGTTTCTCTGAGAATCTTGCTCGATTCTCTTAGGGTGGCCTTCAGGATACAAAGGTTCCTGAGTCATTCTACCAGTTCTAGTAGCCACTCTAACAGCATAATCATTTTTCTTACTATTCATTTCATCAAGCACTTCTTTCTGAGCTTTAAGTACTTGTTCTACTTGAGTGGTAACCATAGAAGCATGTTTGCTAACAAGTTTAAGTTCACCTCTAATATCAGCCATATAATCACCCAAGCGTTTAATCATAAAGGTATTCTGTTTTAATTGTCTACCAAAATAAGCATTAAAGTCATCTTGCTTAAACATAAAGTCATCAAACTCATCCAAGCACTGACTAGCAATTTTAGTAGGAGGGACTTCAGCTTTATCATATCTATAGAGAGAATTTACCTTTACTACCTGTGTCGGGATATCGGGAGGTTCTTCATTAAATAAGTAATTGAGATCATATACTTCTTCAACAGGCGGTAAATTAAGACCATGTATTTCTTCAATAGGAGGTAAATTCTTAACATCTTCAGCTTTAATACCTTTTTCTTTCATAGATTTCTTTGCCTCTTGCATATCTTCGGGACTGAGAAATAGAACACCTCTCTTCTTCGGAGTTGGTTTAGGAATAGGCTCAGTAATTGGCTCAGAAACTGGCTCAGGAGGTAGCTCAGGAGGTGCCCAATTATTTTCATTAGCCAACATATTATTCAATAGAATTTCAGCGTCATCCGGTGTTCTTTCCCTGAAAAGAGAACCAGCACAACTATCCAGGTAATCTCTGGAAGCATCAGTTAGTCCATTATAAAAGATATCAAATATTTCAGGTTTCTTAAGAGGATGATCAGGCAAAGCATTAAGTAACTTGAGAAGCCTCCCCCAAGCTTGTGGGAGACTCACTTTGCACAAAATTGTATATTTCCCTCAAAGCAGCTTGTTTCTTATGAGCGGGGAAATATTTAGCAGAGAAGTAATAAATCATATCCCGGGGACTTTGCACACAACCAGGATCAAGAGAATTATACCATATCTTAGCATCACCCTTTAATGAGAACGGAAATATCTTAAGTAAATAAAGTTAGCGCGATCTCTCATTATTAGTAAACAGGGCAGCTATATCATTTAACTTAGTAAGATGTGCCACAACAGTTTCAGATTCATAGCCATAAAAAGGATCAGATTCAACCAAAGTAATTATATCTGGATCAACAGAAAAATCATAATAATCCTGATCAGGCACACAGATAGGTGAAGTAGCAAAAGCAGGGTCGGGTTTCATTCTACCTCTAAAAAATTCTTTACTCCATTTAATTAACAACCTCTTACGTTCATGTTCATCCTGGCAAGCAAGAATAGCTTCAGAAGATTCAGCATCAAAAAGATAACCCTCAGGAATAGCAGGCATAGGTTCATCATCACTAACATCATCGTGTTCAGGTTCAATAATTTCTCTTTCTCTAGACCTAGCAATTTGCTCATCAAGATATTCACCAAGTGGCACAGTAGTATCAAGCATAGAAGTAGTTTCATCATAATTATCATGCATAGCAGAAGTGGCATCATCAATAACATGCGACATATCAGAATCAATAGCAGTAGTAGGTTTAGGTGTCGCAAACTTACTCATAACAGAAGGAGAATCTAGTGCAAGGCTAGATGGCAATCCCTTACCTCCCCTCGTAGTTGAGGGCAAAATAGTAGTTCGATCATCTTTCAAGTTCTTCATAGTGTCCAGCAGATATAAATCCCAAGTGACTCAAAGAATAGAGCTATGCTCCCCGGCAACGGCGCCAGAAAATAGTCTTGATAACCCACAAGTATAGGGGATCGCAACAGTTTTCGAGGGTAGAGTATTCAACCCAAATTTATTGATTCGACACAAGGGGAGCCAAAGAATATTCTCAAGTATTAGCAGCTGAGTTGTCAATTCAACCACACCTGGAAACTTAGTATCTGCAGCAAAGTGTTTAGTAGCAAAGTAATATGATAGTGGTGGTAACGGTAACAAAAGTAAAGACAGTAAAAGTAATGTTTTTGGTATTTTGTAGTGATTGTAACAGTAGCAACGGAAAAGTAAATAAGTGTAAACCAGTATATGGAAAACTCGTAGGCACCGGATTAGCGATGGATAATTATGCCGGATGTGGTTCATCATGTAGCAGTCATAACATAGGGTGACACAGAACTAGCTCCAGTTCATCAATGTAATGTAGGCATGTATTCCGTATATAGTCATACGTGCTTATGGAAAAGAACTTGCATGACATCTTTTGTCCTACCCTCCCGTGGCAGCGGGGTCCTATTGGAAACTAAGGGATATTAAGGCCTCCTTTTAATAGAGAACCGGAACAAAGCATTAGCACATAGTGAATACATGAACTCCTCAAACTATGGTCATCACCGGGAGTGGTCCCGATTATTGTCACTTCGGGGTTGCCGGATCATAACACATAGTAGGTGACTATAGACTTGCAAGATAGGATCTAGAACACACATATATTCATGAAAACATAATAGGTTCAGATCTGAAATCATGGCACTCGGGCCCTAGTGACAAGCATTAAGCATAGCAAAGTCATAGCAACATCAATCTCAGAACATAATGGATACTAGGGATCAAACCCTAACAAAACTAACTCGATTACATGATAAATCTCATCCAACCCATCACCGTCCAGCAAGCCTACGATGCAATTACTCACGCACGGCGGTGAGCATCATGAAATTGGTGATGGAGGATGGTTGATGATGACGACGGCGACGAATCCCCTCTCCGGAGCCCCGAACGGACTCCAGATCAGCCCTCCCGAGAGAGGTTAGGGCTTGGCGGCGGCTCCGTATCGTAAAACGCGATTATTTCTTCTCTGATTTTTTCTCCCCGAAAGCCAATATATGGAGTTGGAGTTGGCGTCGGAGGGCCACCAGGGGGCCCACGAGGTAGGGGGGCACGCCCAGGGGGGTGCCCCCCACCCTCGTGAGCAGGGTGTGGGCCCCTGGTCTTCATCTTTTGCGAGGATTTTTCTTTATTTTTTCTAAGGTGTTCCGTGGAGTTTCAGGACATTCCGAGAATTTTTATTTTCTGCACAAAAAACAACACCATGGCAGTTCTGCTGAAAACAGCGCCAGTCCGGGTTTGTTCCATTCAAATCATACAAGTTAGAGTCCAAAAGAAGGGCAAAAGTGTTTGGCAAAGTAGATACGACGGAGACGTATCACATCCACAAAAATATTTTTCCGCCACCGGAAGCCTCTGTTCCCGAGAGATCCCAACTTGGGGCCTTTTCCGGTGATCTGCCAAAGGAGGATTCGATCACGGAGGGCCTCTACATCAACCTTTGCTGCCCTATCGATGATGTGTGAGTAGTTTACCACGGACCTAAGGGTCCATAGCTAGTTGCAAGATGGCTTCTTCTCTCTTTTTGATCTTCAATACCATATTCTCCCCGATGTTCCTAGTGTTCTATCCAATGCAATCTTCTTTTGCGGTGTGTTTGTTGAGATCTGATGAATTGTGGGTTTATGATCGGATTACCTATGAATATTTATTGGAGTCTCCTCTGAATTCTTATATGCACGATTTGATGGCTTTGTATTTCTCTCTGATCTATCGATTTGGTTTGACCAACTAGATTGGTTTTTCTTGCAATGGGAGAGGTGCTTTGTCATGGGTTCATTCTTGCGGTGTCCTCACCCAGTGACACAGTAGGGGTAGCGAGGCACATATTGTATTGGTGCCATTAAGGGTATAAAGATGGGGTTTATATCATATTGCTTGTGTTTATCCCTCTACAACATGTCATCTTGCTTAAGGCGTTACTTCATTCTTATGAACTTAATATTCTATATGCATGCTGGATAGTGGTCGATGTGTGGAGTAATAGTAGTAGATGCATGTAGGAGTCGGTCTACTTGTCACGGACATGATGTCTATATTCATGATCATTGTCTTAGATATCGTCATAACTATGCACTTTTCCATCAATTGCTCAACAGTAATTTGTTCACCCACCGTATGCTATTTTTCAAAGAGAGAAGCCTCTAGTGAAAGCTATAGCCCCGGGGCTATTTTGTATCAAATATTTTCAGATCTACAAAACCAAAAATACCTCGCTGATTTTATTTACTTTTATTTGTTTTAGATCTATCTCTATTATTTCTCGCTCTTGTTCGTGACCGTGAAGGGATTGACAACCCCTTTTTCGCGTTGAGTGCAAGTGTTTGTTATTTTGTGATGAGCACATGCATACATCATACATGACATTTCAGAAAAGTGCACAATTTAGCTGGAAAGAATTACTAAGCCGAATCAAGCAAACACGTGACCAGGTCAACGCTAACTTAAGTTTACCTTTTAGACTTCATGACACAACTATGCTTTCATCCCCATTGTTGTTGGTTGAACTTAGGTATCACATGGAAGAAATCCAACAAACCTATGAGCTCTTGAAGCAACCCGTTTGGAGGAACAAGTTTGGAGAAAACAAGTTTCAAGTGAAGCTGATGCTGTCAGTTTTTACCGCTGATGTTTCATTGTGCCACACCCATGTGGTGAATAAACGGGGCCATAGGGGTACATCAATAGAAGCTACATCAAATTGTCTTTCCAATGCAAAAAATCTCACATCATTTTGAGTTGTGAGTCAAAAGTTCTAGCCAATCTCGTGGAAGGTGTCTAGGCTGTAAAGACTTCACGAATTTTCGAGGAGCTCCCCAACAGCTCCCAAAGTTGACTGCTTATTCACCCAAGGAAGCCATGCAAACCTGCTTGCTTTTGAAACCATTTTCACAACTAGCTAAGGGGGGTGTCCCTGCTATAAAACCCCATCTCCCCCATCCTCTAGAAAACCTTTTGTCAAACCATTCAGCTACAAGCTTATGCATTAAGAATGCTAGAGAGATCCGAGAGATCCTTGCTACCTTTGCTCTTGTGATTTCATTCAGATTCACGAGAAGGATCCTCTGGTTCCCCCTAGTACGTGCTCTATGGTTCTGGCTGTTTTGTGTGGATTAGTCCCGGTTTGTGGTTCTGCGATTGTTCGGACAGCGGGTTGGAGTTCTTGTAGCTTCGGTCGGTCATCCCCAACATATGGGTTGCATCCAACCTTGGCAGGTATAAAGCTAGTTATCCCGGCTGCTTGCAGCTAGTTATACCTCCCGATTCGATCCTACAACGTGAAGATCGGGCCATCCTCGGGCGTGAAATCATTCATCGGGTTCCCACCTATCATCTGGCATCAAAGGCTTCTTTGACACGGTAGGATCTGTTATTCGAGTTTATCTTGCTATCATCCCTTTAGACCAAGTGTTTTTCATGCTATATTTTCTGTCCTAGAAGTCCAAAACCCCACCAAAAATAAATCCAAGCCTTGTTGGTGTTGATATCTTATTGTTCTATACCTTGCATGTTCTTCATCTTTTAGATCTGCACCAAGTTCATCTTCTTAGTTGCTTTCAGATTTGATTGTTGTGCTTTGGAAAAAAAAAGAGAGAAAATAGTGGCAAAAAAATCAAAAAAAGAAAAAAAGAGTGGAAGAAACAAAAAAAGTCAAGAGAGAAAAAGAAAGTGTTGTGTAAGATCCAAAAGTTTCAGCTTGGTAGAAAAATTTCAGAAGTTTGTGTGCTGTTCAATCTTGGTGCAAAACTGTAGTAGATTTGTCCACATATTTTCTTGGTTTGCATCAACTTGATTTTAGCACAAGCCCCTTTTTGTTTACCCCACTGAGCTCCGCCAAAAATCGAGGCTAGTTCTTTGATCCCTGTCTTTCAATGCTTTAACACATCCGAGAGAAGCACAATCTAATGTGAACTCATAAGAACTTTGGTGAGTAAGAGGTGAGGTTGTGTGCTTCCACAAAAATTATCCTATTCCACTTTATCCCTACTAACATGGCAGGATCTACACAAAATGTGCATCAAAAGAATCATGGAGAACGAAATTGTTTGGCCACCTGCGCTCATGTGCAGCAACTAGAGAACATACTCCGAGCCATGGAGAGGATGCTTCACGAGCGTCCTCCAACATGTGGTGATAGGGTTCAACACCGACAATACCCTGCTGCTCATGAAGTGCAGCAAAGAATACATTCTCAAGGGCATGGTGTTGTTGCTCATGGGCGTGTCGTTGCTGCTCCTGAAATGCAGCAAGGGTGGCATGCCCGACAACAAAGTTATGGCACCCGTCAGCAGGTCGACAACCCACCGCAAAGCATGACCATGGTTGATGAACCGACTTCGGTGATTCATAACCCATGCTTACATGATAAACTCACTCCTAATGTTTCCATCTCAACCACCACCATTGTCCCAACATCCAGGAAACATGTGCCACAAATTCCCTGTGAGGAAGAGAGTCCACAATCCAAAATCCCACAATTTGAGAGTGATAAGAAATGCAAGTTGAGTGGCTCCACCAAAAGTGAGGAAGAGTGTCCACTTTCAAAGATCCCACCACTTGAGAGTGAAAAGAAAAATGAGCTGAGTGACTCCACCAAATGTGAGCAAGAGTGTCCACTTTCCACAATTCTATATATTGAGAGTGATAAGGAAAGTGAGGTGAGTGAGTCCACGAAATGTGAGGAACGGATTGTTCATCATGAGATTAGAGAAATGCAAGATCTCCACCTAGATATACCACACATTCAGGGAGAGAGGATTAATGAGTTGTGTGAGTCCATAAAATGTGAGATTGAGATCATTCCACACCTCATTAGAGAGATAAGCGATCCACAACCCAATATACCACACAATAAGAGTGAGAGGATTAGTGAGTTGTGTGGGTCCACTAAATGTGAGGTTGAGATTTTTCAACAAGAGAATAGCGAGATGAGTGATCCACCATCATGGGAAATTAGTAGTCCACCAAAAGAAAAGAGAGAGGAACATTCAATAACTAACCTTTCAAAAAATTCTCTTTCTTTGCAATTTGTGCAGATGCAAAAGGCATACCTATCAGCTCTCTTGCAAAGATGGGAGATTGAGATCCAAGAACAAATATGGAGGGCATGGAGTAACACTACACAAGGTGCATTTGTGAAGATTGACCTTCAGAAAGGCATTCAAATACTCCATGTGGTAAAACAAAAAGGATCTTCCATTTTGATGCACCCCGAGGTATGCACATACGAACTCTTGAAACATTGGCGAAACAAAATAAGAGAAAATTATTGGGAATATCCTTTAGCACACCATCAATCCATCAATATAATTTGTTCAACCATGATGAACGAACAAAGGAGTTGGCAAACTTAAAATCCACACATAATTGTTCAAATTTTGCCTTCCCTAGTTTTTTTGTATTGTCCTTGGGCCATAATTTTGTAGAGCGAATGAAGTCGAGGATGAACTTTCTTCAAGAAAGGGAGGATGGTATGGACATGCTCCTAGTTGGTTATAAATTGGTGCTCCATGGAAATATTTGCTGGAAGGAACTCCTAAGTCAAACAAAACATCATGTTTGCATTGTCCATAAGATAGCAAAGCTGAAAACTAAAATACTCTATACCATGAATCCTTTGCATTATGATTTGGTATTGCCGTGCTTTCTTTTGTGCGATGACCAGGTAGAGTCGAGGACGACTCCTTTTCAATAGAGGGGGATGCTGAGGACATATCTATCATTGAAACAACAGAAATCATCCATGAACAAACTCTAAGTTGTGACAAACAAGTATATGATCAGATGCAACACAATTCGAAGGTGAAAGCTACAAACGAGGATTGCATTATTCCTTTGCATGGATATGATCTACTTCCCTTCTACTTATCTTTTGTAGATCAAAGAGAGACGAGGACAACTCTTCATCAAGGTAGGGATGATGATGAGCACATAGGTACACCATACACGACATTTCAGAAAAGTGCAGAATTTAGCTGAAAAGAATTACTAAGCTGAATAGAGCAAACACATGACCAGGTGAATGTTAACTTAAGTTTACCTTGTATCCTTCATGACACAACTATGCTTTCGCCCCCATTGTTGTTGGCTGAACTTAGGTATCACATGGAAGAAATCCAACAAACCTATGAGCTCTTGAAGCAACCGGTTGGAGGAACAAGTTTGGAGAAAACAAGTTTCAAGTGAAGCTGATGTTGTCAGTTTTACCTCTGATGTTTCATTGTGCCACACCCATGTGGTGAAGATACTAGGCCATAGGGATACATTAACAGAAGCTACGTCAAATTATCTTTCCAATGCAAAAACCACACATCATTTGGATTTGTGAGTCAAAAGTTCTAGCCAATCTCGTGGAAGTTGTCTAGGCTGTCAAGACTTCGCGAATTTCCGAGGAGCTCTCCAATAGCTCCCAAAGTTGACTGCTTATTCACCCAAGAAAGCCATGCAAACCTGCTTACTTTTGAAACCATTTTCGCACCTAGCTAAGGCTAGTCATAGTGGGAGTAACTTAGGTAGTAATATAGCGCATTTCAAGAAAATTTTGCTTACATGGCAAGTAGTTAATGAGAGGTGGTAACATAATATGTTACTGTAACATAGCTCTTCCCGAGACAAGATGAGTCTACAAGTTAATAAATGAAGCCATCCATGATACTACTATTATGTTACTTTGCATTATGAAGGTAGTAACTTAGACTAGTGTCATGCATATGACACTAGTCTAAGTTACTCCCCACTATGACCAGCCTAAGGGGGGTTGTCCCTGCTATAAAATCCCATCTCCCCCATCCTCTTGAAAACCTTTTGTCAAACAATTCAACTACAAGCTTATGCCGCAAGAGTGCTAGAGAGATCCGAGAGATCCTTGCTACCTTTGCTTGTGTGAGTCGGATTCGCCAGAAGGGGCCTATGGTTCCCCCTAGTTCATGCTCTACGGTTCCAGCCGTTTTATGTGGATTAGTCCCGGTTTGTGGTTCTGCGATTGTTCGGACAGCAGGTTGGAGTTCTTGTAGCTTAGATCGGCCATCCCCAACGTACGGGTTGCATCCAACCTTGGCAGGTATAAAGCTAGTTATCCCGGCTGCTTGCAACTCGTTATCCCTCCCGATTCGATCCTATGACGTGAAGATCGGGCCACCCTAGGGCGTGAACTTGTTCATCGGGTTCCCACCTATCAGTTTGTGTAGGTGCATATATTGGAGACTTGCTTGTGCATCCTACTGGATTGATACCTCCGTTCTTAACTGAGGGGAATACCTATCTCTATTTTGCTGCATCACCCTTTCCTCTTCAATGAAAAAATCAACGCAATCTCAAGAAGTAGAAGTGACCACAAGACACCAAGGCGCGCCAGGCCTCCCAGGCACGCCCTGGTGGGTTGTGGCCAGCTCAGCCCACCTCCGGTGCCCATCTTCTGGTACATAAGGTGTTTTGACCTAGAAAAAAAATAAGGAGAGGACTTTCGGGACGGAGCACCGCCTTCTCGAGGTGGAACTTGGGTAGGAGCACTTTTGCCCTCCGACGGAGCGATTCCGCCAGGAGAACTTCCGTCCTGAAGGGGGAAATTGGAGCCATCATCATCACCAACAACCCTCTCATATTTGGGAGGCCAATCCTCACCAACATCTTCAACAGCACCATCTCATCTCAAACCCTAGTTCATCTCTTGTGTTCAATCTTTGTATCGGAACCTCAGATTGATACCTGTGGGTGACTAGTAGTGTTGATTACATCTTGTAGTCGACTATTATATGGTTTATTTGGAGGAAGATTATATGTTCAGATCCATTATGCTATTTAATACCCCTCTGATCTTGAGCATGAATATCATTTGTGAGTAGTTAATTTTGTTCTTGAGGTCGCGGGAGAAGTGATGTTCCAAGTAATCGTGTGAATTTGATATGTGTTTGATACTTTGATGATGTGTATGTTGTGATTCCCTTAGTGGTGTTATGTGAACGTCGACTACACGGAACTTCACCATCTTTGGGCCGAAGGGAATGCATTGTGGAGTAGCTATTAGATGATGGGTTGCTAGAGTGACAGAAGCTTAAACCCTAGTTTATGCGCTACTTCGTAAGGGACTGATTTGGATCCATATGTTTAATGCTATGGTTAGATTTTATCTTGATATTTTTCTCGTAGTTGCGGATGCTTGCGAGGGGATTAATCATAAGTGGGAGGTTTGTTCAAGTAAGAACATCACCCAAGCACCGGTCCACCCACATATCAAATTATTAAAGTAGTGAACGTGAATCAAACAAACATGATGAAAGTGACTAGATGAAATTCTCGTGCGCCCTCAAGAACGCTTTGCTTATTATAAGAGATCATTTTGGCATGTCCTTTGCCACAAAAGGATTGGGCTACCTTGCTGCACTTTATTTACCCTTACCGTTACTTGCTCGTTACAAATTATTTTGCTATCAAACTACCTGTTACCGACAATTTCAGTGCTTACAGAAATTACCTTGCTAAAACCGCTTGTCATTTCCTTCTGCACCTCGTTGGGTTCGACACTCTTACTTATCGAAAGGACTACGATTGATCCCCTATACTTGTGGGTCATCAATCACCTTGATGCCACTTAGTGACGACTGAGAATTGGATTTCAGGAGGTACCAAAGGCCCTCCGCTGCAATCAAAAAAGGTAAGGGGAAATAGGATCTCCCTGCCAAATCCCTCTGATGTGTGTGAATTTTTCTAGGTTGTTCACAATTGGAAAGCACTGAAAACTTGACTGAAGTGACCATGCCCATGATTATATCTATCCATGCTTGAGCGAGCCCAAGTTTTTCCATGATGCCCTGCAAGTAAGACCACTCAACCCTGTCGTAGGCTTTCATCATATCAAGCTTTAGAGCACACATACTATTAACTAAACCCGGGCACGGGCAACCCGGCCCGACGACCCGGCCCGAGCCTGGCCTAAAAAACCCGGGCCGGGTCGGGCCGGGCTTGACACTTGGGCTGGACTCGGGCTTTGTTTTCCAGCCCGAAAGGTAGTTCAGGCCGGGCTCGAGCTTCTCCTTTTCTATTTTTCGGGCTGGGCTTTTGGGCTTCGGGCCGGGCTTGCACATACACGTACTAAAAACAGCATTTGGGTCGGGCTTTCGGGCTTCGGGCTTGATTTCTAGTCGGGCTCGGGCTTGGAATCAGGGAGTATTTCGGGCTTCGGGCCGGACTCAGGCTTGAGAAATGAAGGTCGGGCTTTTACAAGCCCGGCCCGAAACCCGGCCTGGCCTGACGTTTGCCCAGGTTTACCATTAACTCTGGACTTGTTTCTTTCCATGACGGGTAGACACTCAAAAGCACTGATTATGTTGTCTGTTATCAATTTGCCTGGTACAAAAGCGGACTGCTCCTCTGACATTATATCTGGCAAGATTTGGTTCAACCTATTAGACACCACCTTTGAAGCTATTTTGTATAAAACATTGCACAAACTGATTGGTCTAAATTGGGTGACTAAATTTGGGTTCTGCACCTTGGGCACTAAGAGCATCTTCAGTCGCGCCCCCAACACGGCCCCCCAGGCAATTTTTTCGCGTTGGCACCGAAAAAACGGCCCAGTCGCGCCCCTAGGAGCCCCTTTTTTGCCGGCTTGGGCCGAAATTAGCGCCAGCGGACCTAGGACGAACCCGGCGTGCTGGGGGCGCCCGGGGGCACCGGGGCGAGCGGTTTTGGTGCGAAAGAGCCACGGGCCCGCTGAGTCAGCGACGCGCGCCTCGTCGTCATCGGAACGCCTCGGTTTCCCACATGGAATCAATGGCAAGGCTGCCACCGGTCAGCCTTGCCACTGATTGTTCATGGGCGGCGCGTCACGGGCGGCGCGGCGATGCCTCCCCTCCCGTCACGCGTACACACGGCGCGGGCTATATAAGCCGGTGGCCTCCCTCGCCTCTGGCCACACCAGCCCACAGCCGCCCATCGACCGCCGCCGAGCTCTCCCTCTCTCCCCATGCGCAGCCGCTTGCCAACGTTTCTTCCCTCCCCTCTCCCTCTCTCCCAAGCCCGATGGCCGCGCGATTCCCCGGCGACGCGGCAGCGGCCAACGGCTTCGGCCGTCGCTCGCTCCACGAGTGGGAGGCCTGGCTACTCTTTGAGGCGAACATCTCGGCGCCACCGGACATGCGCGCCGGGCCGACGGGGTGGAGGCTCAACAACGGGGGTGTGCCCATTCCCCCGGTGACCGATGTCGAGGCGCGCCCCGCCTTCTTCGCCACCGAGGTCAACCATGTGTGAGCCTCCTGACAGAGGAACGCGCCCTCTCCCAATACCCCGTCGACAACCACGCGTCATGGGCGGCGTACTTCCAGCACCGGCAGGAGCAAAGGCTGGCGTCCACCAACGGGGCGCCGGTGGTGGGTGGCGTCAAGAACAGCGAGGGGCACCACATATGGTGGGGCGCCCACGGCCGCATGCTCCAGGATGTGTTGGAGCACCTCGAGGGCGGCCACGACCCGCCGCTAGCATACCTGCCGCGGCGGGCGCCCGGTCCACCGACGGAGCGTCGGGCAATGGACGCCCAGGAGGTCTAGCTCCTCCTCAACTTCCTCCTCCCACTCATCCTCCCGCTCCTCTTCCCATTCCTTCGGCTCGTCGGCGGTGTTCGGCGTCAAGGCCGAGCCCGCAGCGGAGACGCGGCTCAGCCGGCGCACTCGCAGCACCGGCATCGTCATAAATGAGGGCGGACGGCGCACCTCCTCCTCGGCTCCTCCTCGCTTCGTCAAACCGAAGACAGAGCGGGGGCTTGCGGCCGTGAAATCGGAGCCGGGGCTCCCCGCCGTGAAGATGGAGCACGGCGACAGGGAGCTCGACGAGGCGGCGGCCCTGAAATGGGCGCGCAATGACTGGGTGCACATGGAGATGGAGCACCAACACTGCGCCCTAGAGCACTTTGAACATCAGCGTCGGGACCGCGACGAAGGAGGCATTGTCATCCTCGACGACAGCAACGATGACGACGCGCCACCACTGCCACCGGTCCGCCAAGGCGAGGACGGGCAGGGGTCCAGCAGGGGCGGCCGCGTCAAGGAGGAGAAGGCCGCCGACGACGACGGCGAGGATGGCGGCGACTTCGCCGCGCTCAGCAACTTCTTCGGCCTGTAGTTGTTGTTCCGGCATTTTTTTTAATAAATTTGCTATGTAAAATGTTGAACATGTCTAATATATGCCCAATTTGCCGAATTTTAGCCGGACTTTGCCGAATATTGTTTTTTTAACATAAACGGCGTTTGGGGGCGGTCCTGGGGTCAGCGGCTGGGAACCCACTCGCCCCTAGGCCGATTTTTTGCGCCGGCTTGCCCCCAGGCGACGATTTTACACGCCCCCTGGGGGCGACGGCTAGAGATGCTCTAACACTAGGAGAGTGTCGTTAACACATGATGCACTTTCCTCTCCCTTTACTATGTGTCAGACTGCACGAGTGACGTCATCTCCACAAAGTTCCCAGTGGCGCTGATAAAAATGTGCAGAGAATCCATCCAGGTCAGGCACCTTTGTAGAAAACATCTGAAAAAGAGGAACTCTCACCTTCTCATTAGTATATGGTGCAGTTAATGCAAGCTTTAGATTACCACGTGGTCTATGTGAGAATATAAAGTCTATAATGAGCAGTTTTGGTGGGGCAGTAAGAACGGGAAGCGGAAGCCCAGCTGGGTTGCTTGGGAGGACATGACTCTGTTGGGGAACGTAGCAGAAATTCAAAATTTTCCTACGTGTCACCAAGATCTATCTAAGGAGAAACCAGCAACGAGGGGAAGGAGAGTGCATCTACATACCCTTGTAGATTGCTAAGCGGAAGCATTCAAGAGAACGGGGTTGAAGGAGTCGTACTCGTCGTGATCCAAATCACCGGAGATCCTAGTGCCGAACGGACGGCACCTCCGCGTTCAACACACGTACAGCCCGGTGACATCTCCCATGCCTTGATCCAGGAAGGAGAGAGGGAGAGGTTGAGGAAGACTCCATCCAGCAGCAGCACAACAGCATGGTGGTGATGGAGGAGCGTGGCAATCCTAGAGGACTTCGCCAAGCACCGCGGGAGAAGAGGAGAAAGAGAGGAAGGGTGCGCCAACAAGAGAAGAAACTTGTGTCTTGGGCTGCTCCTATGCCTCCACTATATATAGGGGGAGAGGGGGCTACACCCCCACCTAGGTTTCCACCCCCTAGGGGCGGCGGCCAGCCCTAGATCCCATCTAGGGGGCGGCCAAGGGGGGGAGAGGGGGAAACTTGCCCCCCAAGCAAGGTGGGGCGCCCCCTCCCCAAACCCTAGGCGCCTTGGGCCCTTGTGGGGGGGCGCACCAGCCCTCCAGGGGCTGGTCCCCTCCCACACTTGGCCCATGCTACCCTCCAGGGATGGTGGCCCCACTTGGTGGACCCCCGGGACCCTCCCGATGGTCCCTGTATGTTACCGATAAAACCCAAAACTTTTCCGGTGACCAAAACAGGACTTCCCATATATAAATCTTTACCTACGGACCATTCCAGAACTCCTTGTGACGTCCGGGATCTCATCCGGGACTCCGAACAACATTCGGTAACCACATACAAACTTCCTTTATAAACCTAGCGTCATCGAACCTTAAGTGTGTAGACCCTACGGGTTCGGGAACCATGCAGACATGACTGAGATGTTCTCCTGTCAATAACCAACAGCGGGATCTGGATACCCATGTTGGCTCCCACATGTTCCACGATGATCTCATCGGATGAACCACGATGTCAAGGACTCAATCAATCCCGTATACAATTCCCTTTGTCTAACGGTATTGTACTTGCCCGAGATTCGATCGTCGGTATACCGATACCTTGTTCAATCTCGTTATCGGCAAGTCTCTTTACTCGTTCCGTAACACATCATCCCGTGATCAACCCCTTGGTCACATTGTGCATATTATGATGATGTCCTACCGAGTGGGCCCAGAGATACCTCTCCGTTTACACGGAGTGACAAATCTCAGTCTTGATTCGTGCCAACCCAACAGATACTTTCGGAGATACCTGTAGTGCACCTTTATAGCCACCCAGTTATATTGTGACGTTTGGTACACCCAAAGCATTCCTATGGTATCCGGGAGTTGCACAATCTCATGGTCTAAGGAAATGATACTTGACATTAGAAAAGCTTTAGCATACGAACTACGATATTTGTGCTAGGCTTAGGATTGGGTCTTGTCCATCACATCATTCTGCTAATGATGTGATCCCGTTATCAACGACATCTAATGTCCATGGTCAGGAAACCATAACCATCTGTTGATCAACGAGCTAGTCAACTAGAGGCTCACTAGGGACATGGTGTTGTCTATGTACCCACACATGTATCTGAGTTTCATATCAATACAATTATAGCATGGATAATAAACGATTATCATGAAAAAGGAAATATAATAATAACTAATTTATTATTGTCTCTAGGGCATATTTCCAACAGTCTCCCACTTGCACTAGAGTCAATAATCTAGTTCACATCGTCATGTGATTAACATTCACACGTCACATCGCCATGTGACCAACATCCAAAGAGTTTACTAGTGTCATTAAACTAGTTCACATCATCATGTGATTAAGACTCAATGAGTTCTGGGGTTTGATCATGTTTTGCTTGTGAGAGAGGTTTTAGTCAACGGGTCTGTACTTTGCAAATCTCTAGGTCATTCTGTAAATGCTGCTTGCAAGCTCCACTTGGAGCTATTCCAAATGGTCGCTCCACTATACGTATCCGGTTTGCTACTCAGAGTCACTCGGATAGGTGTTAAAGCTTGCATCGACGTAACCCTTTACACCGAACTCTTTATCACCTCCATAATCGAGAAACATCTCCTTATTTACTCCAAGGACAATTTTTGACCGTTGTCCAATGATCCATTCTTGGATCATTCTTGTACCCCTTGACTGACTCATGGCAAGGCACACTTCCGGTGCGGTACACAGCATAGCATATTGTAGAGCCTACGTCTAAAGCATAGGGGACGACCTTCGTCCTTTCTTTCTTTTCTGCCGTGGTCGAGCTTTAAGTCTTAACTTCATACCTTACAACTCAGGCAAGAACTCCTTCTTTGACTGATCCGTCTTGAACACCTTCAAGATCATGTCAAGGTATGTGCTCATTTTGAAAGTACCATTAAGCGTTTTTGATCTATCATTATAGATCTTGATGCTCAATGTTCAAGTAGCTTAATCCAGGTTTTCCATTGAAAAACACTTTTCAAATAACCCTATATGCTTTCCAGAAATTCTACATCATTTCTGATCAACAATATGTCAATAACATATACTCATCAGAAATTCTATAGTGCTCCCACTCACTTCTTTGGAAATACAAGTTTATCATAAACTTTGTATAAACCCAAAATCTTTGATCATCAAAGCGCACATTCCAACTCCGAGATGCTTACTCCAGTCCTTAGAAGGATCGCTGGAGCCAGCATACCTTTTAGCATCCTTAGGATCGACAAAAACTTTCTGATTGTATCACATACAACCTTTCCTTACAAAGACTGGTAAGGAAACTCATTTTGACATCCATCTGCCAGATTTCATAAATGCAGCTAATGCTAACATGATTCCGACGGACTTAAGCATCACTACGGATGAGAAAATCTCATCGTAGTCAACTCCTTGAACTTATGAAAAACTCTTCGCCACAAGTCGAGCTTCATAGACGGTGACATCACCGTCCACGTCCGTCTTCTTCTTAAAGATCCATTTATCTCAATGGCTTGCCGATCATCGGGCAAGTCCACCAAAGTCCATGCTTTGTTCTGATACATGGATCCTATCTCGGATTTCATGGCTTCTAACCATTTGTCGGAATTTGGGCCCAGCATTGCTTCTCCATAGCTCGTAGGGTTCATTGTTGCCTAGCAACATGACCTTCAAGATAGGATTACTGTACCACTCTGAAGCAGTACGCATCCTTGTCACCCTACGGTAGTGACTTGATCCGAAGTTTCATGATCACTATCATAAGCTTCTACTTCAATTGGTGTAGGTGCCACAGAAACAACTTCCTGTGCCCTGCTACACACTAGTTGTAGTGACGGTTCAGTAACCATATCAAGTCTCCACCATCCTCCCACTCAACTTTTCGAGACAAACTTTTCCTCGAGAAAGGACCCGATTCAAGAAATAATCCCTATTGCTTTTGGATCTGAATTAGGAGGTATACCCAACTGTTTTGGGTGTCCTATGAAGATGCATTTTATCCGCTTTGGGTTCGAGCTTATCAACCTGAAACTTTTTCACATAAGCGTCGCAGCCCCAAACTTTTAAGAAACGACAACTTAGGTTTCTCCAAACCATAGTTCACATGGTGTCGTCTCAACGGAGTTACGTGGTGCCCTATTTAAAGTGAATGTGGTTGTCTCTAATGCCTAACCCATGAACGATAGTGGTAATTCGATAATAGACATCATGGTACGCACCATATCCAATAGGGCGCAACTATGATGTTCGGACATACCATCACACTATGGTGTTCTAGGCGGTATTAATTGTGAAACAATTTCCACAATGTCTTAATTGCGTGTCAAAACTCGTAACTCAGATACTCATCTCTATGATCATATCATAGACATTTTATCCTCTTGTCACGATGATCTTCAACTTCATTCTGAAATTACTTGAACCATTCAATAATTCAGACTTGTGTTTCATCAAGTAAATATACTCAACATCTACTCGAATCATCTGTGAAGTAAGAACATAACGATATTCACTGCATGCCTCAGCACTCATTGGACTGCACACATCAAAATGTGTTTACTTCCAACAAGTTGCTATCTTGTTCCATTTTACTGAAAAACGAGGCTTTTTAGTCATCTTGCCCATGTGGTATGATTTGCATATCTCAAGTGATTCAAAATCAAGTGAGTCCAAACGATCCATCTGCATGGAGTTTCTTCATGTGTATACACCAATAGACATGGTTCGCATGTCTCAAACTTTTCAAAAACGAGTGAGTCCAAAGATCCATCAACATGGAGCTTCTTCATGCGTTTTACACCAATATGACTTACATGGCAGTGCCACAAGTAAGTGGTACTATCATTACTATCTTATATCTTTTGGCATGAAAATGTGTATCACTACTATCGAGATTCAATAAACCATTCCTTTAGGTGCAAGACCATTGAAGGTATTATTCAAATAAATAGAGTAACCATTATTCTCCTTAAATGAATAACCGTATTGCGATAGACATAATCCAATCATGTCTATGCTCAACGCAAACACCAAATGACAATTATTCAGGTTTAATACTAATCTTGATGGTAGAGGGAGCGTGCGATGTTTGATCACATCAAACTTTGGAAACACTTCCAACACATGTCGTCAGCTCACCTTTAGCTAGTCTTTGTTTATTCCGTAGCTCTTTTATTTCGAGTTACTAACACTTAGCAACCGAACCGGTATCTTAATACCCCGGTGCTACTAGGAGTACTAGTAAAGTACACATTAACATAATGTATATCCAATATACTTCTATCGACCTTGCCAGCCTTCTCATCTACCAAGTATCTAGGGTAATTCTGCTCCAGTGGTTGTTCCCCTTATAGAAGCACTTAGTCTCGGGTTTGGGTTCAACCTTGGGTTTCTTCACTAGAACAGCAGCTGATTTGCCGTTTCATGAAGTATCCCTTCTTGCCCTTGCCCTTCTTGAAACTAGTGGTTTCACCAACCATCAACAATTGATGCTCCTTCTTGATGTTAACTTTCGCGGTGTCAAACATTGCGAATACCTCAAGGATCATCATATCTATCCCTGATCCCTGATATGTCATAGTTCATCACGAAGCTCTGGCAGCTTGGTGGCAATGACTTTGGAGAAACATCACTATTTCTGGAAGATCAACTCCCACTCGATTCAAGTGATTGTCGCACTCAGACAATCTGAGCACAAGCTCAATGATTGAGCTTTTCTCCCTTAGTTTTCAGGCTAAGAAAATCGTCAGAGGTCTCATACCTCTTGACGTGGGCACGAGCTTGAAATCCCAATTTCAGCTCTTGAAACATCTCATATGTTCTACGACATTTCAAAAATGTCTTCGCTGCCTCAATTCTAAGCCGTTTAACATTACGCACTGAACTATCACGTAGTCATCAAAACGTGTATGTCAGATGTTCGCAACATCCACAAACGACGTTCGAGGTTCAGCACACCGAGCGGTGCATTAAGGACATAAGCCTTCTACGAAGCAACGAGGACAATCCTCAGTTTACGGACCTAGTCCGCATAATCGCTACTATCAACTTTCAACTAAGTTTTCTCTAGGAACATATCTAAAACAGTAGAACTAAAGCGCGAGCTACGACATAATTTGCAAGAATCTTTTGACTATGTTCAGGATAATTAAGTTCATCTTATGAACTCCCACTCAGATAGACATCCCTCTAGTCATCTAAGTGATTACATGATCCGAGTCAACTAGGCCGTGTCCGATCATCACGTGAGACAGACTAGTCATCATCGGTGAACATCTTCATGTTGATCGTATCTACTATATGACTCATGCTCGACCTTTCGGTCTCTTGTGTTCCGAGGCCATGTCTGTACATGCTAGGCTCGTCAAGTCAACCTAAGTGTTTCGCGTGTGTAAATATGGCTTACACCCGTTGTATGTGAACGTAAGAATCTATCACACCCGATCATCACGTGGTGCTTCGAAACGACGAACTTTCGCAGCGGTGCACAGTTAGGGGGAACACTTTCTTGAAATTTTAATGAGGGATCATCTTATTTACTACCGTCGTTCTAAGCAAATAAGATGCATAAACATGATAAACATCACATGCAATCAAATAGTGACATGATATGGCCAATATCATTTTGCTCCTTTTGATCTCCATCTTCGGGGCTCCATGATCATCATCGTCACCGGCATGACACCATGATCTCCATCATCATGATCTCCATCATCGTGTCTTCATGAAGTTGTCTCGCCAACTATTACTTCTACTACTATGGCTACCGGTTAGCAATAAAGTAAAGTAATTACATGGCGCTGTTTAATGACACGCAGGTCATACAATAATATAAGACAACTCCTATGGCTCCTGCTGGTTGTCATACTCATCGACATGCAAGTCGGGATTCCTATTACAAGAACATGATCAATCTCATACATCACATATCATTCATCACATTCTTCTTGGTCATATCACATCACATAGCATACCCTGCAAAAACAAGTTAGACGTCCTCTAATTGTTGTTTGCATGTTTTACGTGGCTGCTATGGGTTTCTAGCAAGAACGTTTCTTACCTACGCAAAACCACAACGTGATATGCCAATTGCTATTTACCCTTCATAAGGACCCTTTTCATCGAATCTGTTCCGACTAAAGTGGGAGAGACTGGCACCCGCTAGCCACCTTATGCACCAAGTGCATGTCAGTTGGTGGAACCTGTCTCACGTAAGTGTACGTGTAAGGTCGGTCCGGGCCGCTTCATCCCACAATACCGTCGAAACAAGATTGGACTAGTAACGGTAAGCATATTGAACAAAATCAACGCCCACAACTACTTTGTGTTCTACTCGTGCAAAGAATCTACGCAATAGACCTAGCTCATGATGCCACTGTTGGGGAACGTAGAAGAAATTCAAAATTTTCCTACGTGTCACCAAGATCTATCTAAGGAGAAACCAGCAACGAGGGGAAGGAGAGTGCATCTACATACCCTTGTAGATCGCTAAGCGGAAGCGTTCAAGAGAACGGGGTTGAAGGAGTCGTACTCGTCGTGATCCAAATCACCGGAGATCCTAGTGCCGAACGGACGGCACCTCCGCGTTCAACACACGTACAGCCCGGTGACGTCTCCCATGCCTTGATCTAGCAAGGAGAGAGGGAGAGGTTGAGGAAGAGTCCATCCAGCAGCAGCACAACGGCATGGTGGTGATGGAGGAGCGTGGCAATCCTGCAGGGCTTCGCCAAGCACCGCGGGAGAAGAGGAGAAAGAGAGGTAGGGCTGCGCCAACAAGAGAAGAAACTTGTGTCTTGGGCTGCTCCTATGCCTCCACTATATATAGAGGGAGAGGGGGATGCGCCCCCACCTAGGTTTCCACCCCCTAGTGGCGGCGGCCAGCCCTAGATCCCATCTAGGGGGCGGCCAAGGGGGGAGAGGGGGAAACTTGCCCCCCAAGCAAGGTGGGGCGCCCCCTCCCCAAACCCTAGGCGCCTTGGGCCCTTGTGGGGGGCGCACCAGCCCACCAGGGGCTGGTCCCCTCCCACACTTGGCCCATGCTGCCCTCCAGGGATGGTGGCCCCACTTGGTGGACCCCCGGGACCCTCCCGGTGGTCCCGGTACGTTACCCATAAAACCTGAAACTTTTCCGGTGACCAAAACAGGACTTCCCATATATAAATTTTTACCTCCGGACCATTCCGGAACTCCTCGTGACGTCCAGGATCTCATCCGGGACTCCGAACAACATTCGGTAACCACATACAAACTTCCTTTATAACCCTAGCGTCATCGAACCTTAAGTGTGTAGACCCTACGGGTTCGGGAACCATGCAGACATGACTGAGACGTTCTACTGTCAATAACCAACAGCGGGATCTGGATACCCATGTTGGCTCCCACATGTTCCACGATGATCTTATCGGATGAACCACGATGTCAAGGACTCAATCAATCTCGTATACAATTCCCTTTTTCTAACGGTATTGTACTTGCCCGAGATTCGATCGTCGGTATACCGATACCTCGTTCAATCTCGTTACCGGCAAGTCTCTTTACTCGTTCTGTAACACATCATCCCGTGATCAACCCCTTCGTCACATTGTGCACATTATGATGATGTCCTACCGAGTGGGCCCAGAGATACCTCTCCGTTTACACGGAGTGACAAATCCCGGTCTCGATTCGTGCCAACCCAACAGATACTTTCGGAGATACCTGTAGTGCACCTTTATAGCCACCCAGTTACGTTGTGACGTTTGGTACACCCAAAGCATTCCTACGGTATCCGGGAGTTGCACAATCTCATGGTCTAAGGAAATGATACTTGACATTAGAAAAGCTTTAGCATACGAACTACGATCTTTGTGCTAGGCTTAGGATTGGGTTTTGTCCATCACATCATTCTGCTAATGATGTGATCCAGTTATGAACGACATCTAATATCCATGGTCAGGAAACCGTAACCATCTGTTGATCAACGAGCTAGTCAACTAGAGGCTCACTAGGGACATGGTGTTGTCTATGTACCCACACATGTATCTGAGTTTCCTATCAATACAATTATAGCATGGATAATAAACGATTATCATGAACAAGGAAATATAATAATAACTAATTTATTATTGTCTCTAGGGCATATTTCCAACAGACTCAGCCAAAAAACCTAGAAGGTTTGGGGTTCCGAAACCTAGAGATATTTAACTCGGCATTGTTGTCTAGGCAAGCATGGGGTATACTCCAGGAACCTACATCCCTCAGTGCGAGAATCTTGAAGGCAAAATACTTCTTGACTTGCTCTTTTATGGATGCTGAGCTTGGCCCTCACCAGTCACAAATATGGAGGGCAATGATTGATGGTAGAGATGTCTTGTTACAAGGAATTGTTTGACGGATCGGAGATGGGGAAACTACAAATATTTTGCGCAATAACTTGATCCCTAGGGATCGAATGATGAGACCAATTTCTCCTCGGACAACAAATGCTTCACCATTGGTGTCTGAGTTAATTGATGCGTCGTGAGGTGCTTGGAAGGAGAAACTCGTTCGGAAACTTTTGTCCCCTACGATGTGGAAGCAATACTGGGAATACCCCTCTGCACTAGGTGAATATCTGATTTTTGGGCATGGTCAGCTAATCACAAGGGCCAATTCTCAGTTCCATCCGCATACGATATGATCTTGAAAACGAAGATTCAAAGGGAAGAGTGGTTGGATGAACAGCAAGGGCTTTCGAACTGACAACAAGATAATGATGGGTGGGTTCCTCTCTGGAATTTGCAAATTGCCTCAAAGCTTGAAGTGTTTGCATGGAGATTAGCCCGGCAGTCCCTTCCCACTAGCGATTTACTTCACAACCGCAACATGGCCACAACCTCTGTTTGCGCGCTTTGTGGTGTGATTGATAGCTGGCGACACAACTTACTTGAGTGCGGTATGGCACGAAGTGTTTGGGCTCTGTCAGATGAACAAATGGTGAAGCACATGTGTCATAATCCAGAACCAAGCGCAAAGGAATGGCTATTTGCCATGAACGACTCACTATCGCATGTGGATTCACTAAGATGATCAACTTTATGGGTCATCTGGAGCTCTCGGAGGAAAGCGATACATGAGGACATATTTCAGAGTCCGTTATCTACTCATGGTTTTGTTCAGTCCTTTTTGTCAGAGCTACAAGTTCTTCAAAAGCACACTGCAACACGACAGGCAACACCTGTGTCCAGGCCGAGTTGATGGTTACCTCCACCAGGAAACCATGTGAAAATCAATGTTGACGCGGCAGTCTTTAGGCATGGCGGGTTTGGAACCGTTGGAGCAGTATGTAGAGACCAAGGAGGCTCCTTCGTGGGCGCATCTACTCTTTTCTTTCCGCGCCTGGATGATCCGGCTACCCTAAAGGTGTTGGTTATGAGGGAAGTCATGGCTCTTGCTGAGGATTTGCATGTACAACACATCTTCATTGCCTCAGACTGTAAAGTAATCATGGAGGAAATCAAGAAGGGGAGCTCGGCCACATATGGAGCTGTCATTACAGAAATTCAAGACCGTTCTTTAGTTTTCTCTCTAGTATTTTTAGTCATAAGTTCAGAACCTCGAATGTGGAGGCTCACAATCTCGCAAAGCATGGTCTTAGTTTAGAGGATGGTCGTCATGTTTGGTTAGGCCAACCCGGAGATCTTTTTTTCATCCCTGTAAATATTGTGACATCTTAATTAAAAAAAAAATTCTGACATCTTAATAAAGCTTGCGAGTTTGTCTTAAAAACAGATAATGATACAAATGTTTCTAAAAGAAGATAACGGTACAAATTGGTCGAACCAAACACTCCAAAGTTTCCGTTGCTCATGCCTTTTGGAGATTGCCAACTGCAACTGTTGTGCATTTTGATTTGATATAATAAAGTAGACGAGAATGATGTTCTTCTACTCCACCTAGGCTTTATCATTATTTTACTGTGAGGTGCATCAACGTCCAAATTAAGTCGAATCCTAATTACATGGGGTTAGCCGACGCGTGAAGCAAGACACTGCATGCAGGAACCAGACACGGCCGAAGAAGAGGAAAACAGAGCTCTTGGCGTCATTTTGGACTGTCGCAACCGCATGGTCGACTTGTATCCGTGTGTGACGCCAGGCTCGTACTTGAAACGAGCCACACGAGGTGCGACTTTCGAGGCCAGTTTTGTTTGAACTTTATTTTGGAAATCAAAGATTCCGCCACCCCGGTCGATACAGTCCAGGCTTATTACGACTAGTTTGGACTTTCAAGCGGCAGTACCACTGTACAAGGGTAGATACTGTCGTGGTTCTAAGTCTGACAGTACAATGGGGGTAGGTATGGAGAGGCAAGATCCTAATTATGGAGTAGTTGTACACGCAAGGGATTTACGAGTTTAGGCTCTTCTCGGAGGAAGTAACAGCCCTACGTCTCGTAGCCCGGAGGCGGTCGACTGGATTTTATGCGTATGAGTTACAGGGGTGCGAACCCTTTACACTGAGGAGGGGGGTGGCTTATATAGTGTCGGCCAGACCCCTCCGGCCCTCAGTTATGCAGGGTTTAAAGTACATAAAGGATTGGCATTATTGGTAACGCCCTACATAAAGTGTCATCATGGCCATAAAAACTACTTAATTACAGACCGTTTGGATACAGAGCGGCTCTTAATCTCCTGGTGGTCGAGTGAGCCTTCGTGGTCGAGTGCCTTTGAGTCCGTCGAGTGGAATCCCTCTTGGTCGACTGGAAGGCAGCTTCTTCTGAAGATGTCCTTGGGAAGGGTATTTTGGACAGGTTCATGACCCTACCTAGGTACATGACTTCATCATTAGCCCCCAAATGGATCGGGGTTTGAGTGAGGAGGGAGTTGATAATCTTTCCGACCTGTTTTTGTGTTCTGAGCATGTCTCATCCTGGATCAATGACCTTTTTTAATGAGGGCTTTAACTTTTCTTTCAGTCGCCTTGATCCATTCTTTTCTTCTGTCGAGTGAACTTTTGAACTTGGTGAACTTCCGAGCGATGGATCGTAGGAAATCCACCGCCTGACAGGTTGCTCTACTGTTAGCGGATTTTGTGGGATCCGAATTTTGGGAAGCGCGCGAATCAGGGTGGACCGCGGTACTCGGATGGGATAAGGCGTAGACGCCTCCATTTCTGCGCCTCCTTTTTCGCCACGTATCGCGCGCGCGACTGTTTCGGGATTTGACAGCACCGCCCGGGCCTACCTGTCAGCCACTCGGAAGCATCCCTATATAAGGTGCCGGGCGAGGGTTTTTGAACAGTGCATCTCCATTCCCCTCTCCGCCTTCCTCACCCCGCCTGCTGCGCCCGCTTTTGCCTCCGCCCACCCGCTCCTCGCGCACCTCACCGACGACGATGGTGAAGGAGAAGACGGCGGCCTTGAAGCGAGCGAAGAAGGCGACGGCGACGGCGAAAGCAAAGGGAAGAGCGACCAGCCGGGGCGGATCTTCGTCGAGGTCCTGCCTGCCGCAAGGTTGGGTCCAAGGGGATTGGATCCGCTCGACCATCACCCAGGCGGATCTCAACGACCTGGCCAATGAGGGACTGATCTCTCATGGGTCAGCAAGACTCCCGGGGACCGGGTGGCAACCGCAGCCACTGGAGGGTGAGTGCGTTCTCCTAGCCACACATATAGATCGCGGATTCTCTCTGCCACCGAGTCTTTTCTTCTGAGGGTTTCTGAACTTCTTTGGGGCGCAACTCCACCATTTCACTCCCAATTCCATTGCCTATCTTGCTGCTTTCGTGTCCATGTGCGAAAACTTCCTGGGTTGTCGACCGCACTGGGGTCTCTTTAAGCACATATTCACCTGTCGCTCACAGACGGTGAAAAAGGCGAGTCCGGATGATGAGAGGACCAAGGTTATCTAGATGTGCGGGGGTCTTGGGATCCAAATGAGGAGTAAGAGTGCTTTTTCGGCCATGACCCTTCCTGAGTCGGTTAGAGGGTGGCAGTCGACCTGGTTCTACTGTCAAGACGAGTCGACGATGGGGCAGTCGACTGGTCTCCCTCCGTTCTCCATGGACTGAGTGAACAAATCCTCTTCTCTGAAGGTGCTCCCTGAGGAGAAAGCCCAGGTAAAAATGTTGATGGAGCGCGTAGTCCAGCTCGTTCGGGACGGAGTGACGGGTATGGACCTTCTGGAGGTCTTCCATCGACGACGTATTCAACCACTTCAGTACCGAGGCCACCCGATGTGGTTGTACTGTGGTACTGAAGATACCACTCGGGTCCATCCAGAAGCGGTCAACGACGCCACTCTAGAGAGGTGGATGGCCGCCATCACAGGGAATAAGGACAACCCTCGAGGGGCTAGGAGGATCCCACCACTCGACCATACCTACACACCGGACACGATATGACCACTTATCCTCGGTTGTGATCTTGCTTTATTCATTCTGCTTCACTGCAAATTGGTCGATTGACCTTTGTCTTGTTTTGTTGTCTGTCAGGCCACCACTGAGTTGTACTCGATGCCCAATGGAGCACAAGCACCGACTGAGGAGGAGGAAGGAAGTGGGGGCGAAAGCCCGGAGGAGTGGGATTCGGATGCTGATGACGACGATGAAGATGATGACTCTATTGAGGAGGAAGAGGAGGAGGAGGAGGAGGAGGAAGTTGCACCTCCTCGTTCGGAAAGACGCTCAAAGCTTGTCCATGATACTGCAGCCGAGCGTGGTAAGGGGGTTGCGCCCGTCACACAGTCAACCAAGCGTCCTCAGACGACTTCTCCGGTGCCGACTGAGAAAGCTCCAAAGCAATCTCGAGTGGCGCCGTCGAAGCCGGCGAAGGTCTTGCCGAAGATGAAGATGACAATCCCCACTATCTCAGGGTAATGGTGTAACTTGAGTTTTCCCGTTTCACGTGAATTTATTCTTGGCTGACTCATGAGCTGATCGACTGACTACTGGAGCTGTAGTGCTGCTACTTCTGACACCTCGGCCAGGGCTGAAGATCACGAGATGGAAGATGCTGTCACTTCAAAACCTGGTATAACTTTTGTAGTTCCGTCTTCAGTCGGTTGGCTCTTTGTCTCTAATTTTGATTCTTTTCTGCAGCTCCATCTAACATCGTAATTGACCTTCCTGACGACGATGACGAGGAACCACTGAGGCAAAGGACGAACAAGAAAGCGTCTGCTGGTAAGGCGACTCAGGACATGCTAGCACCCGAGACGTTGGTCGTGGAGGGGGACAACGTCACTCGGCCTGCTGTATCCTTTGCGGTGCCGCTGACGAGTGCTCGCCCTTCATCGTCGAGTGCTGCTCAGTCTTCACTTTTCTCGACCCACCACGTCCCAGAGGATCAAACCAGTGCTGCTAAAGAAGCAATACGTCAGGCAGGGGTCATGATGGAGCAATTGAAGGCAATCCAAGACGCTAGTCAGGCAGCTTATGACGCCAGTTCAACTCTTCAGAGTAATGTTCAGGTCAATCGGTAACCGCCTGTTCTGTTAGGATATGATATCTGAAAATCCTTCTCTCTGAAAATTTTAGTATCTGTCGTACACCCACTGGGTGTGTTGATTGAAATTCTGGATTAGTGGGGGCACGCTGAGTGCACCCACTGGGTGTAGTCCCCAAGGCTATGGTGGACTGCTGGCAGTCGACCATAGTCTTTATGTCTTAAGCTTTTTCTTGACTCGATCAGGTCGAATGGATTCATAAACCGGTGGGGGCACGCTGAGTGCACCCACTAGGTGTAGTCCCCGAGACTGTGGTGGACTGCTGGCAGTCGACCATAGTCTGAAGATAACGTTTTTTTTTGAGCTATTTGTTGGTCGACTGATCGACTCTAACTGATAGAACTAGTGGGGGCACGCTGAGTGCACCCACTGGGTGTAGTCCCCAAGACTATGGTCGAATGTTTATATTCGGCTGTAGTCTTAGAAATGCTATGATTTTTTCCTTAGTCACTCGGAAGTGAACTGTCTTTGACATTTGTCGATTGGTTCTTCGCAGAAATCTTGCGAGCTTGTGGCTCGTTACACTGAGTTGGAGAACAAGCAAATCCAGCTTGAGCTTGATCTGAAACTGGTCCAGGAGAACTTCACGAAGTCGAAGGAGGAGGCAAAAGGTATGTTTGGTGAGAACCTCGACGGCTGCTTTTGCCTCTCGTCCGTTTCTGAGTCTGATCTCACTGTGACTTTGCAGACAAACTGAGGGATGCTCTGAAGAAGAAAGACCTTGATTTGGCTGAAATGTTGAGAAAGGCTTTAGATAAGACCAAGCTCGCAGATGAGAAGCTAGCTTCAATCACCAAGCTTGAAGAAGAAAACACCAATCTGAAAGCTGCTCTTGATGCGGCCAACAAGGAGGTCAGTCGACTGAAGAGAGACAAGATTGCCTTGAGTGACAAGGCCAGTGAGTTGGTGGGAAAGAAGAATGATCTGGAGGCTTATCTGGGAGGGCTTGCTAAGAAGCTATTCCTCATGCTTGAAGGTAATCTTTTGCATCAAATAGACATCTTAACTATACTCTCGCCATCAGACTGCTGTCTTGACTTTGGGGTTGTGCTTGCAGAGTTCTGCCAGAACTTTGAAGAAGAGACTGGTCGACTGTAAGTAAACCTGGATCCCATCAACTCCCCTGTGAAAGATGAAGTCGCCATGAATGTGCTCCGACTCGAATCTCGCGTTGCTGCTGTTGTCGACTATCTCGCAAGGCTGAAGGTCGCAACTTCCCGCATCGACACGACACTCTGGCCAAGAGAGACGCTTCAGAATGACCTCGAGTCTCTGATGACTCGACTGAACGAGGTTCCAAGTCGAGTGCAAGAATGGAAGAAGTCTTCTGCCAGGTGCGGCGCGGATGTTGCTCTGTCCCTGGCCCGTGTTCACTGCAAGGAGGCGCGAGAGGACAAGCTGGCAGCCCTTAGGGTGGCTAATACCAAGAAGCATGATTTCCGATCTTTCATGGAGACCTTCATCGCTGCTGCCACTCGGATTACAGATGGAATCAACCTGGACGAATTTGTTGCACCTTCCAGCCCTCCGCGGGAGGGGTAAAAAACTTCTGTGCTTGATACTTTAAATTTGCCTCAGTATGCCGAGTGATTTTTGTAACCGATAAACCTTAACGGGCTTAGCGCCCGAGCACTTTCGGTTCCGTTAGATGTTATCTGAACTTGGATTCGACGTTGAATATGTTTGCATTTGGTTTGAGGTGTCTTTTGCAGGCTAGGGCGAAGCGCTTATTGCAATCGACTTGTTCCCCAACACACTTAGGCGAGCACTGGGCTGCAGCTAAGCCTCCGAGTGGGAGGTCTGCTCCTCACTCGGTAGGATTTTCAAAAACTTAGGCGAGCACTGGGCTACAGCTAAGCCTCCGAGTGGGAAGTCTGCTCTCCACTCGGTAGGATTTTCAAAAACTTAGGCGAGCACTGGGCTGCAGCTAAGCCTCCGAGTGGGAGGTATGCTCTCCACTCGGTAGGATTTTCAAAAAACTTAGGCGAGCGCTGGGCTGCAGCTAAGCCTCCGAGTGGGAGGTCTACTCTCCACTCGGTAGGATTTTCAAAAACTTAGGCGAGCACTGGGCTGCAGCTAAGCGTCCGAGTGGGAGGTTTGCTCCCCACTCGGTAGGATTTTGAAAAACTTAGGCGAGCGCTGGGCTGCAGCTAAGCCCCCGAGTGGGAGGTCTGCTCTCCACTCGGTAGGATTTTCAAAAACTTAGGCGAGCGCTGGGTTGCAACTAAGCCTCCGAGTGGGAGGTCTGCTCTCCACTCGGTAGGATTTTTGCGGTGTGCCTCTGAAGAAGAGGGCATCAATCGACCTGTACCTCGTCTTCCTTGCGGAGCACACATTATACTTGTGGCGTAGCTCGGAAGGATAAGTAGAAGACGACCTGTGCCTCGTCCTCCTTGCGGAGAGCACATTGTACTTGTGGCATAGCTCGGAAGAGGAGGGTAGCAGTCGACCTGTACCTCGTTTACCTTGCAGAGCGCACATTATACTTGTGGCGTAGATCGGAAGAGGAGGGTAGCAGCCGACCTGCACCTCGTCTACCTTGTAGAGCGCACGTTATACTTGTGACGTAGCTCGGAAGAGGAGGGTAGCAGTCGACCTGCACCTCGTCTACCTTGCAGAGTGCACGTTATACTTGTACTTAGGCGAGCGCTATGCTGCAGCTAAGCCCCCGAGTGGGAGGCTGGCTCACCACTCGGTAGGATTTTATTGAAACTTAGGCGAGTACTTGGACTGCAGCTAAGCCCCCGAGTGGGAGGCTGGCGCACCACTCGGCGGGATTTTATTAAAACTTAGGCGAGTACTTGGACTGCAACTAAGCCTCCGAGTGGGAGGCTGGCTCACCACTCGGCAGGATTTTATAGTACTTAGGCGAAACGGATTCGCAGCTAAGCCCCCGAGTGGGAGGCTGGCTCACCACTCGGCAAGGATTTTTTTTACAAACTTAGGCGAAACGGATTCGCAGCTAAGCCACCCACTGGGGGGAAATTTTATTGAGCAAACAAAAGTGACAACAATCACTAGGAAAATTATAACACTATTGTCTTTTTGAAAAACGAACTACAAAAGTGCTTTTATTACATTTCTGAGCGGCTACTTAAGTGTAAAAGGGGCGGAGCAGCTCCGCGTTCCAAGCTCGGGGCTCGTCGATCTTGTGCTCGACGTTATAAAGATGATACGCTCCGTTGTGGAGAACCTCGGTGACGATGAAGGGACCTTCCCAAGAAGGAGCAAGCTTGTGTGGTTTCTGCTGATCCACTCGGAGAACCAAATCTCCTTTCTGGAAGGCTTGACTCTTCACGTTTTTGGCGTGGAAGAGACGCAAGTCTTGCTGGTAAATGGTCGATCGGATCAGAGCCATCTCCCTTTCTTCCTCTAGAAGGTCGACTGCATCCTGCCGTGCTTGTTCTGCTTCAGCTTCGGTGTAGAGCTCGACTCGAGGAGCGTTGTGAAGCAGGTCACTTGGCAAGACCGCTTCAGCTCCGTAGACCAAGAAGAACGGAGTTCTCCCAGTCGACCGGTTAGGCGTGGTCCTTAACCCCCAAAGCACCGAGGGAAGCTCGTCGACCCATGCTCCAGCCGCATGCTTGAGATCACGCATCAGTCGGGGTTTCAGCCCTTTGAGAATCAAGCCATTGGCCCGCTCTGCTTGTCCATTCGACTGAGGATGAGCGACTGAAGCATAGTCGACCCGTGTGCCCTGAGATGTGCAGAACGCCCTGAATTCCTCTGAATCGAAGTTGACCCGTTGTCAGTGATGATGTTGTGCGGGACTCCATATCTGAATATCAATTCTCTGATGAAGCTGACAGCAGTACTGGCATCAAGGTTCTTGATGGGTTTAGCCTCAATCCACTTGGTGAACTTGTCGACTGCTACCAGCACATGCGTGAAAACCGCTTCTGCCTGTTCTCAATGGGCCAACCATATCCAACCCCCATACTATGAAGGGCCAGACGAGTGGTATGGTCTTTAAAGCTGAGGCGGGCTTGTCTGGCATATTGGAGAAAATTGACATCCCTCACACTTGTTGACTACCTCCTTTGCCATTTCATTCGCTCTTGGCCAGTAAAATCCGGCTCGATATGCTTTGGCCACGATGGTCCGAGAGGACGCATGATGGCCACAGGTCCCCGAGTGGATATCGTCAAGGATTATTCGACCTTCTTCTGGCGTTATGCATTTCTGACCAACTCCAGTCGCGCTTTCTCTGTACAGCTGTCCCCTTATCACGGTAAAGGCTTTAGATCGGCGGACGATCTGTCGAGCCTCTTCTTCATCCTCCGGGAGCTCTTTCCTTAAGATATACGCGATATACGGTACTGTCCAATCGGGAGTGATCACTAATGCTTCCATGATCAGTTCGACCACTGCTGGAACTTCAACCTCAGTCGGATCTGTGATACTCTTGGGCTGCAGAGCTTCTTCGGTAAAAGGATCTTCTATGACTGATGGAGTATGGATATGCTCCAAGAACACATCACTGGGAATGGCTTCTCTCTTCAAACCTATCTTCGCCAAATCATCTGCCGCTTGATTCTTCAGTCGGGGTATATGGTGAAGCTCTAACCCTTCGAATTTCTTTTCAAGCTTCCTCACTGCACTGCAGTATCCAGTCATGGTTGGGCTTCTAATGTCCCACTCCTTCATCACCTGATTGACCACCAGATCTGAGTCGCCATAAACCATAAGGCGACGGACGCTGAGTGAAATGGCCATGCGCAACCCATACAAAAGTGCTTCATATTCTGCTTCATTATTGAAGGAATCAAAGTGGATCTGGAGCACATATCTGAGCTTATCCCCTCGGGGGGAAACCAAAACTACCCCAGCACCGGAACCATTTAACATCTTAGAGCCATCAAATAACATGGTCCAATGCTCCGAGTGAACTTGAGTCGGCTGCTGTTGTTCAATCCACTCGGCAAGGAAATCTGCTATCGCTTGGGACTTAATGGCTTTCTTTGCCTCAAACTTGATATCAAGGGGAAGGAGTTCAATCGCCCATTTCGCCACTCGACCAGTTGCATCTCTGTTGTGCAGAATCTCTGACAGTGGGGCATCGCTGATGACTGTAATGGAATGATCAGAGAAATAATGAGCAACCTTCTTCGTGGTCATGTAGATCCCATACGCAAGCTTCTGATAATGAGGATATCTTTGCTTCAATGGAGTCAAAACTTCAGAGAGATAATACACTGGGCGCTGAACTTTGAAGGCTTTCCTTTCTTCTTCCCGCTCGACCGTAAGCACTGTACTGACGACTTGTCATGTGGCTGCAATGTAAAGCAACAGAGGCTCTTTGCTGATTGGAGCAGCAAGCACCGGCTGGGTGGAGAGCAGAGCTTTTAGCTCGGCCAACGCTGCATCAGCTTCTGGAGTCCACTCGAACTTGTCTGCCTTCTCCATCAGTCGGTAAAGAGGCAATGCCTTTTCACCAAGGCGAGAGTTGAATCGACTTAACGCGGCCAAGCATCCAGTAAGCTTCTGGACATCGTGCACACGCACAGGGCGTTTCATTCGGAGTATGGTGCCAACTTTTTCTGGGTTGGCGTCGATTCCTCGTTCGGAAACGAGAAAACCGAGTAACTTTCCACCAGGAACTCCGAATGTGAACTTTGATGGATTAAGCTTGATATCATACCTTCGGAGATTGGCAAATGTTTCAGCGAGGTCAGTCAACAGGTTGGAACCCTTTCGTGACTTGACTACTATATCATCCATGTACGCTTCCACATTCCGACTGATTTGAGTGAGTAAACACTTTTGAATCATCTTCATGAACGTGGCTCCGGCATTCTTGAGACCGAATGGCATGGTGACATGGCAGAAGCACCCGAATGGAGTGATGAAAGCTGTTTTGATCTCATCGGGTCCATACAGATGGATCTGATGATACCCGGAATAGGCGTCTAAAAAAGACAATCTCTCGCATCCCACAGTCGAGACGACAATTTGGTCGATGCGAGGAAGAGGAAAATGATCTTTCGGGCAGGCCCGATTGATATGTTTGAAATCAATGCACATGCGAAGTGACTTGTCCTTCTTGGGGACCAGGACGACATTGGCGAGCCACTCGGAGTGGTATATCTCTCAGATAAACTCTGCCGCCAGGAGTCGAGCCACCTCCTCGCCAATGGCCTTTCTCTCCTGAACGGTGGACCATCGAAGATGTTCTTTGATAGGTTTTGCTTTTGAGTCGACTCTTAGGCGATGCTCAGCCAGCCCCCTGGGAACACCCGGCATGTCAGCTGGCTTCCATGCAAAGATGTCCCAGTTCTCACGAAGGAACTGGATGAGCGCTTCTTCCTATTTAGAGTCAAGTGTTGTGGAAATATGGGTCGGAGCTGCGCTAGGGTCGGTCGGGTGAATATGCACGGGCTTTGTCTCACCAGACGACTGGAACGCTGACTCTGTGGCGGGCTTCTTGGCCCGCAACAAATCACTCGGATCTGCATTTTTCTTGTACCCCTCCAGCTCTACCACTGTTATCTAGGCGTCCGCAATCTTCGAACCTTTCTGAAAACATTCTTCTGCCTTCTTCCGGTTGCCAGTGATAGTGATCACGCCTTTGGGGTCAGGCATCTTCAGTTTGAGGTACACGTAACATGGTCGAGCCATGAACCGTGCATAAGCTGGTCTCCCCAAAATAGCATGGTAAGCGCTCTGGAAATCCACGACTTCAAAAGTCAGCTTCTCTTTGCGGAAATGCTTCGAGTCGCCGAACACCACGTCTAGAGCTATTTGGCCGAGTGACTCAGCCTTCTTTCCAGGAATGACTCCATGAAAACTCATGTTGTTGGAGCTGAGTTTGGACATCGGAATGCCCATTCCCTTTAGCGTCTCCGCATACAATATATTCAGTCCGCTACCACCATCCATCAGCACCTTCGTCAGTCGAGTGCCTTCGACGACAGGGTCGACCACCAAAGCTTGCCTCCCAGGGATGTCTATGTGAGTCGGATGATCGGACTGGTCGAATGTAATGGGAGTTTGAGACCATCTCAGATAGCTTGGTGTCGCCAGGGCGACCATATTTACCTCACGGTTGATCAATCGACTTTTGCTCTCCACATCAGCAAAAATCATCAGGGTGGAATTGACATGAGGATATCCTCCATCACTGTCCTCCTTGTCCTTAGCCTTGTCCGACTCCTTTTCCTTGTCCTTGGGCTATTTTCCTTGAAACTGCTGGATTAAGAGCCAGCACTGGCGAGTGGTATGTTTCGGGTAGATGAAGTTACCCTCTTCGTCTTTCTTCGTGTGGATGTGACACGGCAGATTCATCACGTCAGTTTCTTCCTTATCTTTCACCTTCTTGGGGTTCCAGGACCCCTTGGGCTTCCCTTTGAATTTGCCCTGAGTCACGGCCAAAGCCTCTCCAGGAGCCGTTGGCTCGACTTTACGCTTCTGCTTCCGACTGGAGTTTCCTTTTTCCGATTGACTCGGCTTGTACTTGCCACTCCGGAGTCGATCCTCTTCTTCGCCATTGGCATACTTGGTGGCGATTTTCATCATTCGACTCAGGGTCATATCTCCGGTCCGACCAAACTTCAAACTTAACTCTCTGTTCTTAACACCATCTTTGAAGGCGCAGACTGCTTGGTGATCAGACACGTTCTCCACCGTATGATGCAAAGTGATCCATCTCTATATGTAATCTCTCAGGGTTTCATTCGACTTCTGCACGCAGACTCGCAGCTCTGTCAATCCGGTCGGTCGCTTGCAAGTTCCCTCGAATGTACTGACGAACACTCGGGAAAGATCTTCCCAAGTGTAGATGCTGCTAGGAGCTAACTGATTCAACCACGCCCTGGCCGAACCCTCCAACATGAGTGGTAAGTGCTTCATGGCCACCTCATCATTACCGCCGCCAATCTGTACCGCCACTCGGTAGTCTTCAAGCCAGGTTTCAGGCTTGGACTCACCGGTGAACTTACTTACCCCAGTCGCCAACCTGAAGTTGGGGGTATCACTGCGGCTCTGATGGCTCTGCTAAAACATTCTGGACCTGAAACATGGACTCGGCTGCTAGTGGGCGCATCTCTGTCATGGCCACCTCGATGAGCTCTGTTCCGATCGACCAAACCTTGCACGATATGGATCTCGCGTCAAAGCCTGGTTCCCTGGGGTCGACCGGAGCTCTTCTCCCAACACTGAGCTGGCGCCTGTCATCTTGCTGCCGATGGGCGTAAGACCCACCCCTTGGAGGAGGAGTGGGCACTCGACGCCGATCATCACGATCGAATTGGTCATCATATCGGTCATGTCGACCTTCGCGTCCTTCACGCCGTGGAGGCGATCTGGGGCTATGAGCCGACTGAACTATATTCGCAACGACGGATCGACTGTGAATCCTGTTGCGTGACTGCGACACAGCTGAATTCTGATCTCCTGCTGCTCGGAGCAAATCCCTGATCTGCATCAAGCCTCTGCCAGCCTCTGACTAAGAGGGCTGAATTGACTCTGCTATACGGGCTGCAGCTACTAGATTCTGAATCGGGGTTCGATATACCTAAGTTGGTTGCGGAAAGAGTTGATGTCGACTGGAGTCGGGTACTCGTTGCCGCGCGCGTTCGTCGAGTGCTCGCTGGAGGTTCTCCAGTCGAGTGCGTTCAGCCAAGTTGGCCAAACGTGCCTCCTCCAAGGCGCGAGCCTTGGGAGTTTCTCCTGTGATGGGAGTATGTAGGGCATCCATGTTCCGGCGACGAAGATCTTCCCTCTGTAGAGAAGTGAGCGGCTCGGGTTGATATTCCTCGTGGGCCTGAGCGGGGTCGCCTTTGCCGTCTATCCCGTCGGTGCGGGGGAAGCCAGGAGGGCTACGAGGCCCATTGACCATCAGAACTTCCGCCACCGGATCACTGCTGTCGCACTCGGATGCACTCTCTACTGAGTCAGTCGACAGATCGAACAGGCTGTAGAGAGATTCGTCGGGCTCGATTGCCGCGACTTGGGTGGTGGCCGATTGACGAGCCACTGCGTGCCTCACCCACCGCTGAAGCCTCGACCGACCAGAGCGCTTGCGCTGGCGGGAGACAGGAAGGGAGGACGACACAGGAGTCGACCGATACGGAGTCGACGGTTGCCGCAGCAGGACACCGCGGACACACGCCCGAAAATGCGTCGCACCGCGAACGGGGAGCGCGTCGATGTCGAGTGGAGCCTCCTGGAGCCAAGCGGAGTCGTCGGCGATGAAGGTGAGCGCGCCGAGACGGATCTCGCGGCCCTCGACCAGAACTCCGCCAGAAACCATGATGAAGGCAATCGGAACAATTGCAACTTCTCCAAAAATCGCTAAGACACCTGCCCCACGGTGGGCGCCAACTGTCGTGGTCCTAAGTCTGACAGTAGAATGGGGGGTAGGTATGGAGAGGCAAGATCCTAGCTATGGAGTAGTTGTACACGCAAGGGATTTACAAGTTCAGGCCCTTCTCGGAGGAAGTAATAGCCCTACGTCTCGGAGCCCGGAGGCGGTCGACTGGATTTTATGCGTATGAGTTACAGGGGTGCGAACCCTTTACACTGAGGAGGGGGTGGCTTATATAGTGTCTGCCAGACCCCTCCGGCCCTCAGTTATGCAGGGTTTAAAGTACATAAAGGATTGGCGTTATTGGTAACGCCCTACACAAAGTGTCATCATGGCCATAAAGACTATTTAATTACAGACCGTTTGGATACAGAGCGGCTCTTAATCTCCTGGTGGTCGAGTGAGTCTTCGTGGTCGAGTGCCTTTGAGTCCGTCGAGTGGAATCCCTCTTGGTCGACTGGAAGGCAGCTTCTTCTGAAGATGTCCTTGTTGAGGGTACTTTGGACAGGTTCATGACCCTACCCTAGATACATGACTTCATCAGATACCACTGCAGACACATGCGTCAGTTGCCTCGTGCAATTTGGACTTTCAAATGGCACTACGAGTGGGAAGTTTTGCGCTTCCCCTGTCCCACGGAATGACTAGTAGACTGCCCGTGCGTTGCCACGGGCCAAAAATTAAATTTATAAACGATGCTCGTATTTCTCTTCCCGAATGAAAACATTGCACGCAATGTTCAACCACAACACAAACACAAGTATCTTCTCTCTATTCCAACAAACGCAATGCACCCCTCTAGCCTCTCGTTTCTGTTGAAGTTGTTCTCCCTAGCCCTCTTTGTCCATACATCAACCATCCTCTCAATCTATTGCCCCTTGACACTGCATGTGGCTTCTATGTCTACTACGTATGTCATGCAACATGGAACATGATAAAAAAGGATGAGATACAAGGCACCTCACCTTAGTACAAATCACAAGAAAATGTGGCATATGAACATGAGAACATTATTCCACCACATGTTCATTCACAAACTAATAATGCTCTGTTTAACTGGGCTCTGCTTTCATCTCCACCTAAGATGCATCTCCATCACTTTATCTCACTAATACTTATTTTCCTATGGACCTCAAATATACATACAAGAATCACATGACAAGGTTGCATCATTGTCATTCCATCTATTCCTTCACTTCAACTCTTTTGGTCATTGCAACACCAGTCTACTCCATCGTCACCCTACTCCAAATCCGCCCATGTTTCCATCCGGCTCCAAATACGGCCATTTTTTCTCCATGTCTTTCATGTTGTATCAAGTTTGTAATTTCAACCTCAGAATTTTCATTGTTCAGAATGAGGAGGGTTTCCAGAGTTCACTTCTTTGAGAGAGAACACAACACATATTGATACAGATTAGTGATGAACAAAAATTTCTTTGTGTTATTTATAACGATGAATACCAACACATGGTATGTTATTCAATGGAGTAGCAAAGTTGTCGTGTTTGGAAAAATAAGTCTAATGTGCGTATATTGAAGTGAATCCCTGAATTAACAAATGCAAGAGGAAAAGATGACTACTCCCTCTAGACGGGTGCATGGGGCATCCACAGGTTCCTAGATCATCAAGTTGACCAACGCATTATACAACAAAAAACTATATGTTTAGGAATTTTATCCGAATACGAATTCAGTGTCTATTTCCCACACCCTTAGTCATTCCAATCATTGCCCCCCCTTGCATCATATCACTGTCACCTTTTTCTCTCTCCCCCACCTCTCTCTCTCTCCTATTGCATCTCATCGTAACGTTGTTCCCTACAACCATCGATCCACTAACATCGTCTCCAGCAATGGGCGAGGGCTATGGTGCCTCTACTTGCACGAGGAAAACCTTTAGTGGGCACGAAAATGAATCCAACACACCTATGTTGCACCTCCCATTTTGGCGCCGTCTCCTGGTCCCTCTCCTACTTTGGGGAGTTCGGAGACAAGCCAGTTGCAATGCGAGCGATGTGCCATGCCTGGACCCCATGCATTGCAACGGGGGCATAGATATTCTATTGGTTCAACATCAATCTTGTCCGACATATACCTTACATCCACCATATTCTAGATTTTGATAACATTTAATTTGATTATATCATGGTAAGAGAAGGTAAGAAAAGTCTTGATTCAGTTAAAATTCTGGTAAGATTGATTTGATATGATTGAGTTAATGCAAGACACGGTTTTGGAAAAGTATCGATTTCATGTAGATTATTCCAATTTACTATATTTATGTTGGTTTTTATTTTGTGCCACGTCGGTTGGGGATACCAAAAACCAACAGGAAACCAAAGAGGGGACGGGAACGTGAGGTGGAAAAAACCGAGAATGAGGGGAGGCGATGGAACAAAGTCCCATTTAAAAGTAGAGATATCATACATTTCACTTCCATAGGTGTAAATTACTCTCTACGAAACTATATTTTGTTTCAAATCTTGATAATCCTTCATATGGTTTTTCACTTCCTTTTTTATGGTAAATAATTTATTTCCGGTCAAATTACTTCTATCGCATTATTTCATTATCTCAACGCATTTTATGACTTCGAGGATATAAGAATAATCTAACATGTAAAATAATTATTTCTTAGGTTTCAAATAAGTCACCAGTAGGTCAAAAAAATAGGTGAAATCTTGCCAGGCAGGCAGACACACAACAACAGCCGATGAGTGCCGCTTAAGGTCCAATGAAAATAACATAAGTAGTGGAAAACAGAATTGTCAACTCTCTATGCTAGTTTTGCGACTCTGTACATTAAATTTAGATACATTTTACCTATCTTCTGTTATATGTCATCGTTCGGGCAGACGCCGTGCTCCGGCAGCGTCATCGTCCAGGTGGATGCGGCCCTCTGCGAGACGATGTGGATGACATCAGGTGCGCCACCACCCGGAAAGAACGTCGTGGACCAGCAGGAGGCCACCCTACATGAGCACGTACATCATCCTCGGTGTGTCCACCGCCGAGTTGTCGTTGTGGTCGAGTTCATGGACCACGCCGTCGCGAGAAAGCTGATGTCAACACAGATGGATCTCAACCATGGCAGCAAGCACATCAAACAAACACACATTAGCAAGCAAGCACACATACCTTCATCTTGGGATCCGGCCGTCTAACGTTGACTTGCCTGTCGGGACAATCTAGCCGTTGCCATGCTCACCGTAGCCGAATCCACTATCCCCGGCCACGCAACCATAACCTCACCCATGACCATGTACCTCACAGGCACAAAACGTCACCCATACCATGCCCACGGGCCCGAAATTCCATCCATACCCAAACCCACCAGGTACCCATAGGGCAACTCGACAATATGCAATATTATACCCTCAATAATGGCAAATAAACATAAAACAATGATTTTAATTCACAGTTGACAAGCTCACAATCATAACCACATATAAATAGCATGACTATGTTTGCAAAAATGGTAGCCTAACCATAGTAAATAACACGTTTACATGTGTAACCAAGGGGCAAATAGCAACTGAAAATTATTTAAAATAAAGTACAGCTCCAAGTCTTCGAACATGATTTTAGTAAATAAAAAGTGCACTGTCCACACAACCGCCAACCAGTAGCTCCAGGTCTTCATTCTCGAGTGATGACTGAAGTAGGTTCGTCCTACACGCGTTATAGACCAAAAGAACATGATTTAATTAATTACACAGAGAATCTTACAATTTAAGTGAAAAATATCTGAAGTGCAAACAACAAGGTTGTAATTTTTTTTACCATTTGTTCTTCATCATCCTCTAGAACACTCTGAAATTCTGCAAAGCGAGTGGAATTCCAATCACCTAATGTCTAACCAACAATTATTATATAAATAACAAGGTATTTGCACAATAAAAATAAGAGGCAAGTGCAAATATTGAGTACCTAATAGATCCACATGAGACTAATCTTGCGTACACTTGAGAGCTTCTGAAATATTAGGAGTAAGACTTGAGATTCAGACGCTGGAGTGACTTGAGATTCAGACGCTCCATCTTGAGAAGCCAGTGAACCTTTCCATATCACAGATGAGCCTTGCGCTTCATTTTGAGAAGCCAGTGAGCTGTACATAATACACAACAGATAAGTTTAAGAATTGTACAGAAAATAGTATTCAATTTTAGTAAAAGTTAACCAAATAAGTAGAATGTAAAACTCGAATTATGGTGATCCCACAATAGTCTTCACAATCATAGGTACCAAACCAATCACTAATTAATTTTCTTTCGAGCAAACATGCAACACCTGAATCTTCATTGAAGATGATAGTAATCGATTAATTAACCAAACATGCACACATGGATAGATCCACGTACTTGCATACAGTAGTATAGGAATACGAATCTGTACTACTACGTATTGATATTACAGGAATATAAGCAAGAATCATGCCTTGAATGAAGCCTGGTCCTTGAAGCGGCCATGCTCTCCGCCATGGTACATGCTCCCAGCCTGCCTTGCTGGTGTGGCCTGCCTTGTCGTTGCTGAACCCTTGTACCTCGATCGCTTGCCGTCACAGCCGTTAATTACTTCGTGATCGTGAATGGTGATCTATGGGGGGTATGTATAGATGGCTGGCAATCAGAGGAGACGAGAAGATACAATGGACTGATGGAATAATTTACGGTGCGGTAATTTAATTTCCACCTTTTAACGAAAAAGATATGGTGGGATAAGGAAAGTTAAGATTTTTGCCATAACTTTTTTGTGATTTTGGGAAGCGTGGCCCACAACCACGCTTGATTGTTAGAAAATCTGTAAGACGGAGATCTTCATTCCAAGAAGGAAAGAATCATTCGTAATGAGGAAATACAATTGCCAAGATGGAAAAACAAAAGGAAGGGTTATGGAAATTGATTTGGTTTTTAATGCGAAGGGTGCTGGGATGTGGGACGAAGAAAAATCGGTTGAAAATAAACCGGTTGAAAATAAACCGGTTGAAAGTGGGGGGGGGCTATTCAACCAATTCGTCCATTAGGAGTAGAGATAATACTCCTTTCATTTTTGTATAGTATACAAGGTAACTACATTTTCCATGTTAATCTTTGACTTAACATTTTGGTCAACAAAATATAGGTTGATGGGGTTATGTACCTAGGGTAGGGTCATGGACTTGATCCAAGTAACTTACCCCAAGACATCCTTAGAAGAGGTCGCCTTCCAGTCGACCAATGAGGACTCACTCGACTGGTCTGAAGGACTCGACCACGAAGACTCACTCGACCATCAGGAGGTCAAGAGGCACTCTGCACTGCAACGGCCTGTAATCAAGTAGACTTTATGATAGTAAAGGCACTTTATGTGGGGCGTTACCAGTAACGCCCCAGACTTAACTCACCTTAAACCCTCTCCTTCGTGGGCTGGCTGGGGTCCTGGCGCACTCTATATAAGCCACCCCCCTCCACAGGCAGAAGGGTTCGGCACCTTGTAGCTCATATACTCATAACTCACTCGACCACCTCCGGGCTCCGAGACGTAGGGCTGTTACTTCTTCCGAGAAGGGCCTGAACTCGTACATCCTTTGTGCTTACAACTTCTCCATAGCTAGGACCTTGCCTCTCCATACCTACCCCCCACTCTACTGTCAGGCTTAGAACCACGACAGTTGGCGCCCACCGTGGGGCGGGTGTTTTAGCGATTTTGTGGAGAAGTTGCGATTCTTCCGAGTACTTTCATCATGGTGTCTGCTGGAGTTTTGGTCGAGGGTCAAGAGATCCGTCTCGGCGCTCTCACCTTCATCGCCGACGACTCCGCATGGCTCCAGGAGGCTCCACTCGACGTAGATGCGCTCCCCGTCCGCGGTGCGACGCATTTTCGCGCATGTGTCCGCGGCGTTCTGCTGCGGCAACCGTCGACCCAGTATCGGTCGGCTCCTCCATCGTCCACCCTCCCGGTCTCCCGCCAGCGCAAGCGCTCGGGCCGGTCGAGGCTTCAGCGATGGGTGAGGCACGCGGTGGCTCGCCAATCGGCCACCACCCAAGTTGCGGCAATCGAGCCCGACGAACCTCTCTACGGCTTGTTCGACCTGTCGACTGGCTCCGTAGAGACTGCATCCGAGTGCGGTAGCAGTGATCCAGCGGCGGAAATCTTGATGGTCGATGGGCCCCACAGTCCCCCTGGCTTCGCCCGTGGTGGTGGAGCAGATGACGGCGGCGACCCTACGCGAGGCTACGAAGAGTACCAACCCGAGCCACTCGACTCTCTGCAAAGAGAGGAACTTCGCCGCAGGAACGAGGATCCCCTGCGTATTCCCATCGCAGGAGAGACCCCCGAGGCTCGTGCCTTGGAGGAGGCGCGCCTGGCCAATTTGGCCGAGCGCACTCGACTGGAGAACCTTCAGCGAGCACTCGACGAGCGCGCGCGGCAACGAGTTCCCGACACTAGTCGACGTCAACTCTTCCTGCCGACTCAGGTATATCGAACCCCAATTCAGAATTTAGCAGCTGCGACCCGTATAGCAGAGTCCATCCAGCCTTCGCAGTCGGAAGCTGGCAGAGGTTTGCTGCAGATCAGGGATCTGCTCCGGGCAGCAGGAGATCAGAATTCAGCCGTGTCTCAGTCGCGCAACAGAATTCACAGTCGATCCGTCACTGTGAATACGGTTCAGTCAGCTCACAGCCCCAGATCGCCTTCGCGGCGCGAAGGGCGCGACAATCGGCGAGATCAATATGGCGACAGACTCGACCGAGATGATAGGCATCGAGTGCCCTATTCCCCTCCGAGGGGTGGGTCTTACGCTCCTCGGCAGCCAGATGATAGGCGTCAGTACAGTACAGGGCGTAGGGTTCCAGTTGACCCCAGAGAGCCAGGCTTCGACGCATGATCCATTATCGTGCAAGGGTTGGTCGACCGGAACAGAGCCCATCGAGGTGCACTCGACAGAGATGTACCCACAAGCAGTCGAGTGCATGTTTCTGGTCCTGAATGTTTCAGCAGAGCTATCAGAGCCGCACTTATTCCCCCCAATTTCAGGTTGGCAACAGGAGTCAGCAAGTTCACTGGTGAGTCTAAGCCTGAAACTTGGCTTGAAGACTACCGAGTGGCAGTTCAGATTGGTGGTGGGAACGACGAGGTGGCCATGAAGCATTTACCCCTCATGTTGGAAGGTTCTGCCAGGGCATGGTTGACTCAATTACCTCCTAGCAGCATTTACACTTGGGAAGATCTGTCCCGAGTGTTCGTCGGAACGTTTGAAGGGACTTGCAAGCGACCAGCTGGATTGACAGAGTTGCAGGTCTGCATGCAGAATGCTAATGAGACTCTCAGAGAGTATATTCAGAGGTGGATCACTTTGCACCACACTGTGGAAAATGTCTCTGATCATTAGGCAGTCTGCGCCTTCAAAGACGGCGTCAAGAACAGAGAACTGAGTTTGAAATTTGGTCGAACCGGTGACATGACCTTGAGTCGGATGATGGAGATTGCTACCAAGTACGCCAACGGCGAAGAAGAAGACCGACTCCGAAGCGGCAAGCACAAGCCGAGTCAGTCGGAAAAGGGAAATACCAGTCGGAAACAGAAGCGGAAGGCTGAACCGGCAGCTCCTGGAGAGGCTCTGGCCGTGACTCAAGGAAAGTTTAAGGGGAAACCAAAAGGATCCTGGAACCCCAAGAAGGTAAAGGATAAAGAAGGGAACGACGTGTTGGATATGCCATGTCACATTCACACGAAGAAAGACGAAGAGGGGAATATCATTTACCCAAAGCACACCACTCGCCAATGTCGACTCCTGATCCAGCAGTTTCAGGGAAAACAGTCTAAAGACAAGGAGAAGGAGTCGGACAAGGCCGAAGACAAGGAGGACAGTGAGGGAGGATATCCGCATATCAACTCCACTCTGATGATCTTTGCAGATGTAGAAAGCAGAAGTTGACTGAAAGTGATTAACCGAGAGGTGAACATGGTTGCCCCAGCAAAGGCAAATTATCTGAAGTGGTCTCAAACACCCATCACATTCGACCAATCTGATCACCCGACTCATATTGCCACCCCTGGGAGGCAAGCTTTGGTGGTCGATCCAGTTGTCGAAGGCACTCGACTGACAAAAGCGCTGATGGATGGTGGAAGTGGGCTGAATCTGTTATATGCAGACACATTGAAAGGTATGGGCATTCCGATGTCCCGACTGAGCACTAGTAACATGAGCTTTCATGGAGTTATACCAGGGAAGAAGGCCAAGTCACTCGGCCAGATAGCTTTGGACGTGGTGTTTGGTGATTCGAAGCATTTTCGCAAAGAAAAGTTGACGTTTGAGGTCGTGGATTTTCAAAATGCATATCATGCCATTTTGGGGAGACCAGCCTATGCACGGTTCATGGCTCGACCATGTTACGTGTACCTCAAATTGAAGATGCCCGGCCCCAAAGGAGTGATCACTGTCACCGGTGATAGGAAAAAGGCAGAGGAGTGCTTTCAGAAGGGCTCCAAGATTGCCGATTCCCAAGTGACAGCGGTCGAGTTCGAGGAGTACAAGCAAAACGTAGATCCGAGTGATTTGCTGCGATCGAAGAAACCCGCTACAGAGTCTGCATTCCAGTCGTCTGGGGAGACGAAGCCTGTTCATATTCACCCGACCGACCCCGATGCAGCTCCGACCCGCATCTCCACAACACTCGACCCAAAATAGGAAGAAGCGCTCATCCAGTTCCTCCGTGAGAACTGGGACATTTTTGCATGGAAGCCCGCTGACATGCCAGGTGTTCCCAGGGGACTGGCTGAGCATCGCCTAAGAGTCGACTCGTCTGCAAAACCAGTCAAAGAGCATCTTCGGCGGTCAGCCGTCCAGAAGAGAAAGGCCATTGGTGAAGAAGTGGCTCGACTGTTGGCGGCAGGATTTATCCGAGAGATATACCACTCCGAGTGGCTCGCTAATGTCGTCATGGTTCCTAAGAAGGACAAGTCGCTCCGAATGTGCATTGATTTCAAGCACATCAACCGGGCCTGCCCGAAAGATCACTTTCCTCTCCCTCGCATAGATCAAATTGTTGACTCGACCGCGGGATGCGAGAGGTTGTCTTTTTTAGATGCTTACTCCGGGTACCACCAGATCCGTCTGTACGGACCCGATGAGGTAAAAACAGCTTTCATCACTCCATTCGGGTGCTTCTGCTATATCACCATGCCATTCGGCCTCAAGAATGCCGGAGCCACATTTATGCGAATGATTCAGAAGTGTCTACTCACTCAAATCAGTCGGAATGTGGAAGCTTATATGGATGATATTATTGTCAAGTCACGAAAAGGTTCCGACCTGCTCGCTGACCTCGCCGAAACATTTGCCAACCTCAGAAGGTATGATATCAAGCTCAATCCATCAAAGTGCACATTTGGAGTTCCTGGTGGCAAGTTACTCGGTTTTCTCGTTTCCGAACGGGGAATCGACGCTAACCCAGAGAAGATTGGCACTATTCTCCGAATGAAACGCCCTGTGTGAGTGCACGATGTCTAGAAGCTTACTGGATGCTTGGCCGCATTAAGTCGATTCATCTCACGACTCGGTGAAAAGGCACTGCCTCTTTACCGACTGATGAAGAAGGCTGACAAGTTCGAGTGGACTCCAGAAGCTGATGCAGCGTTTGCCGAGCTAAAAGCTCTGCTCTCCACCCAGCCGGTGCTTGCTGCTCCAATCAGCAAAGAGCCTCTGTTGCTCTACATCGCAGCCACAGGACAAGTCGTCAGTACTGTGCTAACGGTCGAGCGGGAAGAAGAAGGAAAAGCTCTCAAAGTTCAGCGCCCAGTGTATTATTTGTCTGAAGTCTTGACTCCATCCAAGCAGAGATATCCTCATTATCAGAAGCTTGTGTATGGAATATACATGACCACAAAGAAGGTTGCTCATTATTTCTCTGACCATTCCATCACAGTCGTCAGCGACGCTCCACTATCAGAGATTTTGCACAATAGAGATGCAACTGGTCGAGTGGCCAAATGGGCGATTGAACTTCTTCCCCTTGATATCAAGTTTGAGGCAAAGAAAGCCATTAAGTCCCAGGCGATAGCAGATTTCCTCGCCGAGTGGATTGAACAACAGCAGCCGACTGAAGTTCACTCGGAGCATTGGACCATGTTTTTTGATGGCTCTAAGATGTTGAATGGTTCCGGTGCTGGGGTTGTCCTGGTTTCCCCCAGAGGAGATAAGCTCAGATATGTGCTCCAGATTCACTTTGATTCCTCCAACAATGAGGCAGAATATGAGGCCCTCCTATATGGGTTGCGCATGGCCATTTCACTCGGCGTCCGTCGCCTAATGGTCTATGGCGACTCGGATTTAGTGGTCAATCAGGTGATGAAAGAGTGGGACATGAGAAGCCCAGCCATGACTGGATACTGCAGTGCAGTGAGGAAGCTGGAAAAGAAGTTCGAGGGGTTGGAGCTCCATCATATACCCCGACTGAAAAATCAAGCAGCTGATGATCTAGCAAAGATAGGTTCCAAGAGAGAAGCCATTCCGAGTGGTGTGTTCTTGGAGCATATACACACTCCGTCAGTCAAAGAAGATCCTTTCACCGAAGAAACTCCGCAGCCCAAGAGTGCCACAGATCCGACTGAAGTTGAAGTCCCAGCGGTGGTTGACTTGATCATGGAGGTTTTGGTGGTCATTCCCGACTGGACGATTCCGTATGTCGCATATATCTTGAGGAAAGAGCTTCCGGAGGATGAGGAAGAGGCTCGACAGATCGTTCGTCGATCTAAGGCCTTTACCGTAATCAAAGGACAATTATACAGAGAAAGCGCGACTGGAGTCGGTCAGAAGTGCATAACACCAGAAGAAGGTCGACTCATCCTCAATGATATTCACTCGGGGACCTGTGGTCATCATGCGTCCTCTCGGACCATCGTGGCCAAAGCATACCGAGCCGGATTTTACTGGCCCAAGGCGAATGAGATGGCAAAAGAGATAGTGGATAAGTGCGAGGGATGTCAGTTCTACTCGAATATGTCGCACAAACCTGCGTCAGCTTTGAAGACCATCCCACTCGTCTGGCCTTTTGCAGTTTGGGGGCTGGACATGGTCGGTCCTTTGAGAACAGGACGAAGCGGCTTCACGCATGTACTGGTGGCAGTCGACAAGTTCACCAAGTGGATCGAGGCTAAACCAATCAAGAGCCTTGACACCGGCACTGCTGTTAGCTTCATCAGGGAGCTAATATTCAGATATGGAGTCCCGCACAGCATCATTACGGATAATGGGTCGAACTTTGACTCAGAGGAATTCAGAGCTTTCTGCGACTCCCAGGGCACACGGGTTGACTACGCTTCAGTCGCCCATCCGCAGTCGAATGGACAAGCAGAGCGAGCTAATGGACTGATTCTTAAGGGATTGAAGCCTCGACTGATGCGTGATCTCAAACACGCGGCTGGAGCTTGGGTCGATGAACTTCCCTCTGTACTCTGGGGACTGTGGACCACACCTAATCGATCGACCGGAAGAACTCCATTCTTCTTGGTCTACGGAGCTGAAGCGGTCTTGCCGAGTGATCTTCTTCATAATGCTCCCCGAGTTGAAATCTACAACGAAGCAGAAGCTGAACAAGCGCGGCAGGACGCAGTCGACCTTTTAGAGGAAGAAAGGGAGATGGCTCTGATCCGGTCGACCATCTACCAACAAGATCTGCGCTGTTTCCACACCAGAAATGTGAGAGGTCGAGCCTTCCAGGAAGGAGATTTGGTTCTCCGAGTGGATCAGCACAAACCACACAAGCTTGCTCCTTCTTGGGAAGGCCCCTTCATCGTCACTAAGGTCCTCCACAATGGGGCGTACCGTCTTTACAACGTCGAGCATAATATCGACGAGCCCCGAGCTTGGAACGCGGAGCTACTCCGCCCATTCTACACTTAAGTTTTATCATTCGGATGAGTTGCAATAAAGTACTTTTGTAGTTCATGGACCTCAAAATAATAGTGTCATAGTTCCTCCATAATATCTGTCACTTTTTATTTTTGTCCAATGAAATTCCCCTCAGTGGGTGACTTAGCTGCGAATCCGTTTCGCCTAAGTTTGTAAAAATCCTACCGAGTGGCGAGCCAGACTCCCACTCGGAGGCTTAGCTGCGAATCCGTTTCGCCTAAGTTATCAAAATCCTACCGAGTGGTAAGCCAGCCTTCCACTTGGAGGCTTAGCTGCAGCCTCGTGCTCGCCTAAGTTATCAAAATCCTACCGAGTGAAGAGCAACCCTCTCACTCGGGGGCTTAGCTGCAGCCTCGTGCTCGCCTAAGTTATAAAAATCCTACCGAGTGAGGAGCAACCCTCTCACTCGGAGGCTTAGCTGCAGTCCAAGCACTCGCCTAAGTTATAAAAATCCTACCGAGTGAGGAGCAACCCTCTCACTCGGAGGCTTAGCTGCAGTCCAAGCACTCGCCTAAGTTATAAAAATCCTACCGAGTGAAGAGCAACCCTCTCACTCGGGGGCTTAGCTGCAGCCCTGTGCTCACCTAAGTTATAAAAATCCTACCGAGTGAAG